>NW_008238365.1:505166-512903 GCF_000691975.1 Corvus brachyrhynchos
GGGATATCGGGATCGGGGGGTCACCGGGATGGGGGGGATACCGGGACCAGAGAGGGTAACAAGGGATGAAGCGGTCTGGGCAAGGAGGGGAACTGGGAGGGAGGAACGGGGAGTGGGGAAGGAGGGTCAGGAGGGCCGTAGGGAAGAAGAGGGGACGCGAGGGAAAAGGAAACACGGGGAGAAGGGGGAGGTGGGGATGAACGGGGTGTAGGCAGAGGGAGGGATTCGGGGGAAAAGGGGGAGATGGAGAAAAGAAGACGTGGAGAAATGGGAATGTGAAGGGGAAAGGGGGATGTGAGCAGAGTGGGGAATGAGAGACGCGGGGGAAGGGGAGGAGGAATGTGGTCAGAAAGCGGGGTACAGGCACTTTCCTTTCCTCTCCGCCCGCTCCTGGCTGCGAATCCCAGCAGATCCCGTCCCTATAAGCGCAGATCAAACGGTAATTGGGATGTTGTCCCGTCTCAGCCCGTGGCAGGAGGAGGAGATGAGCCACCATGTCTGAGGGCAGCAGGGGCAGCTCGCTGGCCTTTGGCCAGGTGGTCATCGGGCCGCCGGGCTCCGGGAAGACGACCTACTGCCAGGCCATGCGGGAGTTCCTGGGCCGGCTGGGCCGCAGGGTGGCCGTGGTGAACCTGGACCCTGCCAACGAGGCGCTGCCCTGCCCCTGCGCCCTGGACATCGCCGAGCTGGTCACCCTGCCCGACGTCATGGCCAGCCTGGGGCTGGGCCCCAACGGGGGCCTCATCTACTGCATGGAGTACCTGGAGGCCAACGCGGACTGGCTGCGGGACAAGCTGCAGGGGCTCGGGGGACACTACGTCCTCTTCGACTGCCCCGGGCAGGTGGAGCTCTACACCCACCACGAGTCCCTGAAGAACGTCTTTGGCCAGCTGGCCAAGTGGAATTTCAGGGTAGGGATGGGCTGGGTCAGTGCCTGGCACCCCATGAGCTCCAGGGGCCACGCCCCGTGGGCACAGAGTGGCACTGAGGGTACTCGTGGCTGCTGCCTCCAGGAATTGTTTGGCCTTTCATGTGAAGTGGCTTTGTCAGGGAAGGAGAAGAATTTTGCCCTGTTTTATGCTGGGAGGGATTGGCAAAAAATGGCGTGTTAGGGCTTTTAGTGGGATTAGGAGCAGGAACACGGATTCCTTCCTCACGCTTAGCACAAAATCCCAGAATGGTTTGGGTTGGAAGGGACCTCAAAGCTCATCTCATTCCAGTCCATTCCATGGGCAGGGACACCTTCCACGAGCCCAGATAGCTCCAAGCTGGCCTTGAACACTTCCAGGGATGGGACAAGCACTTGCTGTGCTCCAGGATCCTCCCCACAACCCGGGTGTGTTTTACCCAGAGTGGGGTTCTGTGTGTGCCAGGAGCCTTGACACTGCCCTGAGGAATCCAGGGGCCATGCCAGGCCCGTCCTGCAGCCCAGCCAGGTCCCTGTGCACCCCGTGGGACGTGCTCTGGGCTCCCTTGCACAACGGGAGCTGCAGGTGAGAGCAGCCCCAGGAGGTGCTGACGCTGCGCTTGCTCTGCGGCAGGGCCAGACCATGAATGTGCAAACCCCGAGTGCTCTGAGCAAGAAGGGCAACTTCATTTGCTTGAGAATGTCACGGGGAATCTGCACATTAGAGCTTATTTTCATTGGAATAAATGGACATGGGATTGCAGTTGCTAAAATAAGACATTTACAGGGCTGTTTTGTGCTCTCCCAGGTGCTCACGCCTGCCTGGGAGCCCCAGACTGGCTGGGTTCTGCTGCTGTGACTCAGCCTCAGAGCCCTGACTTGGAGTGACTTCCCCAGCTCTGGGACCACATTGTTACAGCCACACAAAACCCAGGGAACCGAACTGCTCGTTAGTGTAATTATTAATTATTAGTGCAAGCCACAATTGACTCTCCCAGCAGAACTTGGTGTGCTGCAGTTACTGCTCCCGAGTGGGCCTGAGCATTCCTGTGGGAGGTGGGAATCCGGAGGCTGTTGTGTTGTTCAGGAGGGGAACTGCCCCAGCTCCCACCCCAAAAACCCTGCAGAGTTCAGACTAGTGTGGAAACTTCAGCTGCAAAGAGAGAAACCCTGAGAAAGGGGGGAGCAGCTGCAGGGTGAAGTTTCTTGTGCTGGTGGTGGAGCTCTAAAAGCCTCCCCACAGCCCCTCCCTGGCTCTGAGCTGTGGTGGTCCAAGGGTGGGAATGTGGCAATAGACACTTTATATACATGGATATGTTTTCAGTCTGAAGAAGAGAAGACTCCAGGGAGAGCTCAGAGGCTTCCAGGGCCTAAAGGGGCTCCAGGAGAGCTGCAGAGGGACTGGGGACAAGGGATGGAGGGACAGAACACAGGGAATGGCTTCCCAGTGCCAGAGGGCAGGGCTGGGTGGGATCTTGGGAAGGAATTGTGGGGGTGGGCAGGCCCTGGCACACGGTGTCCAGAGCAGCTGGGGCTGCCCCTGGATCCCTGGCAGTGTCCAAGGCCAGGCTGGACGGAGTTGGGAGCAGCCTGGGACAGTGGAAGGTGTCCCTGCCCATGGCAGGGGTGGGACCAGGTGAGCTGCAAGGTCCCCTCCAACCCAAACCATTCCAAGGTTCTCTGATCCTGTGTTTTATGTGCATGAGGTGGGAGGGGGGTGGTCCTTTCCCCACACGGCGCAGTCAGGTCTGAGCTGATTGTCCCGTGGCCATTCCAGACTGTCCCACGAGCAGCTGGATGGGCTTGCCACGGCTCTGACCTTGTGTGTCCCTTTGTGCCCTTGCTGCCCAGCTGGCTGCCGTGCACCTGGTGGATTCCCACTACTGCACAGACCCCGGGAAGTTCATCTCCGTGCTCTGCACCTCCCTCTCCACCATGCTGCACGTGGAGCTGCCCCACGTCAACGTCCTCTCCAAGATGGACCTGATCGAGCAGTACGGGAAGCTGGGTAAGGGAATTCCATGGAACCACAGCATGCTTTGGGGGCAGGGGACCTTAAGCCTCATCTCTTCTACCTTCCTGCCGTGGGCTGGGACACCTTCCACTATCCCAGGTTGCTCAGAGCTCCATCCTGGCCTTGGATGCTTGAGGAATTTGAGGGGGAGGGATGTGGAGTTGGGCCGTGTCAGGTGCAAATCAGCTCTTTGGGAATGGGGGTGGCTGGTGAAGCTGCTGTAGATGTCACTGTGCTCTTCAGCTTCCAGCTTGCCTTCAGAGATGCCTGTCTCCCTGCAGCTTTCAACCTGGATTATTACACCGAGGTCCTGGACCTCTCTTACCTCGTTGACCATTTGGCCTCCGACCCCTTCTTCAGGAATTTCCGCCGCCTCAACGAGAAGCTGGTGGAGGTGATCGAGGACTACAGCCTGGTGTCCTTCGTGCCACTCAACGTCCAGGTGACCCAGCAGGAGGGAATTGGGAGCCTTGCATGTGTAGCAGCTCCTTTTTGCCTGCTCAGAGCCACAGGGCTGGAAATCTCCGCTGTGAAGGGACTCAGGGAAACACACCCAGACCTGTAAATGATCTGTGGCAGCCAAAGGAAGGGAAAAGGCTGATGAGCTTGGGGCTACCTGGGCCTCGTGTCCTGAGGTGGGGAATCCAGGCTCCCGCTTCCTTCAGCTCTTCTGGCCTTCATTTCAAGTCTGGGCTGAGGATCACCTAAACCCTTGTTAAATTAGGGAGCAGCAAACAGTGAGAAGATCGGGAGGAATACATTGGGGAGGGGGGGCTGGAAACGTCCTTAATCAGGCAGTTGGCAGAAGTGTCAACAGAGGCCAATGGGCTGGGACAAGGTGGTGAAAGGGAATGAGAGGGTGGAGGGTGTCAGTACCAGTGTCCCTGTTTGTCCCCGTTTGTGTCCCCGGGGCCTCGGGCGCTGTCCGGGTGGCCCAGAGCCCCAGAGAACATCCCCAGTACAGCCCAGCCTGAGCTCCTGCCTGTGGGGAAGGAGCAGGTTCCCAGGGAGCCGTGTCCCTCCTCCCAGGACAAGCAGAGCATGCGGCAGGTGATGCAGGCCGTGGACAAAGCCAACGGATATTCCTTCGGGGACCAGGAGCACCGCAGCCTGGAGGCGCTGATGTCGGCAGCTGTGGGGGCCGACTTCCACTTCTCTTCGTATCCTCTGTGGTGCTGAATTTAATTTCTCTCTCCTTGGGGGACAAAGGCTGGGATTTGCAGGCCCAGGTTGTTCCTGACATCATCTGGTGGGTGATACACGTGTGGGGAGTGGGGTGTGCTCAGCCCAGCCCGGGGCAGATACCGTGAACGTGTCAGGAATCTTTTGACAACTTTCCTCTCTCACTCTCCCTCGGCTGGGTTCTTTCCTTCTCCTTCAAACCATACAACTGATTCTCCTACACTTGTCAGGTCTGGGATCAGGCAGAGCCAGAAATAACTCAAGTGATGCTGCGTCTTCCTGATGGCCTTCGGGCTAATGTGAGGCTGGGCTGGTTCCTCGCTGAGAACGTTCAGAGCTCCTGCAGAAGGGAGTGTTTGAGCCCAGCCCCTCGTTTTCCTTAATTACTGTGTTATCAGCACCCTGGCAGTGCAGGAGAAGTATGTGCAATCTCAGGACAAAGCCGTGGAAGAGGAGGTGATGGATCTGTGACACGCCCTTCCCCCCCCCACTCCTCTGTTTTGACACCTCTCCTTTTCCTCCCCGGAGCTTAAGCTGTGACTCAGAGCAACTGAAAGCCTTTCCAGGCAGGGTCTGGACTCCCTCTCTGGGTGGGTTTGACCTCCCGAGCTTCGGCCCTGCTGCCCAGAGCAGGGATTTGGCAGAAGGGAGGTGGCTGAGGGTCTTCCCTTAGGAACAGAGAGATTGAGCCAGGGAAGGCAGGAATAGCAAGGAAAAGAAGCAAGGTAAAGTCTCCTCCATCATGTCCAGGACAGATCCAGAGACAGAAAAATCAGCTGGAGCTGCCTCATGTGCAGGGAGACTTGAGGCACCAGTCCTGGGCTTGCTGCAGGAGCACCGTGCACGGGCCCCGTGCTCCGAGGAGAATCCAGGCCGAGACGCCTCCACGTCGTCTCAAGGACAGAAAGATGTTTGTTTTTCTTTTTCTTAGAAATAATGATGGACTCTTTCTTAATAAAGCACTCCTCGGTCTCACTTTCATCTTATGAGTTTGCTGAACCTGAATAAATAAACCCAAGAGTGCTGCAGAGCCCGAGGCCAAAGCGCCTCGGGTGGGAGCGGCGGCAGCTCCGCGCCGAGAGCGGCAGCTCCGCGTTGGCCGGGGCCTGGCCCTCTCTGATCTGCCTGAGAACAGGCTCAGCGCTTGCTGGAGGGAGGGAGGGCTGTGGGACGGGAAAGCAGGTCACTCCCGGTGATCCAGGAGCGATCCGGAGGCTGGAGCGGGGCCGCACGGAGCCCAGCGCGCAAAATGCCAGCTCGGCTCTTGGGAGGCTTTTGGTTAAGAAAGCCCCTGTGTGACTCAGCCCATGGTTTGCATGTCGGGCCTTTCCCAGGAGCAGCCTGGTGTGTCCTCATCCACCTTCCTTTTTCTGGGCTTGCTTTCTCCACGTCCCAAATCCTGGGGCTTCCTCTCCTGCCCATGGAATTCCCTCTCTCTGTCCTGCTGCAGCTCCCAGGGGCGGCAGCAGCTCTGAGCCTCGTGTGCCACTTGCTCTGCTCCCTGCTCCAGGCAGCAGCTGGGGCATGGATCGGGAGGGCAGGGGGGTGACAAGTGAGGTGTCCACATCAGGGAGTCTCCGAGTGCCTCCCGGCAGCTCCACACGGGATGGGAGCGGGCACGACTCCCGATCCCAGCTCTCTGCAGACTCAGCATCGCCTCTTGCCCAAGATCTTGCATAAAATACAACAGGATTTTCTCACAGGATGGTTTGGCCCCTGGCAGAGGGATTGGAGACCGGATCCTCGATGGATCTAAATGTGAACAGTCTCGGGCAGCTGGGCAAGGAATTAAAATGAATTTTTCCCACATCTCCCAACTCTGTGGCCAGGATGTGGAGACAAGATGGAGCTCAGGGAGAGGACAAAGACATAAACCAGACCCCTTCCCAATGAAACTCAGATTTTAGATATCAAGGTCAAACCCCTGTGTGCTGCCAGTGCCTCAGCTCTTCCCGTGAGCCCAGGAATTTCCCTGGGTATTCCTGGCTGGAACCCAGCGGCTGCATTTCAGTGCTGAAGCTCTGGAAGCCAATCTAACCATAACTGAGCTGAAATTCCATCCTCACCCTGTGGCTCGTGGCCTTGTCCCCATCACTTTGGAGCTCTGCAGTTGCTGTGAAGGGGTGGGAGATGGGATCATAAAAATATTAATTTTATAGTGGCTTTGTCATGGCTTTGAGAGATTTGGTGGCTTAAAAGGGTATGGTCAGGTCAGGCTGAGTTATGCAAGAACCATCAAAGCTTTTGTGGCTTTCGGGCTTTTTTATTTGAATGCCCTGGATATCTGCAGCCTCAGCCTTGCAAGTGCTGAGGAAAATGGGAATCAAGGGGGATGGAAACCACTCAGCTCAGGCCATGGATCCTCTGCTGTGCTCAAGCCAAGAAATGCTGAGGTCTCAGAGAGCTTCAGCCCCAAAACTGCAGCAGTTTTGCACCAAGGAACTTCCTACAGACGAAGCAGGGGCTGAGCTGGGACCCCCAGCCCAGTGGGGACCATCCTGCTCCTGCTCAGGGTGACCAGAAGGAGGCAAGGCTGGAGCCTGGTGTGAAATCCAGGTGTGAAATCCAGCCTGCTCCTGCATCCTCACATCCCCAGGCTGGGAGGGGATACGGCCAGGCTCCCGGGGCTGAGGGAGGTGACACTTTGGCTCCTATCGCTGCCTTGAGCAATCGGCCGGGGCCAAGGGCCAGGATGAGTCACCCCAACCGAGGCACATCCCTGGGAGGGGGCCCGGCGCTCTGCCGAGCTGGTCCTACCTGCTGAGCCCACCCTGACCGTGGGACTGAACCTGGCAGGGTTTTTGGGAATGGAGGGATTTGAGCATCAATTGCAGCCACGGCGCTGGGCTTTGCTGGGTCCCCTCCTGGGTTCCAGCCCTAATTTGCGGCTCCATCACGGAACTCCTGCTCAAAAGCTGAGTTTCCCCAAGTGGTGCTCTCTAAGGGGGGTAAAAAACCTCTCCAAAAACCCCAAAGGCCCCAGAGCAGACGCTGGTACCAGCCTGGCAGGAGGCTGCCCCGAGGCCAGGGGCGATGGACACCCCGTGTCTGGGTGCCCAGACTGGTGGTGCCTCAGCCAGGACCAGCCAGCCCCAGCCCCAGTCCCGGGCACAAAACCCTGGGAGGAGGCTGGGAGAGCTGGTGACGAGGACAGGCCTGGCTGTGGCTCCCGCAGCTCCCACTCAGGATGGGCAGAGCCTTTTGCAGGCAGCAGAACATCCCTGCTGGCCCTCAGAGACCTGTTCTGGTGGCCTTTTCCCCATGGTTACCAGCCCCTGGGAGAGTGACTGCAGGGTGCGGGACACTCCCTGGCCCTGGGGCATCCAGTCCCTTTGCTCTAATGGTGTTTAGGACACTAAAACTCATACATTTGAGAGTTTTTTCTGGATGCCCCTTCCGGGGTGCTGAGACCATTCCACAGCCACTGGGCAAGGACCAGGATGGGGATCAAGGTCCTGGTGTCTCCCTGGTCTTTCCAGCTGGGTCCCAGCATCCTGTGTAAAGCAGGGGGACAGAAGGACCCCAGAGAACTCCCCAGCAGCACAACCCTCTCACAGGAGGATCCAGGGCCTCCTTCCCAGGCTGGGAATGCTGCCGGACCGGCTGGGAGCCGGGGAGCACCATCCTCCTACAC
>NW_008238365.1:513181-515586 GCF_000691975.1 Corvus brachyrhynchos
CGGCCCTGACCCCGTCGGGGCCCCCCGGGGGAGCCGCTGTCCCGGGCCTTGGGGGCCAAGGCAGCACCAGGCGATGTTGTGATGGGGCTGGGGAGGGGCTGGGGGTGGGCGAGGGCCAGTGGGGTTCACAGGGGTTCATCCCCTCTGCTGGGATCCACTCCAGGGGTGAGCAGGTTCTGGTTTGTGCAGCCCAACCTCCCGCAGCAGAGCCCTGGCAAAGCTCATCACAGCCCAGGCTGGTCCCTGGCTCCCTGGGTACCCCACGGTTCCTGCACGCGCCACGGGGTCACTTCCCTGCTCGTGCCTCACTTTCCCCAGAGCCCAGCAGCCCCTGGCACTCCACAGGCTGGGACTGGGCCCCGCCAGGGCTCGGCACCGGCGCGTCCCCCATGTCCCCGCTCTGGGGCTCCTGCCGAGCCGGGCAGCACGTCCTGAGTCACGGCGCGTTTCCTCCCGGCACCCCGGTGCTTCCCATCAAAGGCTGGCTCCTGCCCAGCCCTGCTGGCTCTGGTGAGCTCATAGCCCAGGGTGCCGTGACTGTACTTTATTGTAATTATTTTTCGTGTTGAAACGCGCCGGTGGGGGGGGAAGGGGGAGGGAGCTGGGCCCTTCGCCGTGGCCTCGTGCCAGGGCCAGAAGTGCTGAGCTTTCACCTGTCCCAGCGCGTCGGGACCTTGAGAGGGATGTCCCCACCCCACCGGCACCGCAGGGCTGCCCCTGTGCCCCTGCTGGTGCAGCTTCAGTGGATTTTCCTCCTTGGACTCAGGGGAGCCGTGGGGGAGGAGCTGGGCACCCACACAGGGGAGTCAGTGGCAGGTTTTGGGGAACTGTGGGTTTGTACCAAGGGGGTGGGACACTCCACAGTGGGGTCAGGGACCTTGGAGCACCTCCTGGAGCAGCCAGCCCTGCGTGGGGCTGCCAAAACCCTTGTCCCATGGATGCACAGCTCCCCAAGCCCTCCCACAGGCCGCAGTTCACCCCGAGACCCTGCTGTGGGGCTGGGGGCACCGAGAGCAGCCAGTGCTGGGGGACCCGGCTGCTCCCTGTCCCACTGCGATGGGATGGGATGGGAGGTGATGCGGGCGCCCGGCGGCGGTGGGAGCTGCCCGGACACGTGTGCAGGGAGAGACGAGGCAGACGAGAGCAGAGGTGCAGGAGAAGGTTTATTGGAGATGCACAGAGGCTTTGGCAACACACGCCCCCCTCCCAGAACGGGGGGACTGCCCGGACCCCCCTCGCCCCATCCCAGCCCCTCCCCTCCTCCTGTCGATGCTCCAGCCCTCCGGGACAGGGGGTTTGGAGCTGGCACGAGCCAGACTGGACACCCCCCACAAAAAAAAGTTAAATAGTTGGGGGCTGGCAGCTCTCCGGGATGGAGGGACCCCCTCTCCCTCTTTTCCCCCTCCCCAGAGCAGAGGATGGGGGAGAGGGAGGGAGGGGCCCTGCCGAAACCATCCCCACTCCTGGTATCCAGGCTGGGGCGGCCGGGGAGGGGCTGAGACTCCTCCCCCCCAAAAACCAACCAACCGAAAAAAAAAAAAGAAAAAAAAACAACCAAAAAAAAAACCTATGAAGAGATGCCGAAAGGTCTGGAGCGGGGGCAGGTGGGGGCCGGTCCCCGGCTCGGCTGGGGACGTTCAGTTCTTGGGCTCTTCGCCAGCCTCGCCGCCGTCTTCGCCGGCGCACTCGGCTGTCCATAGCGTGAGGTTGTCCCTGAGCAGCTGCATGATGAGGGTGCTGTCCTTGTAGGAGTCTTCGCTGAGCGTGTGCAGGTCGCCCATGGCCTCGTCAAAGGTGGTCTTGGCCAGGGAGATGGCCTGCTCGGGGGCGTTGGCGATCTCGTAGTGGAACACGGAGAAGTTGAGGGCCAGCCCCAGGCGGATGGGGTTCGTGGGCTGCATCTCCTTTTTGCTGATGTCCATGGCCTCTCGGTAGGCTTTCTGGGCCTTCTCTATTGCCGACTTGCGGTCGTCCCCGGCGGCCACCTCGGCCAGGTATCGGAAGTAGTCGCCCTTCATCTTCAGGTAGAAGACCCTGCTCTCAGGATCGCCGTCCTTCTTGATGAGATACTTGTCCAGCAAGCCCAGGACGCTGTTGCAGACGCTGTTCAGCTCCTGCTCCACCTTCTCCCGGTACTCATTCACCAGCTGCGCTTTGTCGTCGCCCTCTTCGGTTTTGTGCTCGATGCTGGAGATGACCCTCCAGGCCGAGCGCTGGCAGCCCACCACGTTCTTGTAGGCGACCGAGAGGAGGTTGCGCTCCTCGTTGGACAGCTCGTCCCCGTACTCCACCACCGCCTTCATGAAGTCTGCCATGTCCTCGTAGCGCTCAGCCTGCTCGGCCAGCTTGGCCTTCTGCACCTGCAGGTTTCTTGCCATGGCTGGGGCGCGGGCGCGGGGCGGACG
>NW_008238365.1:516615-518686 GCF_000691975.1 Corvus brachyrhynchos
CTGTATCCCCGTGCGGGAGCGTGCGGGAAGGGCAGGGCGGGGCGGGCGGCTCCGGGCCAAGGCGAAAAGGAGCGTTGTGGTTCTTTCAATGAGCCTGACTCGCTGCTTTGTTCCTCCCTGCCCACACCCGGCCGGGAGCGCCCCGCGATCCCCCCGCGCCTCGCTCAGCTCCCGCAGCGGCCCGTGCTGCGGATGGAAGGCGCGGGAAGGACATGAGGACACTTCCCCCAACCACTTCAAGCCCAGGAAAACACCCCCAGTCTTCACATCTCTCCCTCTGCAGCCCGGAAAGGGATTCAGGGCTGTTCACCCCTTCCCGGCCAAGCCCCCGGCCCGTGGTGGGGTTGGGGTGCCCGGGTGCCATCGAGGGGCTCCCGTGGCAGCGGCGTGAGGGTGCCCCAGCTCCCCCAACCCCCCCACAGCCCCTCCGTGCCCCCTCCCCGAGTGCCACGTGCAGCAATTGGAGCTCCTTCCCCAGGTGAGCTGATCCCGTGGGAGCAAGTTCCGCCCCGCTGAGTCGGGAAAAGGCGCTTCCCAAAGGAACGGGTGAGTAGGAGACCACGGCCTGTGTCCCACCCTCTGCCCGGCAGACCCATAGAGACCCTCCAAGAACTTCCACTGGGCACAAAACACAGCCCCCACACAGGGATTGGGGCCAAAGGGGCACCCCAATGTACCCCGCCTGCCAAAATCCACTTTCTTCTCTTGGAAAACCAGAGGTGGGAATCCCTGGGTGGGTTAATCTGAGCTCGCACTCCTTCGGGCAGCAAAGCCATAGTTTGGGTTTGGGGTCTGCAGTCCCCAGCCCTGGGGAAGGATTCAGAGCCTGACCAGGATGATCCTGCCCCACCCTGCACTTGGACTCTTTAACCTGGTGCTGGCTCCCGTGGGGAGACCCCGGTGGGATCCCCTTCCCCAGCAAGGACACCTGTGGGGTGTGGATGGCTTGGCCTTGGATCCGGCGGCTGTGGCAAAAAAAAATGCTGAGCTGCTGCCAAGTTTTGGCAGTGCCAAGCTGAGAGGAGGCTGCAGGGACGCTCTGCTCCACCAGTTCTGTGGAAAACCAGCGGTGGGTGAAGGGCAGAGCCCCAGATCCCAGCGCAGGGACTGTGGGTGAGCTCGGCTGCACCATCACCCCACAGAGCACCCGTGGGTGCCCCAAATGCCAAAGGGCAGCACCAGAAGGTGCATCCCAAACCATTTTGTGGTTCTGTGATCACCCCGGGAAGAGGGGCACCCAGTTAACCCCGGCCCTGGGGACGCTGCCCAGGCCAGCGCACGTCTCCAGCCCCTGAGCCGAGGGCAGGCGTGGGCTGGGCGCTGGCAGGAGGCAGAGGATGCTCGTGGCTGTTCCCAGCGGCACTGGAAGGATGCTTAGAGCCCGTCTGACCACCCTGCCCAGCCCTGCTGCTCCCCCTGGCCGTGGGGACGCTGCCAAGCTCCCACAACATCAGCGGACAACGCATTTTTCCAAGGGGTGCTCACAGCGCCCCGGGTCCTGCGGGCACTGCCCATTGCTCCTTCCCAGCCTGGCTTGGCCCTTCCCCCTGCACAGGAGGGTGCAGAGCCACGGATGGCTGAGACCGGCCCCAAACTGTGCCGCAGCCCAGTGTGGGAAGCTCCTGGCTCCCATCCCCATGGCCACACGGCTGATGGCAAAGAGGTGCCAGCCCTCAGTGTCTTCCCTTGGCTCCCTGCTCGGGCCTGCCCAGGCAGGAGCCGTTCCCCTCCACCAGCGGAGCAGAGCCAGACACCAGCGTAGAGTAAATAGGAGAAACTTTCATTTTGTTACAAAAGTAAAAGGCATAAATACATGGTGAATCCTACACGGCTGGGGCAGGCCTGGCTGCTCAAGGTGCTGCCGGGCTGGAACCCCTTCCCCTAAAACCAGAGCCGTGCTGAGATGAGGCTGGCAGGGGGGAGCTGGCCCGGGGGGCTGCAGGGATAAACTGACCAGGAATGAATTCCCATGGGGAGAGTCCTCCGGCGCACGGACACGGCTCGGAGGGACTGGGGGGGTTGTGTGGTGCCCCTGGCTTGGCTGTAAACGCTCTGGAGTGATCCTGCTCCT
>NW_008238365.1:518972-530228 GCF_000691975.1 Corvus brachyrhynchos
GCAGCAGGCAGAGGCTGCTGGGGCTCGTGGCACTGGATCCACCCAGAGCGAGGAAGAGGAGAGGGGAGGAAGAGAAGGAGAGTGTTAGTGCCAGAAACAGAGGAGTGAGGAGCAGCGGGAGCAGGGCGGAGCACCCAGGCTCGCTGGCAGGGCTGGAACACGCTGGGACAAAGGGAGGAAGGGGCTCCATCCCTGCCCCGAGGCTCAAGGAGCTCATGGGGTGCTGCAGGGGGGGGGCAGAGGGGCAGCTCCACAGCCCACGGGTGACACAGGTCACCGACATGCCCTGAAGGAACTTACCTCGGCCACAGGAGGAGGAACCAGGTGTTGCAGAGAGGAAAATGGGCAGAGGGGTCACCTGAGCCACAGAACGGGTCAGGAATGGGGGTACAGGGGCCAGCCCTGTCCAGGCCACAGCTCCCTCCAACACCGAATCTCTGCCTTGGCCGGGGTCTCCTCACACGGCCACTGCAGGCTGTGCTCCAGCCAGCCCCAGGCTCCAGAACCCTCTGCCATCCCCGGCCACACGGCTCCCACCCGGGTCCCACACGTGTCCCCATGCAGACGGGGTGGCTCCAGCCCATGCCAAGCCCAGCACAGAGCCGGGGGAAACCAAACCCATCCTGTTCTGGCAAAGCCTTCAGGTGCCCCCTCACCCTCCCAGCCCTGGGACCCTGCCCCCGTGCCGGTGGGATCCTGGTGGGGTGGATGGGGCACACGGATGTCAGCACAGCTGGGGGTGATGGGCTCCGAGGACAGAGCTGTCATGCAGTGGAGATGAGATGGATGGCTCGAGTGGGTGACAGGGAGAAGAAAGCACTTTCTTACCAGGCAACCCTCAGAAATCGGGGCAAACATCCGAGGAAGGGCAAATCCCGTCAGGCTGTGCAGGAAATGGCAAAGTCCTGGCAGGCATCCTCCTGGGGAAGACACCAGAGGTTATGCACCTCACACCTGGCACGGGGCCCGAGGGGCTGGCACAGACAGGGAGCACAGATCTCAGCTGGGGAAAGGACACTGAGGTGACAACAGTGGGGAGGGGATGAGCCCCTGCCCAGCCTGGAAATGCGGGACAGCAAAATCCCTTCACTCCAGCAAGAGTCACAGCAGCACCAGCCTCTGCTCATCCCTCGTGGCAGGAGCTTCCAGGAGCTTCCAGGTGAGGCCTGAGCCTAACAGAGTCCAGCTGGCACCTGAGAGATGCCAAACACCAGGACACACCCGCCCTCTTCTGTCTTCAAGGAGGAAAATAATCATCCAAGCAGTTAACTCTTTAAAAATAGAATTTTATTGAGTAACAAAGGAAACTGGTTTAAATAAAAACAGGAAGGAGTCTGGCCCCTGGTAACCCCCTCCTCACTGCTCCTCTGCCATCCCCCTGGCACAGGCACTCACAGAGTACAAAGCATGATGCTGGTGAACTCAGGGGGGCTGGGCTGCCCCCCAAAACCTGCTGCCCCTGCCCGAGGTTGAAACTGGTCTGTCTGATCCAAGGAAACCTGACAGCAGCTCGGCACTGTGAGCCTCTGCCCTGGTGCCAACGTGCACAACGCTCCCTGCGCAGGATAGAAAACGTTCTACGTAGAAAAAAGTCCTACAAATTGTGCAAAAATATCCAGCAGCTTTTAATAACACGATTCAAGTATTGCTACAAGGTTTGTGACTCTCCCTTCGCCCCAGGGACACAGAGCTGGCTGCCTGGGTGCTCATGGGTGAGCAGCTGGAATGGCTCCCAGGGCACTGGGGACAGCCCTGGGGACACTCTGCTGTTCAGAGACCCAAACCAAGAGCACACCATGAGCTTATTGGAGACCAGCACCCTCTCGCTGCTTCCTCTGTGAAACTCCACCTGGGAAGGGTGTGACCCTCAGGAATTCACACACTTTTCCGTTGCCTTTTGGTCTCCCGAAGTCCGGGCACAACCCAGGGAAGCTCCAGTTCCCAAACCTGACCCCTGTAGCTGTGATCTGCATCTCAGGAGAGTCACAGAGCACAGAGTGTTTCTTCTTCCCCATTAGAGGAGGGGCCCCCGACTCGTGTCCTTGCTGCAGAACGTGTCTGACCAACTGGCAGGGCCAAAACACAGCCCCCCCCAGCAACCAGCCAGAAACGGGACCAGCAGGGATCACCCAGGACAGCCTCACCTGCCCCAGCTCTGCTGGGAGCCAGAGTCCTCCCAGCTGGACAGCCCAACTGACCAAGGCACAGCAGCTTCTGGAGAGGGGAAGCTGCTCCAGCCTGAGAGACAGAGCAGCCCTTCCAGGTGGGCACAGGGAGCAGGATGTGTTCACGCAGACAACAGGGACACAGTGCCCACCTCCCACCTTGGCCCACCTCATGATTCCCGGCAGGATTCACAGAGATCCCCTGGAGCTCAGGGGCCTGGGGGCTCCCCAGGGATCCCCCTGCTTCCAGCACCAGTCCAAGGGTCCCATGAGCTGTCGGGCTCTTTCAGGCAAACCCCCTGACAGGCCACGTCACAGTGAAACAAATAAACAAAAAGTAATAAATAAATGTAAAAAAAGAAGGCAACACATGGCTCGAGTCCTTGGCAGCTCTGGGTCCCAGGGCTGTCCCTCCTGAGGCCGGGGACGTGACAGGGGAAGGAACTGGCTGGAGCAAGGTGCAGGCACAGCAGGCACTGGGAACATCACAGCACTGCTAGGGAATGCCTCCTACCATGCTGGTGTCAGTTTTGGCTCCAAAGGAAGGGATTTCGCTCTTGGGACTGGACGGGGTCCCGATATCTGGCTGGATAAATCCTCTTCTGTCTATCAAACTGGAAAACAGGAAGGGAAAAGGAGTTCAGGGAACGAAGACTGGAACTGGGAGCACACAGGCCACAGGGAAGGCTCTCCTGGGAGCTGCTGAGCACAGCACAGGCAGGATGCTGGAGCATGGGGCTCCTGCCCAGCAAGAGCCACAGGCCCGTCCCATGAGCCACAGGCCCATCCCATGAGCCGCCCACCTGTCTTACAAGCCACAGGCCAGCCTGAGCCACAGGGAGCTCTGGGCCACCACAGACTCAAAGGGGAACTGGCCAAAGGGCTTCACAACATGAAACCAACATTAAAGAGGAACAAACTGGAATAAAACACTGTTCTCCCCACAGCCTCCCAGCCTGGCTCCCTGAATGCACAGATTGACCAGCTTGGAATGGCAGCACCGCATTTTGGCACCTCTGAACCCAACAAAAAGCCTGGGGACACTTCAGGGAGCAGGGTCAGATATAAAATACAAACCACGCTTTACTCTGCTGCTGTTACACCAAGTTAGCACCACCGAGCTGCTTCACGACTCCAAACTGGATCCTCCTGGGATCCCCACATTCCCAGGACAGGCTGGGAGCTCCAAGGCAGGTGCTGAGCTCCAGCAAGGAGCAGAGCAGGGCCTGACTCTGGCCAACTGCACCACCTTGTGACGAAGCTGCAGCTGTCCTGTGCTCAGGGACACTCGCAGCCAGGGAAGAGCCTTTGGCGGGGGACACCGAGCATCCCTGGAGACCTCAGTGCTGGTGAAGCCCAGGGTCTCTGCCCTGCCTGGTGTGGATCTCCCTTGGCTGTTTGCCACGAGGCTCAAGCCTCAGAGTACAGGAGCAAAAATGCGCCAAGAATCACAGAATCGTGGAATGGTTTGGGGTGAAAGGGACCTCAAAGATCACCTCATTCCAACCCTGGCCACGGGGACCAGAAGTGCCTGTACTGGTATTGACCATCTGCTGCCAAATCCTTTGGTGCTGTTCTTCCCCTCATCCAACTGCAGGGTTTGTCTTATCTCCAAGTTCCGTTAAACAACTACAAGTGCCCCAAACTCATCACGTTCCAACACAGCTCATCTCCTACTCATCCATCTCCAGCCTTTCTCTGCAGAGTGGGAAGCTCTCCTCCTCACCATCAGAGCACATGTGTTTGTGCTGACGTGGACCACGACAGATCTGTCCTTCCCAAGGCCCCCCTCCCACAGCAGGATGCAATTCCCAGTGCCTGGAGGTCTCTTACCTGGGATGGAATGGTCCACACAGCACTGCACAGCAGTTTGTGAGGATGCTTTTATGGCTGTAGGGATTGGCAAACTCCGAGCCCCTCTTGTTTGACCAGGACCCTTTGATCTGAAAGGGATGGACACAGGTTAGGAGGGGAAGGATGCGAGAGCAGGCAGTGACACGGTAATGGATCCTTGCTGCAGGGGTGGGAGGTTGGGAGCCCCCAGGTGCTGCACAGCAACGTGTCACTGCCACCACTGTCACCACACAGCAGCCCCGTCCTCCTCCTCCCCTCGTGCTCTCCGAGGCTGGCAGCCCATCAGAGCAGCTCGTGGTCCCTCCTGGGTCCCTCAGGCTGAACAAACAGCGAGGGGATTCCCAGCCCAGAGGCTCCTCTGTCCCCAGCCCAGCAGCTGCCCGGGCTCTGCTTTTGAAACCGCGTGTGGCAGCCGGGGGGGGCGGGCCCCTGCCACACCTGGCCCGGGCTGCACTGAACCATTACCAGCATTTACCAGCACATTTCCTCCTCTTGTTTTACTTCCTCTCCCCAGCTGCAGCAGAAGGCTGGAGCCATGGGCAACCAGGCCAGAGAGGCAACGGGCCACTGGTGGTCTCAGTGCTGGGGTACAAACTGAGCTTCACTCACACAGCCCTGAGCAGTTCTGCCACACCTCTGGATGTAAGGTGGAGGGGAAAGGGGAAAAGGCAAAAAAGAAAAGGGATGCAAACATGCCTTCTGCAGTGCTGGAAGATCCCAGCAAGGATTACAGGTACTTCTGGCCTGAAGGGTGAATTTTGATTCCAAGGATCAGACAGATCCTGCTTCTCCATACAATCTGCCCCACTCGGGGCACTCATTTGGTCTTTGGAGTCTGTGCACACCCCAGATTTGAAGGTAAATCTCATCAGACGTCTGTGCATCATTTGCTTATTAGAGATGAGGAACTGCCAGACACAAAGGGACTGGCCCAGGGTCCCAGAGGAAACCCGTGGTTACACGGGATGCTGAATTCAGATCACCAAGCTCACACCCAAATACACCTCTGGGCTTTTTAATCTCAGAACTCCTAATTTTAAGCAAGGCCACAAACAGACTGGAAAAAACACACACGTGATGGTTCTAACTCAGCCACCTGGAAGTGCAGCCGTGGGCACAGGCAGTTTGCTCTGCACTGGGCTATCACAGGCAGTGAAACACTGCACTGAGGAAGCCAAGAGTTTTCTGAAAACCTGCTCAGGATGGGCCATGGACAGCCTGGCAGCAGGACAAGCACCCAGGTACTTACATCTTCATTCGTCGTCAGGTTGGAGGCGACTAAATAAGTGTGAAAACCTGAGAGGCCCAGAATAGACCAGACTGAGAAAAAACAAATCACCAGCTCCAGCACAGTGAAAACAAAAGTCAAGGAAGTCTCAAGGAACAAAATCATCCTGCAAGGAGAGGCAGAGGACTGTTTGGTGAGGTTTGGGCAAGCTTCCCGTTCCCCGAGCTGGTCCGCAGGGATCCAGCAAGGCACAGCCTGCTCCAGCTCTTCCCTTTTCACCTCAACTTGCGAACTGGGAAACAACTTTGCCACCCACCCTTAGTCCCAGGTAGCCAGGGGGCTAAATTAATTTGAGGAAAGGACACCAGGGTGACCTGCAAAGAGCTCCTGGCCCCTCTCTGTTAGTGATTAGTGGTGCTGGGCACCCCGAGCAGCTGCTGCCAGCAGAAGGATATCTCGCAGGGGTTGTCTTCAGAGTGGCCAGGAACCCATCCCTCTGAGAGCCTGCAAAGCAAAATACAACAAGGAACGGCATGCCAGCAGGCAGCCCTGCCCCTCCAGCCAGAACTCCACCCCCGTGGGCCGTGTGGATGTGTCTGAGGATGTGCCTGAGGAACATCTGCAGTCTGGAACGCTGCAGAAACGTCAGTGCACAGATACGGCTCTGGGAGCTTTGAGGGTGGTGGGAAAGTCACCTTCCCTGCCAGGGGAAGGGTGGATGCACCACCAGCTCATCTGCTCTGGGCAAGAAAATCCCATCCCCAGCCCCCAAAGTCCCTCTGCAGCGAGATGCGGCTGGATCAGGGGCTCCCTCATGTCTGGGACCCTTTAATCCCTCACCTGGTGTGACCCACCCAGACCCTTGCTGTGCTGTGTCCCACAGGAGCAGTGACCCAGAGCTGTGCTGGGAGCACCACAGCCCCTCCAGGCCGGGGACTTACGCAGGGTGAGGTGGGTGACGACACAGGCGAAGATGAAGGCGGTGAGGAAGGACAGGGACAGGATGAAGGCGTAGAAGTAGCGGTAGTTGCGCTTCCCCACGCAGTTGCCCACCCAGGGGCAGTGGTGATCGAATCTCTCTGGAACGAAGGCTCGTGGTGAGGGGGGCTCCTGCCACCTCGCACCCAACACGGAGCAGACTCTGCTCAGCCTCCCAGAATGAGGAGCTGCAAACCCATCTTCCCCCTCCACCTCGAGTCCAGAGGCACAGAGTTTCCGTGGTGTCTGTACCAGCCTGGGGACAGCCAGGCCACACACATCGAGGAGCCCGCTGCAAACCTCGTGCTTGTGGAACTGCATTTTCCAGGACCCTCCTCCCATAACTGGGGAAAAGAGAGCCATGGAGTCTTGGATGTGCTGCCCCTTGCCCTGAGCCACTGCACTGGTGCTGCTTTGAATTTAAATGCAAAGGAGACAGCCCACCCAGTATCTTCTTTTATAACCCTTCAGAAGAAGCAAAAAGCAATCTGTCCAGGAACACAAGTGACAGGATCAGTGACAGGACCTGAGGGAATGGCTGGAGCTGTGTCAAGAGAGGGTCAGGCTGGATATTGGGAAAAACTTCTTCCCCCAGAGGCTGCTGGGCACTGCCCAGGCTCCCCAGGGAATGGGCACGGCCCCGAGGCTGCCAGAGCTCCAGGAGCGTTTGGACAGCGCTGCCAGGGATGCCCAGGGTGGGATTGTTGGGGTGTCTGGGCAGGGCCAAGAGCTGGATCAATGATCCCTGTGGGCCCCTTCCAGCTCAGGATATCCTATTATTGACCACATTTCCCCTCACACCCAGCCCCGTGCCCCCTCACCGACGCAGTTGTCGCAGACGCTGCAGTGGGAGGTGCGCGGGGGCCGGAACATCTTGCAGGTGTAGCAGTACTTGAGCTTCACCACGTACTTGTTGATCACCACCTCCATGGTGCGGGCCGGGGGACGGTACGTGGAGCTGCCCATGCTGTCTGCAAGGACAAGGAGGGGCACTCACACCCCTGTGTCACCCCTGTGTCACCCCCAGCTGCCTCCTAGCCGGAGCAGGGGCTGGCACATGCTCTCCTGGCTTGAACAGAAGACAAGACAGGATTTGTTGCAGGGTGGGCAGCCAAGAGCTCCAGTCAGCTCCTCGCAGCATTATTTATGGCCTGTCTTTGTTCAGTGGCAACGCTGCTGGGATGCCAAGAGGAAGCAGTAAGTGCCCAGCGCTGTGGGAACGTCAAGTAATTTATAAATAATGAGTGTAAAGCAGCAGCCCAGGAACAGCAGCTCATCTCTGCGTGTCCAGCGGGTCACAACAGCAACACAGGCTGTCAATGCACGTGTGGCTCTGCCTCTGCTGTGACAGGAACCTGGGTGGCCCTGGCAGGAGCATCCCTGCCACTGCCTGTCACCCCACAGCCTCCAGGGATTCCTCCTCCTCCAGGTTTAAACGGAGGATTTTTAGGGACACTGCAAGTTACATCCGTGTGTGCTGGCACTGCATTATTCCCTGGGGACTGGAGACTGTTCCCGTGCACAGCAAAAGCTGGGAACCCACTGTGTCACGTCGGCAGTTTTGGGGGTTATTCCTTTAAGTCACTCCCTAAAAAGTACCTTTCCAACTGTGAGGAATTCTTTGAAAATAGTGATGCAACCGTGAGCATGTTAAGAGGATAAAAAGTGGATTATATTAACAGTAACAGCTGGCACATCAGGCAGCATCTGCAGCCAGATTACTGCTTTAGGCCCTTATAAATAGAAACATGGATCACCACTCTGGGGATATTTAAAAACCATTTTTAAAGTCAGATGTAGAATTACTGCCTTGCATCTGTCTTCCATGGGACAGATTCAAGCTGTCTCCCATCAGCTCCACTAAAGCATTTATTACAACCTGTCACATCAACGAGGTCCACAGCTCCTGGATGCAAACATCTCCTTGGCTGTCCCCAAACCAGCGTGACAGAGCAGTTTTTAGAAGAGGACAAACATTAGCCTACTCTAAAGAACACCCTGCAGCACAGCAGGCTCAATGGCAAATCACAGTATCAAAAAGCATTAATTATCCTTCAACTCTGCTGCCTGGGAAAGTGCTGGGACTGAACAGGAACAAAAAGCACCTGAGCTGCTCTGCAGATCCTCTCTGAGGCACTGCCTGCTGTGCCAGAGGAGCTTGTTGCACCTCTCACCACAACTGGTGAACACTGTCAAGCCTCACAGTCTGATACTCTGGATTCTTCTCCCCCCTGGACAAACCTTAAGGAGCCAAGACCCAAAAAAACGGGGCTCACTGAGCCTGAAAGGTGCACAGACACACACAGAGCCATGCACAGAACCAAACACAGGAGAGGGGTCAGAGCTCTCACCAATTCGCTTTTCCAGGTCTGCAGCCTCACTGGGGGTGGCTCTGGGCAGGATTCCTGGGTCTCTGAAGCTCGTCTGGAGCAGGCAGCTGATGACAAAGAAGAAGAGGACGGCGGCGATGATGGGGATGGCCAGGGTCAGGTGACTGGCAAGGAAGGGGCAGCTGTTGAAAGATAAATGAAATGGAATTGTTATCAATCATAGCACAGGCCCACTGTCAGCTGGAACATCACACCACAAACTGCCATGGAGTAGCGGGCTCAAGCACTGTTGCTTTGCGGAACCTTGTGGGTCAACAACCTTTTTGGAGGCATCAACCTTTGGGGGTTATCAACCTTTTTGGGGGTGTCTTGTTCAGAGCCAGGAGTTGGACTCGATGATCCTTGTGGGTCCCTTCCAGCCCAGGATATTCTGAGTCTATGAACAGCAAGAGCCAGCTCCTAAAACACTGGAGTGGAACTGGGAAGAGGGGGTCTGAGGCACCAAGACACACCCAGGGCCCTGCACACAACCTCTTTGATCTTCTGCAGTCCCAGAACCACATCTCGAAAACCCACCAGCTGCCCCAAAGCCTGGTCACCTCTACAACAGCAGCACCAAGAACACAGGAACAACACCCCGTGCTGTGCAGGGATCAGAATCGCCGTGACCAGGATCCCATTGGGTCCAGCGCATGGACTTGGCTTTGATTCAACAGCTTTGCTGCCTCTGGATGACTCTGTGCCCTTCAGGGCATGCCAGATGTTTGGCTGAGGACACCTCCCAGCACCGGGTGCTGTGACAAAGCCACCAGGCACCTCAGCAGCTGACCTGGGGCTGTTTTTCCATAGACGGGGACCGGTGTGATCACACCCCACACCAGGGCAGCTCCGGTACCCGCAGGTGGCAGCTGAGGACAGCAGAGGACACAGCCCTGCACACACAGAGCCACTGTCCACTCCTGCAGAGGACTGATCAGCACAGGACAGGCTGCCCCAGCCGTGACAGCTGCAGGCAGTGCTCAGGCTCTGCAGCACTCTGAGAGGATTAAGCAACTTTTGTTTCACCTCTCCAGCTCAGCTGTCCAGAACAAAGCAGCCACCGAGCAACAAAACCCCTTCAGTCCAAGCCTGAGCCCCTCAGTCACCAACAGAAAGGTCTGTGAAAGGAGAGATGTGAGCTTGTTGTCACCTCTTTCCTGGGAGAACCTCCAGAGCCCACTCTGCCCCCCCAGGGAACAAGAAATCACATAAATCATAGAATCCCCAAATGGTTTGGGATGGAAAGGACCTTAAAGCCCATCTCATTCCACCCCTGCCATGGGCAGGGACACCTTCCAGTATCCCAGGTTGCTCCAAGCCCCAGTGTCCAACCTGGCCTTGGACACTTCCAGGGATCCAGGGGCAGCCACAGCTGCTCTGGGCACCCTGTGCCAGGTTTTCCCATAG
The DNA here is from genome assembly GCF_000691975.1 of Corvus brachyrhynchos. NCBI lineage: Eukaryota > Metazoa > Chordata > Aves > Passeriformes > Corvidae > Corvus > Corvus brachyrhynchos. The sequence continues at coordinate 528,974 of NW_008238365.1, forward strand.
AGACCATGAAGTGCAGACACAGGCAAGATGCATTTGCTGTCAACCAGCAAACTGCAGCCTGTGCAACAGAGGCATCCTGCTAAAATAACAACTTGGAGAGCCCCAGGGCATCTTCAAACTCGAGAGAGTGACTCGGCAAGAAGGGAGGCAGAGCAGATGTCCTGGGTTCTCTGCCTGGCCACACAAAGCCGTTACTGTGCTGAGCTGCCCGTCAGCCCCAGCCCGGGCAGAGAGAGCTGTCAGGGCGTGGATGATGCTGAGAAAGGGGTTTTTCCATCGGGATGCTGTGTCTGCTTCCCACAGCTGCCTGTCCTTTTCAGCTCATCTGACTTCTCAGAACCTCTAATCCGATCAAATACTTTCATCTCCCCACCAGCAGGCTCGGGCAGCTTTACTCCGACACTTGCAGGGATAACGCCGTGATCCAAAGGCAGGCGTGGCCCCCCGCTCCAGGGAAAAGCGGCTCCCATCCCTCCCGGGACAGAAACAGAAGCAGGACATCAGAACCCTCCGAGGTGTCAGGAACCCACAGTGATCCTTCCCCAGCTCCCCAGGGCAGCTCAGGACACAACGGGATGCTCCTGGCTCTCCCCTCTCTCAGGCTGCAGGAGCAGGGAGCTTCCCTGGACCAGCTTTCCAAAGGAAAGGGGCCTGGGGAGATGCCGCTCCCTCCTCCCCAGACTCCGCTGCACAGGGGGGGCCGAGCTCCAGTGCAGACCCTGGACGTGGGACCCCGAGGCGTGTCACCATTTAGAAGAAACACTGTTCCTAGATCCCAGTGGTGGACAAAGCCCACGAGCCTTGGGGGTTTCCCGGCTGCAATTCTGGGCCAATTCTCTTCTTGGGAGCAAGAGGGGAGACTTGGGGGCTGCATTTAGAGGCCGGGGGGGCATCCTGGGGGCATGTTAAACCCCTTCCTGGGGCCAGACAGAGCAAACAAGGTGCAGAACAACCCCTGCCCCTCATAAACACACCTGGGGACAGGTGATGGGGCAGTGACTGCCTGCAAAGGGGGTCTGGGGCCTGTACCGTGGGAAAGGGCTCGGGGGGCAGCGGGGAGAAGGGAGGAACACCGGGAATCCCTCGGGGGGAAGATGTCCCCCAGCCCACCCCCTCCCAGCACGGGAGCCAGCGTGGGTTGCCAGCTAACCCCGGCTCCCCCAAAAGGAGGGGCTTAAGGAGGGGGACAGGCGCTGCTCGGAGCCCCAAGGGGAGGACCCGAGGCACAGACCCCGCACGGCTCTGGGGTCCCGGT
>NW_008238365.1:530624-532241 GCF_000691975.1 Corvus brachyrhynchos
GGTCCGAACCCCGGGACCGAACCCCGGCCCCGATCCCAACCGTGATCCCGATCCCTGCCCCGATCCCGGCGCGGCAGAGCGGGCTGAGCCGCCTCTCCGGTAACTCTCACGTGTTTATTGGGGTCGTGCATGTGCCCACACAGCGCCCGCCACCCCCTCCGTGCCCCCTGCCCAGCCTGGCTCGGAGCCTGGAACCGTAGCCGGCACCACGGGAAAGGAATCAGAGTAGTCTGAGCAGCTCAGGGCAGATGCACCCTCCCTGGCCAACTGCTGTGCCCACAACACATCCCAGGGAATCCCCAAATCCCTCACACAGATCCTGCTATAAATCAGTGCCTGCTACAGCCTCCCCCAGGAGATGCAGGAACCGAGGAGCATTCCCCATCCCGGGCAGGTGACGGGAATTTTGGCTGTCAGCAATGACAGCAGAGCGGGGCAGGATGCTGCAGCATAACACCAGGGAGAACATCCCGTCTGGGACATGGTAACGGAGGAGTAACACCTTTGTAACTGCAACAACAGCGTCATCACAGCCTCGTCAGGCTTTTAGAGCAGGTGAGTTTCAGTTCTGACCACAGCTCCTGTCCCACGGCCAGTCTGTGCCAGCACAGCCCGCTACGTCCATGGGAAGAAGTTGCAGTGCAGGATCAGTCCCAGCAGCCAGTAGCACAGGAAGAATCCCAGGATGCTCTTGCTGAGGGGCGTGATCAAACGCCAGTTCAGCAGCAGCCTCACGACGAGGTTGTCCGGAGTCCCCTTCCCACAGGAACTGGGAGATGTTCTGAGAAGAGGCTTCGCAGAGGTTGGATTGTCAGTCCCTGTGCTCCAGAGTAAAGGTTCGTGTTCCTGAAGCAGGTGAGCAGGGAACCAGTACAGGATGGGAGACGAGGAGCCAAGGAACCGGGTCAGCACCTGAAGGCAACAGGCAGAGGAGAAATCACCCAAACTGCTGTGACTGTCACTGCCCCAGCCCCACAAGGAATCCCTCCTGTGTCCTACCTGCACGTGCATGCAAGAGAATCCAAATGCCAGCAGGGCCGTGGCATGGACCACGTACACGAAGGCAGCAGGGCCACAAAATCCATCTCTTGGCTTTCCCTTCTCTTCACTCTTACTCCTCTCTAGACCAAGAGTCAGGCAGTGCCGGGGGTTTGTGCTGACATAGGTCCAGGCAGCCCATGAGACCAGAAGGGTGACAGGCAGAGCAAGCAAGAAATTTGGGAGCTGTCTGAGCTCAAAGTACCTTAGAAAGCCCACGTTCCAGTAAGTGTCTTGGATATAGGAATAGACCACAGGGAAGCGCTGGGAGCACCAAGGAGGTTTAGCCCCATCCATGCCTGCCACACGGTAGCCCTTGTCCCGTGCCAGCTGCAGCAGTGGCTCGGGAACGGTCTGACCCAGGCCCGTGCCAGGGCTGCAGAACCTCACGTAGGCATAGTACTGAAACAAAGCAAAAGGCAGAGAAATCCCAGCACACATCAGGGCTGCTGAAGATGCCAGGCTAAGCACCTGCTTCCACATCAGAGGGAGCTTCCTTACGGATGCTGATCCCACCTGCAGCTGGAGGGCAAAGCCCTTGCTGCGGGAGTAGAGGAAGAAGCCAGCGTTAATCAGCCC
>NW_008238365.1:532666-535919 GCF_000691975.1 Corvus brachyrhynchos
AGGTTAAACACAGCCTGGAAGACAAGAGAGGGATGAAGGCTGGCAGAGGTGCTCTGGTACTGAGAGAACCGGGCAGAACTCCTGGGGTTCAAACAAGGGGTAAGGGTGGCACTGAAGCCAGACCCCCTCAGATGGCCATGAGGTTGTGAAAAGGTGCAAACACAACCTTTTGGGGTATTTACATCTGAACAGAATAATGCTCTGGGACAGATCCAGCACGAAGCCCTGAGGAACTGGCCAGGGAAAGCTGCTCATGGCTATGACTGGGCTCTGTGCTGGCTGTCATGACCAAGCTCTCCCATGCTCAGTGCAGAATATCTCTGGAAATAAGACTTGGGAGGAGCGTGCAGGAGGAGATCATTGTTCCTTTTCTGTGGATAAACACGCTTTGAGCCAAACCAGCCTCTTGCAGCAGCAGCATGAAAACACAGCAAGTTACAAGGACATTTATGCAACTTTACTTAACAGCAACCTGTAAGTAAAACCCGTGGCTGCAGATGGTCTGTTGACTCTCCAGAGGAGAGGATGATTTCCCCATTGTGCAGAACCAGCTCATGGATCTCAGGGGGTACTGAAGGAAGAAGCCTGAGAGCAGCAAACCCCAGCAAAGCCTCTCTGTCTGGAGGACAGACTTGCCTGCAGCAGCAGTGCCAGGGCCCGGCAGCGCCCGGCGAACCACACGACCTCTCGGAGCTGGGGGTCCTCCCTGCTCCACAGCTCCATCCCGTGCTCAGGAATCGCCTCAGTAGGTCACCGATGCCAGGGGAATTCTCCCTCCAGTTTGGGAAACCTGGGTTGGTAAACAGAGAGGACAAAGAAAGGGATTTCTGGCTTCAGCCTCATCTGTGAATGTTGCGCCTTTGTTTGCAGTCAGGCACTTCAAAGGGTGCAAATCTCTGTGAACAGGAAAGTCGCGTATGGAAAAGATCATGGATCTGGGAGATGACGCAGAGACCTCTTTGATATTGTTCCTATTAAAGAAAAAATCCCTGACTTCTTAACCTTGGCCAAGACACTGAGGGAGAGAGGTTATAGTGTGTTCTCTGACCCCGTTCCTCACCGGGCCCGAGTAAATCCCTGGAGCAGACAGGCTCCTCGGCTGGCCCAGCAGGAACACCAGCAGCTGGAGCCAGGGCTGTGCCAGGCATCCTCACACACATCCAGCTCCAGTGCAATGAATGGGATTTAAGCCTCTTGTTTTTGGAATAGAGACAGAATTCATGTGGACTCTGAGCGTAACCCCCATGTCAGCAGCTGCTGAGTGGGGCTGGTGGTGCTGCCAGGAGCTCCCTCCTCTCTCCTGCTCCATGTTTGCCCCGGGAAGCCCAGAATGGATTTACTCAGCTGGCTCACAGCACCAGCTCTGCCAGAGCAAGGTGGAACTCAGGCACACAGCTTCCCCCAGCACAGGCAGCACCTCCAGGACACAAACTCTGCCCCACTCCACCCTCACCACCTGCAATTTCCCAGTATTTTGGCAAAGCTCCTGGCACCTGCCTGCCGAGCACACTGCACATGCTGAGGTGGCTCCCGTCCACCTCCTCCCTGCAAACCTCACCTGAGGGATTCAAACCTCTTTGTGGAGCCTCCCCAGTTTAGTTTCTGCATGTCCTGGGTGCCGTGGTGGCCCAGCTCTGAATCCCTGGCCCCGAGCCACGGGAAGCGGGCAGGATCTGCTGTGCAGCTTTTTAAGATAAAACATTTCTTCCGTTGGTTTCCCGGCCACCAACTGCTTTTCAGTTTGAGAAACGCACAGCCCAGAGCTCTCGCTGGGTGCCAGTGACACCACATCCTGCCCTTCTCTCTGCTCCAGCACTTTATAACACACAGAGACCCCCAAATCGATCACTCCACAAGCTAAAATCACTGAGCTTTCCCTATTGCCATTGTGGAGAAAAAACCCCGCCAGGTTGAAACTGCATGAGAGGGCAGAGAGCAAATCCTCAGCAAGGCAAAAACCAAGATCCAAACTGGCTCACTGACAGCTCCAATCTCCAACCACAGGGTTATGCTTCCTATTTAACCACAAATAAAAGTTTTAGGGTTGCTCCTATTCCCCTTGTGCTCCCCAGCACTAACAAAGCAACTGGTGGGAGGCACATTCTCCTGCATCACGAAGCTGTGACGTTATTTTAAGCGAGGGGACACTTCAACCCAGCTGTAAACTCTTTTAAAGCACATTCACAGCTGCAAATCCTATTAAAGCACAGCGGCAAAAATTGTCCCGGCACTTTAAATATAGTTTTTTCAAAAAGCACAGAAAAAGCCTCGCCTGAATGTGCCAAGAGAGCTCAAAGCACGCAGCTTTAAAAAGCCTGTTCCTGTCACGACGCAGCACACCTTGTAACAGAGCAAAGCCTACAAAAGAGCTGCAGCCCACAAGCCCCGTTTGGATAGAGAACGCAGCATCGGGAATGGCTCTGCCCCAAAAATCCTGTGGGAAAGAGCACCTGCACAAGCACAAAAAGGAGAGGGAGAGGCAGAAGTGTGTTAAAAATATTCCAGCAGAAAAAGATGCAAAATCTTAATTAAAGATGTTTTCCTCTCTGGGTTCTGCGCTTCCCTTTGCTCTCAGATGTGAATCACGGTTTGGAAGCAGCGCTGAAAGAGGGATGTGAATAGGGACAGAGCAGAGGCTGGGTGAATGAGGACGGGAGCGGGGATCCGGCGGGTCCGTGCAGCCGCAGTGCGGGCCGGGGACCAGCCGGTGGCAGCAGCCGCTCGCCACATAGGCATTTCCTCCGCACGGCCGGCAGCCAGCCTCTGCCGGGGGTAAGGAATCCTGCTCCAGCCTGCATCCCAGCACAGTCTGGGCACCTCCTGGTACCCCTCCAACCTGCTGTGAGATTCAAGAGACGCTCCAGACATGTTTTAAAACCCCTTCTAACCAGGATGCCAAAGGAATACAGCAGGATTTTGGAAATCCTGTTTGCCTGGTGCTGTTTCTGTGGGCCTGGGAGCTCTCGGCCATCTCTCCTGCCCGGTTCCATCCGGAGCCTGCAGCTCCAGCAGTGCTTCCCTCGTATCTGAACGCAAACGGGAGTGTTTTTACCTGTTGCAGCAGCTCACAGGGGTGAACTAAACCTGCTCTGGTTCAGAACCCAACTGTGCCCGCTCCGCTCGAGGCTCGGCTGCAGCTCCGCATCCCACAGGGACGGGACAAGTCCTGCTCTGCAGCGCTCGCCCGCGGAGCCGCCGGACCCGGGACTCCCCCAGGGCTGTTGCCGTGGCTGTTCTTCTGTGGCGCACCCAC
>NW_008238365.1:536548-537696 GCF_000691975.1 Corvus brachyrhynchos
ACCAGGGACCGGGACAGGGACAGCTCCGTGCGGGGCCCAGGGCTCTGCCCCGCCAGTAGCGAGCAGCACACCGACCTGAGCAGGGCGTTGGGCCCGCGGGAGCTGCGCCCTCTGGGGCACAGGCTGGGCCCGGCTACCCCCAGCCCCCACATCCATGGACTTCCCTCTTTCCCAAGCCTCGCCTGGCAGAGCGGCCAGAATGCAAAATCCTTCATGCTTTGGACCCAAATCCTTCCTTTCCTAGAGGAGTTCGTTAAACGCCTCTCTCTGCCTCCCACCTCTCTTCCGTTGGAGAAAACTTGGCTTCACCCCCAGCCAGATCCGTGATTAAAAACTGTCAGGGTCTGGGCCTGCCCGGATCCAGCCTGGGATGAAGGAGAAACCATCACGGGCTGCTGCGGCCTTAAGGAGACTCCCTGAGTGCTTTTAACCAGGCATCAGGCTTGGAAGAACTCACGTTTTCTCCGCTGGAAAAAAAATGGGGAACGGCAGAGTGATGGGGGTCATAAAGGTGTTTCAAGGAATTCCTGTAGGAATGGAAGGATTTGGGTACAAATCAGGCCCAAAGCATCAAGGATTTGAGCTGCAGGCAGGCAGGGTCGGAGGGCAGGCGTGGCTCCCCGAACACTCCCAGTGCCATACTGGGAACACCGTTCTCATTTCACTCATTGCTCGTCTCTGCCCTTGAATTTCACCGTTTCAGAAGCGCACGGTGGCCGTGGCTGTGCCACACAAGTGCAGGGGAGCAGAATTACTCCCCTCGGCTCAGCTGGGTGTATAAATACTGGTGAAATGGGTCTTCAGGAGCACTCCTGACTCTCCTTTCCCTCCCCAACACAGCATTCACTCCAGATTAAATCCACCACCACACAAGCACACACGAGCTGCTCACGTTACCTGCTTCCACCTCGCTGATGGCTCCTTTCTGTCCAGGAAAAGAAGTGAAACTTCAGCATCCGTTTCATCAGGTTAAACAAAACTCCTGGAATACAGAACTGAATTATCAGGAAGCTGGGTTTGCATCGACGGAGTGTGGCAGAACAGCAAAGTCCAGCAGAGCCCTGATCTCACACCTGGCTCCCAGCGTATTTTAAAGCCAAGGAAGCCCTGCACCATTCCTGTCTTTTAAGCAATCCATTTGAAGGACT
>NW_008238365.1:537719-542519 GCF_000691975.1 Corvus brachyrhynchos
CCCGCCTGTCCTGCTGATAGACAAGACTTTTCAGGAAAAAGGCTCTTTGATTTTGGCACAATTACTCCCAGGAATCTGAAGTTTGAGGAGCGAAGGCTCTGGGAACTGAGAGCTCCCGAGGAGCGGACTGGGAAGATAAAACAAGGGGAATTTTTGAACGAAAATGACGCTTGCCTTTAAAAAAAGCTGCTTTTTCTTTAATGAGCTCAGAGCAGTTCTAGCTACCCTACTTGCAGTATCCACTGAGGACAAAGCCTCAGGCTCAGTGAAATACCCACTTCCAAAGCCCTGAACACGTGCAGATCCTCATCCAAAGGATGTTCGCTGTTTGCTGAGGGGCCGGGAGCTCTGTCTGCTGGAAAGGAGGGGAGGAAGTCGAGAGTCCACGCCACGCTCCCAAGAAAATGTGAAAAATGTGAGGGCAGTGAAAATTTTCCATTTTACAGAGCTGGGAGGAACTGCCTCCCTTCCCTCCTCCCTGGGGGCCACAGCTTCAGCTCCTGCTGCAGATCCCTGAGCCTGGGCAGCTCTTAAGGAAAAATTCCACCGGGGAAAGCGGAGCCAGACCAGGCAGCATCCGATCTTAGCGAGGCAGGCCTTGGCAGCACCTGACACTGCTGCACCTTGCAGGAGCCCTGAGGCCTGGGAGGAGGAGCTGAGCTGCCCTCCCTGTCCTGCCAATAAGAAAAACCCTTACAAACATCTTACCAAGATTTAATGTACATTTATTCTTAACACGTGGAACATATAGTATAAAGATTTCATACTGAATAAATGATATTCATTAAGCCAAAAAAGGAAAAAAGGGAGGAATTTACATCAAGTTTTTAGCTACATCGTCTGAAATACAAATATGCAGAATTCATCACTGAAAAATCTCAATTGTGTTTCTTCATCAGGAACTTCAACTGAACCTAGAACTTTTTCACACCTCGATTAGAAAGAAAACAAAAACAGGAAAAAATAAACTATAAGTTGATTGGCTGCTGAGACAGCAATGACTTTATACACAGAGACCTGTACAGCATCCTTCAGGGAGGGATGTCTGGCAAGAGATTAAATAATTGTGTCTCGCTTTTGCAGGTCATCAACTCGTTAACTCGTCATACTATAAAGGGGTGGGGAGGGGGACAAAACTGCAGGAGTCTCAGGGTATGTGCAATGTACAACGTCATATATATATACACACGTGGCAGCGCTGGGCTGCAGCTAAAGGTTAAAACCAGTTCTAAGAGGTGATCTCAGGGTTATTCATACAATCAAGGAGGAAGAGAGAAAGAGGTCAGGGTGTTGTAGGTTCACACATTATACTTTGGGGGAAAAGCCTTTTTTTCTCCTCAACATTAACTAAAAACATTTTTAAAAACTACAGCTTGCTGCTGATCCAGCGTTTTTTTCTTTTTTTTTTATCCATGTGAGACATTATTACAGTATGTTTACAGTTTAAGGTGTACAGTACATGGAGTTCTACACGCTACTGCACAGGCCTCCCTTGGACAAGGTCTGTTCACAACTGGTAACTTCTTGGTTCCTGCAAGATTGTGAATGTACAACGATAAACCACACAGCGTTCAGCAGTCACTTTTTGTCCTTCAGAGTTTACCATTAAAAACAGTTATGAAAGTGGTGCCTGTCAATGGGATAACACGGCAAGTCGTCTTTCCCCAAACTCACTGTAAACGACAGTAACTTTGGTTAAAATAAAAAAAGTCTTCTATGTAGACAGAACTTTGTCTCCTTTAATAAGGGATTCAGGACAAATTTGAAGGGCAGGGAAGGGGGAGAGGGGCCGGGGACATCTTTCCCCGAGGGAGAAGCAGGACAGCGCAGGGCAGACAGTGGATTCTGAGGTGGTTTTGCATAAATAAAGGGCAACAGTCAGTTTCTAAGTTCTCCACTCACGCACACGCACACGGGGGCTCGGATCCCACAGCTGTCATGACTGGCCAATTAAAAACAGTACATCACAAATAACTTGTGAAACCAAAGAGTTCATCAAAGGCGACACGGAGATGTCCAAGAGCCGCGACTCGTACAAGGTGAACTCCGAGTGGTTCTCGTCCACCTTGGCCAGGGCCAGCAGCGCGCGGGCGGCGCGGCGCATCATGTCCACGCTGGTGGCCTCGAAGGGCGGGCTCTGCATGTGCATCAGCCCCGCCTGGCTCTGCTGGAACTGCGTGGCGGCCAGGCTGTCCTCCAGGAAGCCCAGCAGGTTGCCGATGCTGCCCTTCTGCACGGCGATGGCTCTGGCGGCCAGGCTGTCCCCCTGCGCCAGGTTGGCCAGCAGCACCACGGCCATCTCCCGGCACACCGGGTTCTTTCTGTCACTGAGGAACCGCACCATGGTGCTGTACAGCTTCTCCAAGCGGCTGAACGGGGGCGTGGCGAGGATCAAATCCACGTTGTTGTCCTGGATGCTGAGTTTGCTGAGTGTTTCCAAAACCAGTCTCTGAGGGGAGAGGACAGCGTTGGGTCCCAGTGTCGGAAAGGGATCCTGGGCCTCTGCTGAGGGACACACTGCCCAGTGGAGGAGTCCATCCAGGATAGGCAAACAGATGCTTTCCGGGTAAGGGGAGAGGTCCAGCTGCCCAGAAATGTTGGCCAACGTGACCAGTGTGTTTTCACGCAGCATCTCCAAACAGTCCCACCACCACTCCACCTTGTTGCAGCTCACCCCTTGGTCCTGCTCCTCCTCTTTCTCGTAGGTCAGGGGGGCCTGTTTGCGTTCTGGATGCTTGTGGTGTAGGAGGATCAGTTTCCCTAGAATCAGCAGCAGCCCGGGGTGCTTGGACATTTCAAAGTCATTGCCCGGCACAAAGGATAAACTCCTGATGATGTTGGAGACGCAGATGCAGAGCATGGCCAGAGAGTCCTGCCAGTCCAGGAGGGTGCAGAGCGGCGTCTCGTCCTTACTGTGGGGTTCATCCTCCAGGATTTTTATATTTCTGTGGCTCTGAGCTGGACTGATGACAAAGGGAAACTTGCTGCTCTCCTTCGCCGTTTCCAAAGCTTTGACCTCTTCCTCTTCCCCTGCCAGGGAGCCCGGGCGTGCCGAGAGCATGTCGTCCATGGTGGCAGTTATCCTCTTCTCCGAGGAGCCGTCGGGCAGAGGAGCCTCCCCTTCCCTGGTGCTGGGGTTGCTCTCGGCTGCTGAACGTTTCCTCAAGGCAGAGGAGCAGGAAGCTCGTTTGTGAGGCAAGGGAAGCTCGGTCTTGCTCTCGAAGTGTGTCTGGATGTGCTCCGTGGTGTCCCCGCCGCCGATGCGCCAGTGCAGGAGCCCGCTGTCGAACTCCTGCACCCGCCCCAGCTTGTCCGAGTAATCCACCACGAAGGGGTCGTTCTTCTGCACCACCTTCACTGGAAGCTTGTCAAATTTACTCACGAGCTTTTCCTCGCTGCTCTCTAGAGGTACTTTGTCCTTGCTCGAAAACGCAGCCTCCTCCTCTTCCTCATCCTCCTCTTCCTCCTCACAGTTCAGGTTCCGTGGCTCATCGTCCTCCTCCCCTTCTTCAGGGGAGGAAGCTGAAGATTTGCAGAACCTTTCAGGATCTAATAGTGTTCTTTGCCCTGGGTCTCCTACCTCGTATTCCTTCAGGATTCCAAAGATCTCTATCAGGCAGCGCCGGAAATATTCCACCAAGAGTTCCAGCAAGCCTGGCAGCTACAGGGGAGGAGAAAAACAGGAGGGGAGGAAGGAACAGCGATCAGAAAACAACTCAGGCCAACGCACGCAGGGCAGAGAGTTTAACCAGTGCTGGCAATTAATGGGTCTTCCCATGCTGGCAATAAATGGTGCAGAAGAGAGGTTTTTGTCCTCTGAGAAAAGGGACAGAAGCAGACACTGGCTGTCAGTACCCAAACCGCCCCCCCTGCACACACCCTGCGCTCTCGGTTGTATCTCCCCCCGTTAACTCCCAGGGAGGGCCTTTGCACACACAGAGATCACTCAGGCCAGGGAGTGACCGCTCACAGCTGCCCACACCCCACGCTCCAGGTACAGGGAGGCTGCAGGAGCTGCTCGTTGCCACCTTGCTGACAGAAACCCCTGCAGCACCAGCACTTCAAAGACCTGTCCCAGAGAGCATCTGCACCCACCTGGCTGAGGTTGAAGGTCATTATGCTGTTGTCATCATAGAGCAGGATGTTTATGGTATCTAAGGCCCACGTACTTTCAGCCAGCAGCCCCGACTTCAGAGACATCATCACTCTCCAGGCTTCAGGAGTTCCTGTAACATAAACACATGATACTTCCAGCTCCTGGAGTTTCAAAACAAAAAGGAGACACTTGATACTGCTTTTTGGACCCGTGAAGAGCAGAGCCTGGTTAAGATGACGTACAGGCTGTGTCTGGCACCAACCTGCCCGTAGGCAATGCCAGAACGGGGGCTCAGAACACAATTAACCTGCAAAAATGCCAGTTTTTTTCAAAGCCAGCAGAGCCTTTCTGCTTGGCAAGACTGTGCCAAAGGGCCAAGGCAGCACCAATCCCTCAGAAGGCTCCAGCAGAAAGGTAGGAGGTTCCTCTTACCGATATCTTTTGCTGTCAGCCGCCTCCTCTGCTTCAGCACAGGTTGCGTGGCTTCTACCGAGCCCGGCGGGAAGGTGATGTCCCGTCGGATCATGGGGGGCTGGACAGCTGCTGGTGTGATGTGTGAGGCAGGCACGGGCGGCCCTGCCTTCTGCATCTTCATCCCCGAGTGCAGGAACGGAGATTTACTGGGAGAAGTGCGGTTCTCCAGAGGTCTGGGCAGAGGTGCTGGGCTGGATACCTGAGGAATGTGATTCTGCATGCTGGGGGGG
>NW_008238365.1:543942-571996 GCF_000691975.1 Corvus brachyrhynchos
CCCAGCTGTAGGGAACGTTGTACAGCTCCCCCTCGTGCCGCTTGGCCGGGAGGCCGTAGCTGCCGTCCATCGGCCGCTTGTAGTTCTGCGGGGAGAGAAAGGCAAGGACACGGTGAGCTAAGTGGGAATTCAGGATTGTTTCGCTGGAAGGGGCTGCACAGGGAGGTGGTGGAATCACCATCGCTGGAGTTATCCAAGAAGTGCCTGAACATGGCACTTGGTGCTTCGCTCTGGGATTGGTCACACGTTGGACTCATTGATCCCAGAGGTCTTTTCCAACCCCAACAATTCCACGAAGCAGACAAGCCAAACCTCTGGGCAGAGTCCCCAGAGCCAGAGGATCTGCCCCACGGCACGGCCAGGGAGAGGCTCTGTCTCCTTGCTGGCCGTATCCGATGTGAAAGTTGGAGCAGTGGTTCCATTTCACCAGCCAAGGCCAATTCCTTGCGGCTGCCTGGGGAGTTTCCCTGTGGATTCTACAGGGATGCCTTGGGGGCAGGAGTCTGCCCACAGAAAGGACTTCCCTCTCTCAGCTCTGCTCTGCATTCACCACAAACCAGACCAGACACTGGCACTTGCTTCCTTCCACATCCAGGAATTTTATCAGACCCCATTTTTCTCACATTTCACAGGTTTCTGCTGAAGCATCAGACAAAATGCATTAAAAACTGTTGTACTTTTTGCGTCTTCCTTTCCTGTGGATTTCAAAACACGTCGCCGAAAGGAGCAAGAAGGCTTCTCACCCCTGATTCTTTTAAGTGCAAACGGAGAAAACAGCCAATTGCTGAGACCAAATTAAAATCCAGGATCTCTCTTGCCTCCAAGGTCTGAGCTGTAGCTGCTGTGGAGGCTATTCAGACACTCCACGGTCATGACTGGCTTCAGATGGAGCTCTAGGGCTTCAAAGATGACAAGTTCCAGAGTAACTCGAACTCTTGGCTCTGAGCCCCGTGGCTCTGGTTGCAGAGCCAAACTGCAGAGCAGTTGGAATTATTCTTAGCGCAGCTCACTGAGTGCCCTCTCTACACTCTCCTAAACCATAGGACTTAAAATTATCAGGAAAACATTATGGGTCCTGGCATGGATACAAAGAGCAAGTCATACGTGAGAATTATGGAAAGGGATACGCGTTCATTCAAACTGTCCTGAAACAAACCTGATGGGTTTGGGAACAGCGAGGAGGAGGAGGCAGCAGGGCAACGGAGTCTGAAGCCTCTGGCTGCAGGATGAGAAAGGGAAAGACCAAAAAAATCCCCTGGTTTATGCAGAACAATCCACCCGAAACAGCTCTCCTGAAAGATCCAGGACTTACTCCAAAGAAAGTCAACACTTAGACCAAAAGTGTTACAGAAACAGGATGGGATTCAGAAAGTTCCAGCGGGACAGAGAAGCCCAGTCAAGCTTCCTGATCTTCTGCTGTCTGAGCATAGTGTGCAAACCACACAACCTCCCTTCTCAGAACACTGTTTTGGTAACACAGCACTGAGAACATTGCTTAAAACTTCTTTAAACTGTTTGCAAATGGGAAAAGAAGTCTCCTGTATAAGATCAGGTTGGACAGGCCTGGAGCACCCTGGACAGTGGAAGGCGTCCCTGCCCTGCCCATAGCACTGGATGGGCTTTAAGGTCTCTTCACCCAAGCCATTGTGTGATTCTGTGACGAGGTACCTAATTCTTCACATTCATAATGCAAATGCACAGCCCAGAGTTTCCATCTTCCTCTCTTCACAAATGGCACAGATAAAACTCTCAGTTGGGCAAATCAGGAGCTCTGGGATCACCCACCTGCTGCTGCTGCTGATACATGGTGGTTTGCTGGCTGGGGAAGGGGCTGCCCGAGGATGTGCCTTGAGTGGAGAATTGATTGCCATAGGAATCATGTCTGGAGAAGAGAGAGATGTGTTAGTGCCACTGTCACAGGCCCAGAGCCCTCGGTGGGGACAGCAGCCCCTGGCACAGACCTCTGCTGCTGCTGCTGCTGCTGGGGGTAGCGGCTGGGCGAGTACATCCCCGACTCGGGCGTGGAGGGCAGGATGCTGGGCTGTGGGGTTCCGCTGCCCAGGTTGCCCTCAGGTCCCATCCCGGGCTCCGTCCTGTGAGGAAACAGAGAAAAAAAACCCAGGTCCACTTAGGATCCCTCAGTGGAAAAGGGTGATCGGCAGAGTCGTGGCAGCGAGGAGACGTGACCATCCCTGAGGGCTCCCCGGGGCAGCACCCACCTGACCCTGTCGTAGGGGGCTCCGTAGGAGTAGTGCTGCCGCTGGCCCATGGCCATGTTCCCCATCCCGGGGCCGGCAGCACGGTTGTAAGGGTCACCCATCCCACTGTTGGGGCCCTGCCCTGAGGACATGAAGGGATCGCTTCCTGGAGCTGGAAGAGAGAAAGAACCAGTGAACACACCCAGCTCTGCCTTAGGAAAAGACTTCTGATGTTCTGGTGAGGAGGGGTGAGCAGGGCGTGTCCTGCAGCACGTTCCAGCACACAGCCAGACAGGGATGAGGACTCCAGGAGCAGATGATCCCTCACCTTTCCTCATACTGCTGTAAGGATCTTTATTTGGCTCGTAAGACATGCGACCCATCATGTCAGAGGTATTCATGCTGGGCTGGTACCCTGGATTTGGAGTCATGGAGTTCCGTTTCTGGAACGTAGGATCACTGCCATCTGCAAAGGCATCCTGAAGGCCCACGGAGTTACTCCTGTTACAGAAAAACCCACAAAGACGACATTACAGAGGTCCACAATGCTCCTCAGGATGCTCTTCCTCACATGCTCCCTCTCAGGTGTTGCCATCCCCTCCAAGGGCCACAGTCCTGCTCCTCCAGGGTCAAGAGGAACTTGCCTTCCACAACGCTGTCCTCAGACCCAACCCCCAAACTGAAGAATATTCACACACAATGTTGCTGTGAGCCACGAAGGAAGGAGCAAAGCGATGGAGTCCCACCAAAACAGGCACCCAAGTCCCCAGCATCTGCAGCAATGACCCAGAGGTGACCCCACCCCAGCAGTGGTTCCATACCTGATGCCTGGCAAAGGGGGCATCTGACTGTGTGGCGTCGACGCTGGAGTTGGTGGCTTCAAGTCTCCTCCTTCTGCCATGGAGCTGCTGGTGGACTGAGGTGTCTGAGGGCCCTGCATGGAGCCTGAACCCGCTGCAAGAGGAGGAGCATGGGCTGAGCAGCTTTGCACCCAAGGGATGCAACGCTGAACCTCCCAGAACATCAGCCTCGAGAACAGAGAGTCCTTTGAGGGAGAGACAGATGAAATATGCCCCAAAAAGCACAAGGAGCTCAACAGTTCAACGGCAGGCTGGGCCAGGTTCCCCAGAAGAACCTAAAGCTGAGAGGTTGTGTCTCTGCTCATCTGAACCTCGTTCCCTTTTCCACACCGCGGCACTCTGCGGTGCTTCCCAAGTTACCCTATCGGAGGCTGATGCTCTGGAGTGCACCACGTGGCAGGAACACGGGGCTTCCTGCCAAGTGACAACCACTGATGCGCCTGTCACCTTCACATCCCTTCCAGCCACGAGGGTGGGGGTCTGAACCCTGTCCTGGGAGTCTCAGGATCTCCCCAGTGATGGAAACCTCAGCTGAAGCCACCAAGTAGCTCTGAACGAGGCTCCTCTGCCTGCTCTGCCCTTCCAGAGCAGCGCATTCACGCAGGGTAATTCAAGCACCACTCCCAAGGATTCCTGGAACAGGGAATGCCAGCGATGCCGGATCTTTCACTGGAGGACAAAACCCGTCCAGCAGGTTCCCTGCAAGTCCCAGCCTCTGGACGCTGCTTTCTGCTCTGCTGAGCTTTGGCCAAAGCCCCTGTGTGTAATCCAGCTGTGCCAGCAGCTCCAGGAGCTCTCCCCTGGCCCGGGATCGCTGTGACAGTGTCAGCTCAGGTTCAGCCGCTCCTCGCAGCTGGCAAGAGCTGAACTCTTTAATTAATGTTTCCATTAGTTCCCGTCCCCAGCACCCGATATCCCTCAGCTTCAGCCCTGCTGCTTGATGAGTCATTTCAGCTATTCATTAAAATCCTCCGAGGTCACGTCCAGGGCATGTTTGTTTACACCCCACCTTCCTGGCACCCTGTCCTCTGCTCTGTGACTCCCTCTGGCCCGGGGAGGTCTCAGGAGGAGGAAGGGCAGCGGGAGCTCCGGGGGAGTTTCATTCACAGACCCTCCCAGGCAGCCCAGCCCCGCTGCTTCCCCCAGGAATTCACTGCTGGCAGCGGCAGGAAGAGGCCCCGAGACATTCCCTGCGTCGCTGCCATTTGGTGTTTGTCCCCACCTCCCGCCGTCCCTCCCACTCACAAATTCACACGGAACTGGCGCGGGGCCAGTTCCACGCTCTGGGAATTCAAACCCAAGGCGCCTCCCCGGGGACTCTGCGAGAGGAGAGGGAACCTGCGAGGCTCTCAGGGAACTCCGAGTGCCCCTGAGGGAATTCCCAGTTCCCCCTGGCCAAGATCTCTGGAACACTCGGAGTTTTGAGGGGTGTGATGGACACTGCATGGAAGAGCTCTGGCAGCAGGAGCTCCACCTCTGCAGGAAGTGGTTAATGGAGAATGGCACGGTGCAATCCTCACCATTCCCAAAGTTCTGCAGGAGTTAATTTGGCAGAACAGGCTGGAATGAAGAGCAAGCCAAGGCCAACAGGTTGTGAAGTCTGCAAGGAGGGCAAACCACGTCTGTGGGAGAGCAGAGCCCTTCAGCCAAATGATGAAATGATTCAAAATGTCCCACTGCTGTCCACAGGCTTCCAAACAGGGAATTGATTCTCATCCAGGTGATTCCTTGGGGGATGGGACTGTGTGGGGCCTGGAGGACACTGGGCCCTGGAAGAGCAGCATCCACCAGGACTCTACACTGCCCTAGGGCTGACAGAGGAATTTCTGTCCTGCCCCACAACCCCAGGCCCTGCTGATCCAGGGGAGCACAGAGAGGAAGAAAAGGAAAGTGAAAGAGGAGCAGGGACACGCTGAGTGATTCAGCATAAAGGATCAGAGCCACCAGCCAGGCTTCAGTGCTGCCTCTGCACATTCCCAGTGGTGGGAGTCTGGAGCAAGACGAGTTGAGAGAAGGGTTTAAACTGGAAATACAGCACAGCCCTCTCACAGCAGGACCCAAACGTGCAGAGTTTGGGATACGAGCCCTGAAAATTCCTTCTGCTGATGTGCTGAAGCAGGAGCTCAGCCCAGATGGCAGCGCCAGGCCCTTCACAAATACCACATGAGCTAAAACAAAACAAAAACTGATGCAGCCCCTAATCCACTCTGACACACACCTAGAGCTACAGCAAGCCTGAAGCGGCTTCCAAAAAGTCTCAGCTCTCTCCAAATAAACCCCAAATGCTCTCAACATGTTTGTTGCACTGCCTCAGGGGGGCAAGAAAGAGGTTTTGGAGAGAAAGTGGGGCTGGATTTGTGGCCTAGTTCAAGCAGAACTCAGACACCGCCTTGGACAGAGGTTCAGTCTAACGGCACAGAAGTTCCTTTATCCTGCACAACACACCAGGGCTGAAGCTCCACTGGGACAGGTTTCCTGACCTAAGACATGATTTAGTTCTTTAAAAAAACCCCTGTAGCTGAAAGGAGAGAAAAATGTGGTGCCCAACAGAGCACTGGGACAAGCCCACTGTCACTGGAGGGTTCGGCAGGGCTGGGACACAACTGCACTGCACTCAAAAGAGGTTCATTATTCCACTCCTCAGGAGCCAGACAAAGATGGTGCCAGGTTTCAGAACCAAAAAGGCATTTTTTTGCAAACATTATAGGAACTTCAAAGCAGACCAAGTTTTTATTTCACCTACATGAGCAGGCTCCTGACCAGAAAAAGCATCTGAAGTTTTTTAGTTATAAGACAAACTGGAAAACTCAAGCTTAAAGAAGAGTTGGCAAATTCAGCAGCAATTCAAGCAATGAACTCAATGCAAATGAGACAGAAAGGATCAGACTTTGCAAAGACCAAAGGGTATGACGTGCATGGCTGGCCTGGATGTCTTTCCTTTTTTTGTTTAACAAATCTGAATTGAGCATTATGCTTAAATATTCAGAAACAGGAGCATCCCATCAAATCTGAAACAACAACGAAGGTTTGTTTTAAAGGCCTTGATTCCTAAAGCACCCAACTTGTCGTAGGCCTCCAGTGCTCTGTGCACAAAGCCTCAGAAGGTCCTCCCTGGCTCCTGCTGAGGGCTGAGAGCAGGAATTCCTGGGGAAGAGGAGTGCACACTCATATTCAGCCTTTTCTCCCAACAGGTATCACTGGCATAGTTCAAACCAGCACAGCTTTTGCAGTGGGTTCCCAAAAAGGAGCAGCAACAAGGGCTGCTGTTGGAATCACCTTGCAGGGAAACTCCAGAGCTCTCTCTCCACCAGACTCTCACCAGACAGAGATGCAGCAGCAAGCAGAGAGGTGTGTGTGTGTGTGTGTGTGTGTGTGTGTATTTTTAGGTTGCCCTTTTTCTCAAGCTTAGTTCAGAGGTTGGACACACAAAAGCTGAACTATCCCAGGAGGCTCAGGTTACTCCCAGTCTTGCCCACTCCCACATTTCCAAAGTATTTTTGTTCTACACAAGCAGAGAACAGGTGGGGCTTTTGTGGCAGCTCAGACCAGCCTGGCTCTCAGCACATGGGGTGTGCAGTGCCAGAGAGCCTCCAGCTCACACATCCACTGCACACCTCAAAGCAGGGTCTGGACTCACCTGGAGATGGAGGTTGGATCTTGGTCTGGGACTTCTTTGAATCAGCAGCTGCAAAGATGTCTGGAGGGGGGTCCTCGCCCCTCTCGATCTTGCACTCGAAGGCGTAGAGACACTGGATGTACTGCTTCTTCAGGGAGCTGGCTGCGCTGCTCGACGTGCCCACGTTCAGGTTGGTGGCCAGCTCACGCCACTTCTTGTTTTTGTTGACCTGCACAACCAAACAAGAGGCTCTAAACTCCAAATCCCGACTGTACCTCCTCCAAGAGGAGAAATCAACCCTTCCCAGCTCACACAAAGGATGCAGTGAGGGCTAAGCAAAGCTACCCCGAAACTACTAAACTCCCTTCTTCACCTACAGAAAACTTTTCAGACTTACAGGGACAGACTGCAAATCAAATTAGTCACGAGGTCAGCTGACAGCCAGATGCAAAGACAAAGACAGTGTCACCAATCTTTGCACTGGACAAAGCAGGGAAAAAGGGCTTGAATTGGATCTGGCCACAGACTGTTCTCACCCAGACAAAGGGAGAGCAGACATCTGGCTCACTTAAAGGGTGCTGGGTTTTATTTACAGAAATAAAACAGAAATAAAACGGGGCTAAATGGAAATTCATGGCTTACATCTGACCACAAAGCTGATTTTTGTGCTGTGGGCAGCTCTGTCCCCGGCTGGGGCCACTGACCTGAGTCAATCCCCCGATCTCCTTGACAGAGATGTAGAGCCTGTACAGGTCCAGGGGCTTCCTGCCCACGGCCGGCAGGTTGGTCATGCCCATGGCCTTCTCCTCGGTAAAGGCCAGGTAACGATCCACCCACAGCTTCCTCTCGGGCTCCCCACCCAGCTCGTACAGCTTGGTGATTTTCTCGTTGGTTGTAGTAGAGGAACTGGACTTCTAGGAGAAGGAAAGAGAGATCAGGACTGAGCGGCACAACAGCAGCTCCTCCACGTCCGAGGAGGCAGATGCCAGAACACAGGAGCAGAAGTGAGAGATCTCCTGGATCTTCTTGCTGCTGGCACAGGGATCAAACCTGCAGAGCATTTGTTTTCCTTCAGGTAGCAAAGGAGGAGACCACGGGCTCAGAAACTGCTTTTTTGGTGGTTCTTTTGAAACTGGTAGCAGCAATGCAAAGAAAAACACTCCCTGAAGAACTTGTTTGCCTCCCTCTTCTGGCTTTAATACAGGATTAGTAAGAGGTTTGTTTGTGAAACAACTGCAGCACTTTAGTTACCACGTCCCAGCTGAGAGCTGACTCGCTCCAGGCCCACTCCACCAACAAACTCAGGTTTGTTTACGCTGCTTTTGGCAGTTTCACTGTGGCAGGTGATAATTCCTAATACTGAATTTGTTTTCCAAACGAAATCCATGACTCCCATAGGACTGGGAAACACTCCCCTCCATTTCTCACACTGTTCAATCCAAGTGAATATACAACACATGGCTTTATTTCCCTGGATGCTGAAGAGGATGGGAATCAATAAAAACAAAACCCCAAACATTTTACCTTTGACTTGGATTCTGCTTTGGGCGTCCCATCTGCCTTGTTGTTCATTTTAGTTGCAGGTGTTAATTTGACATCCCCGAGTCCCATCATTTCAGGGCTTGCTGCCATCCCTGGGAAGTTAAAGGAATCTTTTAACACTGATTTTCCTTCCAGTGCAATGCAATCAATAAAATCCTAAAGCTCTGGCTTACCTGCAGAGTTGTTGGCCATGTTCCCCCCCATGGGGTAGGGTGGGCCCTGGGGGTTTATCATGCCAGCCATGCTGTTAATTCCCTGCCCATAAGGAGGTCCAGTGCCCATCATTCCCCCCTGATTCATGTTGGGATAACCAGGAGGCCTAGAGGAGGCAAGGAGGAAACAGACACTTACTCCACATATTAAGCATTAGGATCTTGCCTTCTGAGGAAGCAGCTTTGCTAAAGAAACCTAAAAAGGACATGCAGAAGTGGCTTGCCCCAAATCATTTTTCCAAGAGAAGAACAGAGATCAGGTGCTCTTGTAGAGCTCAGTACCCAGAGCCCAAGTCACATTCTCAAGAGAAAAGGGGATGCAAACCCTCTGGAAAGTGGGACTTGAGTTGTGAACATTTTCACCCTTCACCTTGTTCTCCTACATCCACAAACTGAGCCTCATTTCAGTTGTCAAATTGCCTTTAACCTGCAGACTCTGCAGCCCTGGGCAGTGAAGTGAGAATGCAGGGTTTAGAATCATGGAATGCCCTGGGTTGGAAGCATTATTTCCCATGTATTGCAAACCTCCCACACAGCTGTGGCTCAAACTTCTTCCTCAAAGGGACAGGCACGGGTGCCTTTATTGGGGTTTGGGAACTGGACCCCTTGGCAGCCACAGGTAAAAGCAGGAGGTTGCAGGAGCAGCCCTTGGGTGAGGATAAAGAGCACAGTGTCCAGTCAGACAACAAATATATCCACCAGTTCTGGGGGAACCCAACTTATGAGCACGTTCATGGCTCCCATGGCATTCTGGTAGGCCACACACACCTCTTCTGAAATGGGCAGTAAAGGAAAAAACAACCACAGAAAATAGTGCAGAGTTCAGAGCTGAATTCCAGCTCCTTTCCCACAGCTGCTCATCAAGGCCCTAAAAGGAAGAAGTTCCTCACACTGGACAAGCAATGCCTTGGATCACACACACAGCTGGGTGGCTGCTGGATTTAGGGGCTGCAGCACCGGGGCAGCATCTCCAAGTCACCCAGGGAACAGAGAAGACCAGAAAGCAAAATGCAAAAACAACTGAAGGGATCTCAGAGTTAAATAATTCCATCGATGAAGATGAAAAATTCCCTAAGTATGTCATAAATGATGTAGAGAATCCTGGAATGCTTTGGGTTGGACAGACCCTAAAGATCATCCCCTGTTGTACTCCTGCCATGGGCAGGGACGCTTTCCACTATCCCAGGTTGCTCCAAGCCCCATCCAACCTGGCCTCAGACTCTTCCAGGGATGGAGCAGCCACAGCTGCTCTGAGCATCCCAACACCCAGCTCCTCCAGCCTTCACTAGCTTCCTTTGAGAACCAAACCTCCAAGAAGGACAAACCTTCCCGGAAGCCCCTCTGAGCATCTCCCCGAGCACGGGTTACTCCACGCAGCCCTGTGGCAGCGGGCAGGGCCTGTGCCTCCCTACCTGTTCTGGATGGAGTTGGCAGCAGCGTGCATGGCGGCGGCCGCGGCCTCCTGCGCCTTGCGGTTCATGCCGGCGGGCGGGGGGCACATCCCGCTGCCCACCTGGGGGGGCATGTTGGCCATGTTGGGGCCGTAGGGCCGGTTGCCCATGGCGGCGTGGCCCATCCTGCCCGGGGGGATGCCGCTGTACGGGGGCACTCCGCTCTGCCCGTGCATCTGGCTCCCGGCCCCCATGGGGTTCATGCTGCCCCCCATGCCTGGGCTGGGGTAGTTGGCGTTGGACATGGCGTTGTAGTTTGGCTGCCTGGGGTAACCTCCTGGGGAAAGAGGGGAAGACAACATCATTGAACCAGTTAAGTTTATGAATCACCATAAAAATCTTCTATCAGCAAATATTTAAAGATCACTAACAGAGATGAGGGGGAGTGTTCACACCTCAACACAAAGTCAAAGTACTTGGATATAAGCCACGTAAAATGTGTTTTGACACAGCCAAGTAACAACATCGATTCAGAAGCTGCCTGAAACTCTCCCAAACCTCAACCCAGCACGGAGAGCTAAATGGCCCAGGAGAGGACGGAAAATCCCACATTAACCCTTCCCAAAACAGGCAACACTTCATCATCTTCCTCTCCGAAGAGAGCCATCCCTTTGTCACTCTTACATGGGATGCACAACCTGCTTACTTCTAAATAAGGAGGAAGAATCCTACTTTTAGAAGTACAACTATCCCTGAAAGCAACACATTCCATCAGCCTCAACAGAAGCAAAGCTCTGGTTGGTATCACCCACACATTAAGAGGGGACAAATCAAAACATTTATCACGGAATGGTTTGGAAGGGACCTTGAAGATCATCCCATGGGCAGGGACACCTTCCACCACCCCAGGTCGCTCCAACCCGGCCTTGAACACTTCCAGGGATGGGGCAGCCACATCTTCTCTGGGCAGCCTGGGCCCCCAACAAGACATATCAGGATAGAGAGAGGCCTTTGCTGGCTCAGTTCCCACCTTGAGGTCCGTACTGCCCGCCCTGGGGTCCGTAGCTTCCCATGGAGTTCTGCTGGTAGGGCCCCATGCCGGCGTGCATCTGTGCTCCCGAGGACTGCCGGGGGGATAAGGCTGAGCCGGGCTGGGGGGAGCTGTACTGGGGCATCTGGGGGTTCCTCTGCATGTACCCTGCACACCAGGAGTGAGCACATCGTTAGTGCGAAGCATCCAGAGCAGCCACTGCACACACGTGTTCCAGGAAACAACAACCCCCAGCACGGACAAAATCCTTCCAGCAACAGCCTGGACACATTTTAGTGGTTGCATTAAGGAGCCAGTGTTATCTGAGCAGATAACAGATCCAATTTCCTGTTTAAGCCAAGGAAAAAAACCTCCTTAGTGTCACAGCAGAAGCCAGTACAGCTCTGCAAATCCTTGGGGCTTCTTGTTCTTGGTTTTTGTTTGCTTGTTTGTTTTCTCAAGGTGACAACTCCATACCTTCAGCCAGGAGAGCTGAAATTTTACATGCATTTTTCCCCCCAAAATCTTACTCTCTCAGAGGGGAAAGGCACACAATATTGTTGTGAGCACCCCCTGTTTTGAAGCTTAAAGTCATGGGCAAGAACATGCACAGGAAAGCACGTTAAGAAGACAGAGAAAACATCTTACAAGCCAAAGCACCAGCTTGGATGGAACATTTAGAGGACAAACAGCCACCAGCAGCTGAATTTACTGCAAGGTGCCTCAACACTTCAGCCTGTAATCCTGGGGAAGCCTTTCAGTGCTCTCTCCCACAGAAGCCGTGTCCCCAGGCCAGGTAATTTAAATAACCACATCCAGCTGGCGTGACCCACCTCGGTCCTGCGCGATGCTCGACTGGTTCATGGAGGGGTGCAGGATTGTGTCTGACTGGCCACTGGGTGGGCGGGGAGGCATCTGATTGCCTGTGCCACAAAAAGGAGAGAGATCCTCACCAGCTGCTCGCCACAGAGCCAGCAGGCAGCAGAGTCACATCCCAGAACCCCAAACAACCCCAGGCCAAGGGGATGCTGGCCACAGCGAGGAACAACAACAGCAAGTGGTCACATCGGGCAGCGTGGACAATGGCACTGCTGGTTTACCAGCATCCCACCCATCCCTGGAAAGCTGCAGACATCTCTCCCAAACAAACGGGCTCACAGGGCCTCAGTAACCACACAGTGCCAACACTGGGCAGTTCCTCCCCGCCGGGCACCCCAGTCCAGCCCCGGCAGAGCCCGGGAGGTGTGGGGTTACCTGGGACTGCAGCAGGTGAGAGGGGACCGGAGCGGGACTGAGCAACGCTGGCTGGAGATCCAACTGGGGAGGGGGAGGGTCCTCTGATGCCTGGCAGGTGAGGAGAGGTATGTGGCGAGAAAGGAGACTGAGCTGGGTTACTCTGCTCTCCTTGGCTGCTGGAAATCCCTGATGTGCTTACTCCAGGGCTCAGGGCTCCTTCGGTCCCCATGGGCAGGTCATCTATGGAACCAGACAGGTCCTGCAGGGCACAGAAACACATCAGCCAAAGATGCAGAGCTGTGAGGCTGCTCCCTCCCACACCACTCAGAAAGAGCATTTGTCCCTGGGCATGTTGCACACAGGAGTCAGTGAACTCTGTTTACTCTTGGTACCAAAGGCTGCTGCAGACTGAGGCAACTGCCAGACGTGTCTTATCCTGCTGCCAGCCTGAACCCAGGAGCTCCTGAGCTGGTTTGCTGATGGCCCAAACAACTGGCTAATTCTCCTACTTGCTCTTTTTAATTCAGTTTGGAGGTGGGAAGTTAAAGAATGCATCAACAGCAGACGTAAAACTGCAAACACAGGAGACAGTCCATGTGATCGTGGCTTGGAAGGGAAACGTGGCTCAGCCTCTGAAAGACAGAAAACTCCTGCCTCACCATAATTAATTCATAAACCTCCTATGAGCTGGGAAACTACTCACTTGAGATGGATAAAAACAAACTAAACAGAGATTTAAAAGAAAACCATAAAATACTCTTCAGGGTTCCCACTTCCCTTTCTTCAAAGACAGCAAAAATTAGCAGTTACTGCATCAACCTGTAAAGTTTGGCTTTTCTCGAAGGCAAGGCTAGAAAACACCCTTCCTCCTGCATGTATTCACCTTGGAGAAGAAAAGCACAAAAAGTCTAAGAGAGCTGAAACCTCCAATTGCCACAGCAGCAAAGCGACAGCATCAAAAACCAGCTGGCAAGTGTGAAAATGGGGATAATTCCAAGGAGTTGATGTGCAGATCCAACGTGCCCAATTGTGCTGGCTGGTTGATAACAAGGTGCATCAGCTGTTCAGGCTTGGCCTGCAGTGAATGAGTCAGGGAGAGCCCAAGCCAGAGGAAGTGGCAGCGTATTTGAACAGAAAGCTGGGAAGTTGTAACTATTCCAGGGATTAGATAAAATCTCTGCCAGAGGTTCAAAGGATCACAGCAGGTGAAGAAGTGGAGGCCAAAGCTTACCAGGACTTCACTCACTCTTCCTAAGTCTTCCAGAGCAATCAGCTCTGAATCAGAAGGGTTCTGGGTGAGCCCTGAGGGAATCCCAGGTCATTTTCCCTGCACAGAATTCAGCGGAGCAGCACGAGCAGCGCCAACCTCATTTAAACCCCACGGAGAAAGGCCGAGCCAGCTGATAAATCACCTGGACACCCTGGTTTCATTTACACTGAAGGCACAATTCCTTGTTCAGCAGCAGTTCAGGGAATGTTTTCCCAGCTCTGGCAGTGCAGAAGGACCTGGGACACCAGATACTGCAACTCATCAGCCTTGGGAAGCAGGAGCCCTCACTCCTAACACCTGCCTGCTAGGGGATGTGGAAAGGCTCTGACAGCACATCCAGGGAGTGGAAATCATGGAGAAGAAGTGGAGTCATGGAGGAATAAAAGCCAACACAGGTGACACCCAACCACCTCATCACCCCCGTGGGACAGGGGCATTCAGGAGGACAGAGGGCAGAGCTGGGCATCAGCACCACATTCAGCTGCTACAGTAGGGCAATTGCCTCTGTTTTAATGGAATTTGATCAAAATGCTTCTAACAAATGCTGGCAAATGTCACATTGGAGCTGCAGAGCCCAGACACTTGGTGGGATGATTTAGTGCAGAGCCTGTCCTCCCTCCCCTTCCATTACTGCTCCTGTTGAAGAGCTCATTTCCTGCACCACAGTCTCTGAGGTATATTTGCTTACTGCTCAAGTATTATCTTCCTGAGGGGGGCGAAAAAAAAAAGCTTTGTTTTATTTCAATGAAAGCTAAAAAACTGCAGAAAAAGCCTAAAAATAGTGTCTGAGATCTCTCGCAATTTTCACTACTTTCCCATTGTAACATCAAAAGCATTGCTCCTCTCTGCAGCTATTTGGGTGTTTTTCCCTGGACAACTTTGACAAATCCCACATTCCTACTGCGGAAACCATCTGAAGTGGGAGTAAAGAGACATTATTTCCAACATTTTGCATTAAAAAGCATCAACCAACATAAACAATCAAGAGCAAAACACTCCTCTCCCTGAGACTTACTGCACCCAACTGCAGCCACTGATACAAGACACACAAAGAGACTCCCCCCAGAGCCAATTAAGGGATCAGAATGTCCAGCCAGGAACCAGTTCAGTCCAGCCTACAACTGGACGGAAATACTGGCATGTCCCTTCAATATATGAAGGTAGTTTCAGTTTGAATCACCAAGTGCATCCAAACACTGTTTTTCCTCATCGCTGAAATGAAGTTGGAGGCCAAACCCATTTCCAGCTTTAAAATCCACACCACCAGGAGCTTCTGTGGTACAGAATTCCAGAGCAGTTAAACCTGGAGAGCAGAGGGGCAGTGCCTGGGCTGCAGAGATGAGGGGCTTTTAGGCTCAAAGGAAAAAAAAAAACCCGCATGAAAAATGTGCACCTGAGACAAACACTGGCATGAAAGAACAGCTACAGACAAAGTGTGCAGGGTGAAATGTGAGCTTCCTTCCTTTATCTGGGGGTAAGCGCTTCTCCAAGGGCAAGAGAGAAGGTTTTGGATGGAGGGACCTCGGGATGTGCAGAGGTCACTGCCCCATGGCCTGGGCAATATTCTACATGAACTGGGCAGCCTAAGAGGGCAAGGCTTGGTAGTGCCAAGACATGAAAATATCTGCGAGACATAAAACAAAGTAATGTTAAAAACAGTTTGAAAATTAACTCCTAAGAACTAGGTAATAGTTCTAATATTCTCCTAATAAATTAACTCCTAAGAACTAGGTAACAATCTCCAGAGCTGGTCTTCAACCTTGCCTGTGGATCCAGGCTTTGGTACCCAAGTCACCTAAAAACATCCAGGTTTAATTAAGCAGGTGGGTATGGGTGGCTTTGCCGCTGTGAGCGGGGCCCCTCTGCATTGCTGACACAACGTGAGGGACCCCCAGAGGAAGAGCAGCGCTTTAGCTGTTAATCAGGCTCCCAGATTATCAGTTTAAATGAGTTAAAAGTGAACTACACATCCCCCTTTCCTGGCTGTTGGGACATGAGTTGAAACAGGACCATGAAAATCAAGTAACTCGTGAAGCGACTTTCACCTCCAAAGATACGTAAATTTTATGAATTCCAGCAATAAAGTCATTTCCCAGCAAAGAAGGGTTCTGCCAGCACAGCAGCATTTTCTGAGTGTGTTATTCAGCAGCTCCAAAGATACGTAAATTTTATGAATTCCAGCAATAAAGTCATTTCCCAGCAAAGAAGGGTTCTGCCAGCACAGCAGCATTTTCTGAGTGTGTTATGCAGCAGGACTGAGCTGCTCAGAAGGGAAACTCCTGCAAGGGGAAGGAGAAAACACGGACTGGAATGGGTGAGCCCCAGCAGCTCACCAGTGGGGAGCTGGTTTCCTCCCATCAAATTCTCTCTCGAGATGTCAAGCACCAAGGCACCGTGGGTTAATTAAACCTAAAGGACACCTCCAGCTCTGATACCCCCAAACCAGGGGAAAAGGAAATCCCTGCATCTCCCTACAGGTTGTTTTCAGGGCAGCCGTAGCAGAGAAGCCTTTAAAAACAATAAAACCTCCTGGAAATAATGGAGACCTGCTGCCGTCAGTGGGTTCTGGATGAAGCCCAAGAGCAGAAGGCCTGGGAGGTTTTATTTGCCTCCCACGGAGCATCAGGAGGAGACCTGGAAAGCCACGGCAGCAGCGGGAGAAGGGCTCTCCCCTTCCCTGCTCCCGCCAGCACAGCCAGGGAGCCGAGACAGGAGGTGAGGCTCGGGCGCAGGGCTCTGCCAACTCAAGGAAACGTCAGGGTCTGGAGAATTTCCTCACGTGTTTCCAATGTGTTTTTTATGCATTTTATTGCTCATCTGCCATGCAGATCAAAAACGCTGGAGGGATTCCAACTATTTCACACAGAATCTCACACTCCAGGCTGGCTGCAGCCCCAAAGCCTGAGTTTCTTCACTTGAAATACTGCCCAGTGTTATTTTGGGATGTGACCTGATAGCGGAAGCCCACGGGGACCCTGGAACGAGAGCGGCTCCAGCTGCGATTGGATGACATACCTGGCCGGTGCCAGCGCGGGGCTGTCGGTGCTGCTGACAAACAGGGACTCGGCCCCAACGCCTCCTTTTCACACCACAACAAAACCATGCCTGAACTCACACGATTTGGTACCCAGAGGAGGGGGCAGGGGAGTTCATCCCTCGCAGGGAAAGGGTTGCAAGTCCTGGCATGACCAGCACAAGGAGCCGAGTGGCTTGTGCTGGAAGCAGCCGGGATTCTTTTATCTGGCAGCAGGAACCACCACCCCTCTCTCTGATACAGCTCATTTGTTAAACAAACAGAGAGATGAAACAACGAGAAATACTTAAGATCAAGGTAACAAAATCCCAGAGGAGCAGAGAGACTCAAGGCTCTGTGTCGGCCCATCCCCCTGATCTGGAAGAGCAGGAAGACTGACCAGAAAGCAAATGGAATTTCTGAGCAGGGACTGCAGCCTCCCCTGCCCATCCCCAGCCTCAGTCCTTCCACGTGGGAAGAAGGAATGATCTCCGCACGATCGGATCACCAGACAGTACCCAAGGAAATTATGGTCTGAGATGAGCATGCGGTGGAGCTTATAAATTCTGTAAGGCCAGTTGTTTCCATAAGATGCTCACAAGCAAGACCAGAGAACAATGGCTGAATTTACTCTCCAGTTCTTTCTGAAAGGGAAAAAGCCTCTTCCTTCCTTCTAATTGAAATACCCACTTTCTATTACAAGCTCCTTTTTCTGTGCAGTTGCTTTTCCACTTACTCAAGAACTACCAACATTTAAAAATCACAAGCTTGTCCTTTTCTTCCCCTTTATTTCCACACCCAAAATACCTCAATCCTCTCCATCACAACAATCACACAGCTGACTGGCAGGATCTCCCTGCTATTTTAGGGACATGGATAGACTTGTTCCTCCTTTGGCAGCACAGACAACTGAATCCTGCATCTCATGCTCCACAAAACACTCTCTCCTGGAGACTTCCCCGTGCTCCATTCAAGCACGCCCACAGTGACAGAAGGCTCTGGAGGCCCTGCAGCCCCAGTGCCTTCCTGCTGTGCCCCTTGCAGGTTGCTCCCCCAGCAGAAACCAGAAGCTGGAGCTTAGGACCAAGTTCAGCTCCAGTGGAAACCCAGTTGCTACTTTTCATCCAGAGAGATTTATCATCCAGTGTCTCCAAAGCTGATAAATCAAGAGTCAGAACAGAGATCTTCCAAGTCCTGTCCTATCCCAAAAACACACAACTCGGACCAGGGATGACCATCATTCCCCTTGCTCTGCTCTTCTACCACCAGTTACTGTGGAGAGGAACGCGAGTCCATCTTTCCAGCACCAAAAGCACCTTCTGGAGCATTCCTGGTGTGAGGATGGGCTGGACAAGACACAAAGGGGAGGAGGAAGGACACGTGCAGTGTGTCTTTCCCATAAAACCTCTCACCATGTCCAGAACCTTTCTGGAGACCCTGCAAGTGGAAGACCCTGGTCACCCTCTGTCCCTGAGTGCTCCGTCCCGTCATACTTTGGGAGGAGTGGGAGAGAAACTAAACCCACGGATTTTGAAGCTGCCAGTTTACCTGCCCCTGATTTTATGCTCGTATTTGTGTGGGAAATACGTCCATCCACATTCCCAGGATGACTGAAGACGAATCAAATACATCCAAAGCCCAGCAACACGAGTCGGTGACCCCTGGCCAGGCTCGGCTTCCTCCACCTCCACTGCCACGTGGCTCTTGCCCACCACTCTCCGAGGAGCTGAGGAGCCCGGTTTTAGTTCAACAAGGAAGGATAACTTTTTCCTGGCGTAAGAAACTGGGAATGCTCAGAAGGAAGCTCACTGTCACACCAGCACGGGCTGCACACTGCATTTCCATGCTTTAGGAAAGCTCTGTGAATTCATGGCCTTTCCCCTTCTCTTAGGTCCTCCTTCCAAACGGGATAAGACCAGCAGTCAGAAGGAACAAAGGGATTTATTTGCAATGAAGTCACTGGGATTGGCCCCTCACCCACCACTCTCCGAGGAGCTGAGGAGCCCGGTTTTAGTTCAACAAGGAAGGATAACTTTTTCCTGGCGTAAGAAACTGGGAATGCTCAGAAGGAAGCTCACTGTCACACCAGCACGGGCTGCACACTGCATTTCCATGCTTTAGGAAAGCTCTGTGAATTCATGGCCTTTCCCCTTCTCTTAGGTCCTCCTTCCAAACGGGATAAGACCAGCAGTCAGAAGGAACAAAGGGATTTATTTGCAATGAAGTCACTGGGATTGGCCCCTCAGATACATCCCTGGAAGCTCAACCTCTGATCTGAGCATGATGATGACGTGCGGGCAACTAGAAATCAGACAGTTCTTGAGTTCAGCAAGAGAAAAAACATCAAGATCCTGGTACCAAACTGAGTGTGCCATAAGGACCTGGGAGTCCTCACGTGCCACTCACTCATCCCCGCAGTCCTTAGGGAGAGGAAGGAAGTGCCAGACTTAACTACTTCAAGGGGAAAACACCTGCCCACTAAAACAAACACCAGTGAGGTAACAGCAGCAAGGCTTCAGCCTCTGCTACAGAGTCCATATTCCCTTCCCTTCCAAGGAGTTTTAGCTCCTCTCAGGCAGCAGCGCTGACAATTACAAACCTAAGATGGGGACTGGAACATGCCAGAGAGATTCGTGCAGTTTCCTTGCTCAAAAAAGAAGCTGAAAAGCTCATTCTTCCAGGCTGGCTCCAGACAAACTGGGAGAAGCTGCTGGCTCGAGCTGCACTGCAGGGAAGGGAGCCTTCGGAGAGGAGGCTGGCAGGAGGAGGGGCTCGGTGCCACACGAGAAATTTTACTCTGATTGCAAAAATAAGCTGCTGTTCTAATCCAGCTCAGTAAATCTAGGTGAGTCTGGTCGGCTGGCAGAGAGCAGGCACAGAATGGAGCAGGGAGGAGGACAGAGGGAAGTGCTGCTGGCTCTGCCACATTCCTGCACCGGGAGCCTTGCGGAACAGCCGGCGCTGCTACCGCAGCAGCCATTGATTTTTCAGAGGTCGATACTCCACTCCCACAGATCTCCTCGGCAGGAGCTTTAATCACATCTCCTGCTCCTACCCTGTGCCACCCCTCCTTCTCTTCCCCCTCCAAATAAAATAAAATAAAGTAAAATAAAATAAAATAAAATAAATTTAAAAAAAAAACGAGGGCGAGGGGACTTTCCTCCCCCTCCAAGCATGGAGCAGACGAACAAATCTCATCTCCTCAGTCTTTGGAGAGCAGAGATTCAGAGCTGTAGTTGCAGCACAAAGTAGAGAAGGAGTAACATGATTCATCCACAGAACAAGATGTCGCTGGAGGGAGAACCCGCCATGTGGAAGGGCAGCATTCCCACCCGGAGAGTGCTGGGCTCTTCCGCAGGACCCTGGGAGATGCAAAAGCCAAACCCCACACAAGAGTTTCCATTTAACCCTTTGGGGGCTGCTCATCTGATGAAAAATACTCCCAGCTTTAGATAAACATTGGTACAACATCAAACATCCAAGGCAGCAGGGAACTGCGGAATTTTCCCAGACAGAGCGGTATCACTCCAGCTGTCCCAGAAGCTGTCCCGTCCATCCAGCAGTGCTGCCACACGAAAGGTGAAACCTCCAGCTCCTACAGCAACACTGACCCCAAAACAAGCTGCAGGAAAGAGACAGGAGGATCCTGGGCACAGGACAAAGCAACACGGCAGCAGCACCAGAGGATGCTCTCACAGGATTTCTGACGTTGTGGGGATGCAGGGATCTACAAGTCGATCCCGTCAATGGGAAAGGCTGGTTTGGAAAAAGCAGCTGCAGGAGGGAAATGAGTGCAGGCCCCAGCTGACAGACCTGTTTATTCAAAGAGCTTTTGTTTTCCTTCTGCAGGACTTTAGGTCTCCTCATCCAAGTCTGAAGACAAATTCCAGCTCACACAAAACACAGAATCATGGAGGAGGCAGGAAGTCCCCCTTCCACTGCCAGCCAGGAGGATATTCCCATTCCCCAGCTTCTCTGGAAGGCGCTTTCCAGGCTCATGTTCCACACAACGAGACTCCAAAGCATTTAGTCATCCCAGCATGTGATTGTGCCACCGTGCCAACCACGCCAGCCAGGGTGGGCAAAGGGAAGCAGCAAAGGCAGGAGGCTGAAATTATTACAAAAATAAAAAGGCCCCTGCTCAGACAGTACTTTGGATTTTAAGATAAATCAGCTTTTAGTATTCTCATCAGCCTCTGAAACAATTAACAGTGACGGGACCATTTTCTAAAAAAGCAGGAGAAAGATTTTAGGATGGAACAAGATTTCTAAGGTCTCAGGCATTTGCAAGCGTGGTGAATCCCGTGGTCCTTTCCCTGGAAGGTGTCCCTGGCCATGGCAGGGGGGTGGAACTGGATGATCTTTAGGGTCCCTTCCAACCCAACCCATTTTGTGATCCTGGGCTGATTGTAGGATCTGGCAGCTCCTTCCCAAACTCCGTGCTACCTGTGGGAAGGCAGCGATGGCCCCTTGGCACTGGGGCATCTCCAGAGAAACCATTTCCATCCAGAGCTGTCTGCAGTGCCACCCCAGGCCTGGGGGTGCTGCTCCGGGTGGGATGGGGAGACTGGAGACACGTTTGGAGAGAATCAAGGAACTGCTCCTCTCTCCTGGCTCAGAGCGGTGAGCAGGCACGGGAAATGGTAACATATCCATGGAAACCTGGCCCAGGCCAGGCGCTGACGTGGGCCCGGTGCTGCCCTCGGGGTCAGGGCGCCAGAACAGTCCATTCCTGGAGATGTCACTTCTTGTCAGTTCAGGAAATTAAATCTTTTTTTTTATTTCCTTAAATAGAGGCTTCTACTTTACAGATTCAAAATCGTAATAAAAGCCAATCATACAGCTCCTCCCATTACCAGGACTGGTTTGGGATCCTGGCATGTGGACCCATCCCAGCCCATGGGAGCAGCTGAGCCTTGGGCCCCTGCCATGCCCCACACGTGGGCACCATGTGGAAGGAGTTTTCCCCATGGCATTTATGATCCCACATGTCTCAAGACAAGTCAATCCAGCGTGCCAGAAGCACAGTAAGAGGGTAATGATTCCTGTGGAGCGAGAGTTCAGGTGTGGTGGTGTTTAAAGCACCACAGGGTTAAACACCCTCAGTTATCCCTGCAACTGCTCCACGCAGCAGAGGAAGGTCACACCAACAGAGCCCCTCCCTCCCAGCACGGTGGGTTCACCCTCTGGCAGGGCTCAGCTGTGAAGGAAAGGGCAGAGGAGGAGGATCAAACATCCAACATCAGACTCACAAGAGGCTTCCACACCTTTTAAAGGGTCTCCAATGGCGCCAAGTCAGCAGCAAAAAAGGAAGTGAAAGCCTGATTTCCCTGCCCTAGCCCACGAGCTGCTCGGAGAGCAGAGGGTCGCCCTCCACGGCAGCTCTGGCGCAGGAGCGGCTCTGGATCCTGCGGCAGCGCAGGGACACGTGTGGCAGAGCACGGAGCACTGCCCGGGATCCCAGACCAGAACTGGTCACCCTGCAGCAATTTCCTGCTCCAGCACTGACCTGCCTCACCACCGTGGCTGGGCCTGAACGAACCAGAGCCCGTCCTGGGCTGGGGGAGCTCCGGCCCCGCGCTGGGTCCTCGGCTCCGCTTCCTGCGGGGTCTGGCCCTGGCAGCGCTGCGAGGCGAGGGAAGGGCTGGGGTTTGGGGAATGTGAGCGAGGCGCAGGCAGGAAGCTGAGCTGAGCTGCTCTCGACCAGAATAGAAACAGGAAACGAGCCCGGCATCGAGCACAGCGCAGCTCCCGCGGCTCCGGCAGCGGCTCCCAGGGGATGGATGCTCGGTGCGGAGAAGGGGACGAGCTCCCGGGGTGGGGAGTTCCCCCCGGCACAGGGTGGGATTAGCTCCCTTCAAACCCTGAGGAAGGGGTGGGAGGAGAGAATTGCCACATGGACACACAGCAAAGCTGCCCTGGGGCAGGTCCGAGGTGTGAAAGGTGTCAGCGGAGCGGCTGGAAGGTCAGGGTGGCTCTGAGCAGCGTTCCACACTCTGCACAGTTAACAAAATATAAACACTTGGGAAAAAAAGGCACAACCTTCTCAAGGAACCATGCAGAGATGGTGGGCACAGTCACACAACAAGAAAACCTCGGGCAGAGGAGCACTGAACAAGGAACAACACATTTCTAACTCCCGCTACCACCACAGCTTGGGATAAAAACCTTCGGATCGGCACAAACTGGAATGCAGGGCTCTGCACTGCCAGTGCTTCAGGTGCTCCTGGGGGAAGCCTCGGGGTGCTGGTGGCTTTATCTGCATATCCACTGTGCTGCCCTGCTTTGAAATGCACACACTGCTAATCCCTCTCCTAAGGCAAGCAATAAGACAAGCTCAAAAGGCCAAATACAAACCAAACAGAAGCAGGAAGTCCCATATGGAAAGAGAAAAAAGGAGAGGGGAAAAAAAAAAAAAAAAGGTTTGAAGTGACCAGCAGATTCAACTATAAAAGGTTCTTTTTCCCTGCCCCCTGAAAAAGTTGTCAAAATTATTCATTTTAAAGTGAAATTTTAAGGAAACAGGCTGCCTCCCCTCCCTCTATGGCAGCTCTGACAGTTTTTTGCTGCATTTCAGCCTGTTGCATTGATTATTTCCAGGTCAGGGGACGCAGCTGACAGAGCTCAACTTTATTCCACTTCAAGCACTCCCAGAGCAGCTGAAATGACCAGTTGGAAAGAATGGAAAATCCAAGCAGTGCTTCCTGACAACCTCCAGTGTCCAAACGCAGTAACTGCTTGACTCAGGGAGAGATAATCAAACCAAAACCACCCCACAGCTGCTGGGGACATTCACTGACAAGATTCTTCTGCCAAAGCTCTGCAGCCTCATTCCTCTCCCCTCCCAACAAAACCAAAGTTTCTTAAATCCACACTGCAAAGACCCAAGGCCAGAATCCACAACCAGAAGTTAAACATGGATCAGGAATGTTTTCAGCTGGTTGTAATCCTTTCTGCCATTGATAAGACACTTTTCAGATCAAAATTCAGAGATGAACCAAAGTGAGACATCACTGAATAAACAAAATAGTTTCCCAATAGTGCAAAATACTGAGGTTAAAACTATTCCCACTCTACAACAAGATGAAAATAAACTGCCCAGAACAGGGAGGGAGTTTCTCCCTCAGGCTCACTGTACACTGACCAAACTAAGGACATTCTGGGGTGGGAATTCCAAAGTTTTTGCCCCAACTGCCCAGTTTGCTGCCACAAAAATTCAAACATAACCTTGCTGTGTCAGGACCTCCAAAACCCTGCCAGAATCCATCCTCCTGTTTATAAATGCCTTTTGGGGCCAACCTGGAAGCTCAAACAGCAGAGATGCCAGCTTCTGTGGCTGGGGAGGGATGAACAGCCTGGTGGGAGCCACTGCCTCATGCTCCACATCCATCCCAAAGACATCAGGAACTCCTTCAAGGCAGCCCATGAGACAGAGACTGGGACAAGGTAAAACCTGTCCCATGTTCCATAATGGAGAAAATCCCTCCCAACAAACCCTGAACTCCAAAGAACTCTGCAGCAGAGCTGATCTGCAATCCACACCCAAATGGATGTTCCAACAACCAATTTGCTTCCCCCAGAGCTGCTACCAGCAGCTTCCATGGCTGCACAGAAGGAAGTTATTACCTGGAAATTTTTGACTCCTTCAGCCTCAAAATCCAAGACTCAAAAGTTAAAGGCACTGAATAAACTGGATACGACTCTCCAGGAAGAAATTTTGCTAAGGAGAAGAAACTTGGGAATCTCCTGGGAGAAACAGATTTATCCCAAGGATTACTATTCCTCTATTACACCCAGACACAAAAGACTACACTTCACTTCTCCTGTGCAATTGCAATCTAAGTTTAGTTTGGCTGCAATCGTGATGGAGATTCCCTTGGGAAGCAGTGAATTTTACAGAGAAATTCCTCACCTTGCCTGCTACAGGAAGGGAGAGCAGCCAGGACACTCACAGGGATGCAGAGCTCTTTAAAAGGCACCAGGGAGTCCCGGTTAGCTCAGGAGAAAAGTTCAGTTAATGACACAACAATCCTGACTGGAAAGGGATCCTGAAGGCCCCACCCAGAACGATCCATAGGACATTCCTCAGGCAGATCCCAAAAAAGCCACAGGAGCTGAACAACTTGACAGTGTCCCTGCCAGGAGATCAGCACCTCCTGAAAGGGTGATGGATCAGCCAAAGAAATATTCCCCCTTTATTGCTTCGAATTCCAACATGAACACTGATGCACAACATCAACGTGTAAAGGCCCAGGACCGAGTACACAAATTTAACACCTCTCAAGAACCTAAAAAGCAGGAACCTCCTTTTCCTGCTGGGGCTGATCTGTGTTTAATTGAAGATGATGCATGGCATGCTTTGCCCCAATTCCAGGATACCCAGTGAGCTATTCCACCCACCCACCACCACCCAGGCTTGGGAAAGGGCTCAGGACTCCGTAACAAAATTAAAAGCCCACAAACAAACTCTGCTCCTCTAAGTCATCCATAATGGCAAAACAGGGATCTGGGAATCCTCCTGAGCAGGATAAAACTTTCTCAACTAGACAGACTGAGCAATATCAGGAAGATAAAAAGAAATTGATAGTGCCCTTCCATGGAGCTCTTGTGTTCCTGAGCATCCCCAGGCCAAACTCCGTGCAGGAGAATGATCACTGCAAACTGAAACAAGAAGTTGGCTGCCAGTATCCCAAAGATCCTGCCTTTCAACACCCCACAGCATCCCTGTCTGAGGCCTTTCTCAGCTGGTGCTGCTCTTGCCCTACAGGATCCCAACGAGACAACAAGGAATTATGAAAGAGGTGCAAGGGAGTCTCCTTTTTTTAATTTTTTGCCTGCTAAGGAAGAGAAAAGGCCAAAACCACACCAGGGTTGGGTAAGCTAAAGACTGCTTGATTTCTTAAATGCAAATTATTTGGTGGTAAAGCCAGGAAAACCAGATATTCCCTTGTTTCTAGGTTCCTCCACTCTTGCAGCTGAGATGGATTTCTTTTCTTAGACTTCCTTCGGGAGAAGGGACAACTTGAAAAGGGCCAAATATATTTAACCACAAGGTATAAAACAAACTCCCACTTGGTGCTGAGAAGGAGCCACTTCTGCAAAGCCTAGTTACTAATGCCTATAATCCGAGTCAGAGGGATCAGTAGGATTCAGGAAGGCTCCATCAGCAGTGCCTCTGAAAGGACTTCCCACCGTTCTGAGCTGCAGCAATTTCTTCAATTACTTCAGTGGCTTCACTTCTCCTGTGCTGCTTGCCAGAAGATGGGTCACATGGAAGAACTTGTGGAGAGGCAGAGTGGAAAGAAACATGCTATTTAAAAAGATTTTTTCTTCCCCAGGCCTCAGAACAAATTAAATCTTTGTAATCAGGGTCCAAAAGGGAAAAAAAAAAAAAAAAAAAAAAAAAAAAAAGAGGAGGAACGAAAAAAGCAACAACCCACAACTACTCCCATTAGGTGGTCAGAACCAGAATCACTTTGTATTTTGGGTGACAATTTGTACCCACGATCCGAAGGCATTATTTCAAGGGGCTCATAACAAAGCTGTTCTCATTGCTGGAAGCAAAAATAACTCAGTTCTACACACAGCTCACTCCTCTGGCCAATCCAGCTGCAGCTCCCAGCACTGACTTAGCCAGTGGCTAAAGAAAAAAATAAAAGCTCACTCACTTCCTACTGGTTAGAACAAAAGTTACCAGCAAAATCAGAACTCAGCAGCTCCAAACTTTTCTTCCAAGCCAGAGGCACAGACCAGCTTGTGCAAACTAACATAAACTTTCAATCTTTTTCTGCTTTCTTGATGTTTGAACACAAAATTAAACTACTCTGGCCCAACACCTGCTGGAACACTGGGCACTAACCTCATCCCCAACTGGTCACTGCACATCCAGCAAGCAGATTTAGGATGCCAAAGAAAATATAATTCTCCATCTGCCAAGGAAGGAGCTACATGGGACTGATCTTCCTCACTCCAGGTACCAATCAATTTGTCTTTTCCACCAACTGTTCAGTCAGACTGGATCTGAGAAGCTTAAATCAGCAGCATAAGGATCCAGTGAGACAGAAAGGCAGTGGTGCTCCAGTGCCAACCACCAGTGTCACAGTGGGACAAGGAACAGGAAAATAAGGCAAAAATAAGGATTTTCCCTGGAGGTCAGGGCCTGTTCTGACAGCAGTCAGGTACCTCAGACATGGCACACAGAGAGCTCACAGAATGAACTGCTCTAGGTAGAACCTGCAGACCAGAGCACTCAGGGTTAAACTTTCCTCTCAAATCCATTACTTTTGTAAATTACATTCAATCTCCAGTGGGAAGCCAGAAGCTAATGACTTAGTAAAAAGCACAGGCAGCCTCCACCATTCCCATTTCCACGTGGAATACTACCAGTGCTCATTTCTCCTGCTGTGCTCCTGATTGCCCTCGGCCCAGGCCCCACTCACCGGCAGGCTGGAAGGTCTGGACTGAAGATTCAAGTTCATGTCTTCTTGCCCTTTACTGGAAGCCATTGAGGGAGCAGAGGATGCCTGGGACCCAAATGAGTCTTGAGATAACTCCTGAAACATCAAGAAACACACACAAAAAAAATCACAAATGGGAATACAATGAAGCCTCTGTTGGAATGACTCTGGGATGTTCTCACATTGTGGAAGATTTATGTCCCCTTGGTGACATTTGCCCAAAACAGGAGGTGAGAGCCAGGACTCAAAGCCAGCACACACAAACACTGCCCAGCTGCTGCTCGGAGCTGGGAGTACAGGTCTCAGGCCATGACAGAACAGCCATTCTCAGCTTTCCCTTATCACAGATCCCAGAGATCGCAGCCTGTCCTGGATCTGCCCGCTCTGCTTCATCACCTTCACCATCTCACCCTCGCTCCAAGTACCTCGTTACACAAACGAGGCAAGTCAAGTAAAACCTTCCACTTCTCAAAAGCTGCCCTGGATGCGTTGCAGCGTTTGCTGAAAGCTCCCAGCCAGCTTTGTTTCTCCTCCCCAAAGCCAAGTTTTACACTTAAGAGCAAACTCTTCCCTTACCCTCCACGTGTGGCTCTGCAAACTGTGCTAAACCAAGGACCTCTGGGAGCACCTGGAGAACCCCTAGAGAGCAGCATGAAAACCATTCCATTATGGAATCCTCTACACTGATAAAGAATCACTGAGATTGGAAAAAACCTCCAAGGCCATCAAGTCCAACCTGTGTCCAATCCCCATCTTTTGTCACCAGCCCAGAGCCCTGAGTGCCACGTCCAGTCCTTCCTTGGACACCTCCAGGGCTGGGGACTCCAAACCCCCCTGGGCAGCCCCTACCAACGCCTGACCAGCCTTTCCTTGAAGAAACTCCTCCTGAATTGCCAGCCAGCAGCATTTTCTCAATGATAGCCTTTAAAGCTGCAATATTAGCCCGGCTTTGCTGGTTACCACATCTGCGAGCCACAGGAGAAGTCCCCAGGTTTGACCATTTTGTCCCACCCACTTTGCTGCGTGCAGTTCAACCGATTTCAACGCACGAAACAGAAGATGTGCCCCAATATTTTTTGGAAAGGGCTTTGAGAAGGAAGCAGAGCAGGAGGCAGCCTACCTGAGGCGGGGGGAAGCGTTGCTGGGAGTAGGCCGAGGGCTGCTGCGGCGGCTGCGCCGGGGGGTACGACGAGGAGGGCTGGGACAGGGCCGAGGGCGCTGCGGGCTGC
>NW_008238365.1:572179-573274 GCF_000691975.1 Corvus brachyrhynchos
AGTAGGGAGTCTGGCTCTGCTGCCCATACGCGCTGGGGCCCTGCTGCCCGTACGGAGGCATCTGCAGAGGGAGAGATGGAGTTGCGCCCGTCACAAAGGTGTTTCTCACTCACACAGATTCTGCTCAAGAAGCAGAAATTCAGAAACCTGTGCAGAGCAGTAATGTGCTGGAAATGCCACTACCTAGATACTTCCCAAACAACAGCAGAAGTCACTCGTGTGTGACATTATTCTTGGCAGTAACCAAGTTTTAACAGGCATCATAGCTAAGTTTTTGGGGATCCCTATCTGACCACCCTTCAACAAAAGTAACATTGAAAGGAAAGACTGCTTGCTCCAACAAAAAAAAAAAAAAATTGCTTTTTGAATCCTGCAAACAGTCCAGCAGGCGCCACTTGGATCATGTAATGAGCCAAAACTGACCTGGAGTCATTTCTTGTGCAAAGAACAGCTGTGTCTCTAACACAGCACAGCAGAAAGAGGATCTCCCTCCCCTGCTATTTATTTTTCCCTTGTTGGAGTCACTGCTCTGCCACTGCCTCTCTCGGAGACAAAGATTCTGCAGGGTATCAATCCCACCTGGACGCAGGTGTGGTACAAAACACAGCCTGAAGAAATGCCATTTTACCTAAACAACCGATTCCAGCCTGGCTGGAGGGACTCAGGGCTGCGCCTCTCCCCTGTCCCTGCTGTAACAGCCTACGGAGCTCTGGAAGCTGTACCTGCTGTGCGTAGGAGATGCTGCCCATCGTACTTTGCGTCCTGCTCTGCATTCCCATGGGGTATCTCTGGGGGGTCTGTGGCCCATAGGGCTGGCCGGGGTAGCCGTGTCCTTGCTGTGGCCCCGCCTGAGGTCCCTGCTGTTGCGTGTAGGGGTTGTTCCCTCCGTAGGGCTGAGGCCTCATCTTCCCCATCTGATCCATCGGGCTCGACGGCTGCAAGGCAACACGGGACACGTGAGGCACATCCACAGACACACAGGAACTGCTCCTTTCAACATCGGAGCTTCCCAAAAACCCCCGGGGAAAACTCCAACAAGTCGGCACCAAGGAGAAGCTCATCTGCCTCTTCCCAGGTGCCGGACCCCAGGTTACA
>NW_008238365.1:573289-581988 GCF_000691975.1 Corvus brachyrhynchos
TGCCCTCCCAAACCCACCATTCCACCAAGAACAAACCCAATGAGAGTCATTTAATGCTGACATCTCTCCTGTGGCAGGACAGGAGGAAGGGGGGAAGGATCATCAAGACAGATCAATTATCAGTGTAAGTGGCTTTTCCCCACTGTAGGTAGTATTTTAATGTCCAGATATTCCACAACAAGGTAAATTTAGGCTGAAAATTTAAATATTCACAAGAAACACTGCTTCTTTCACGTATAACAAGGTCTCCCAAAACACTACAGGCTGTTAATTTACACTTATGCATTTCAATTAATGCACATTGATGCAGTAACACTGGGCAGCGCTGCCGACATCCACAGTCTTCAAGACTGCGTTTTCATTTTTGAATTTTTTTTTTTTTACATGTGCTTTGTGTCTGCTGCCTTTTGGAGAATAAAGAGTTTCTAAATCAAATTTATTCAGATGCACGTAAAAAAATTTGTCAACCTCCAAAGTCAGGTCCCTGAGCTTTAGAGCAGAGACAATGAGATGAGTGAATAAATGCAACTTTCCTTGGACTTCTTCATCTGTGCTACCGCTGCCTGGAGCCAAGATTTAGGAACAGTCAATCGAATTTCCTGAAAACGCTATAAACCTCAACACTAAACCTCAAACCAGGGCTTTTTCACCTTGGCAGTTATTCCCCCACTAAAGAAAGGGCTGTTCTGGTGTGGTGACCTCTAAATGAATCCCAGCACAGTCCTTAACCTCCATCCCTTGGACTGAATGGGAATCCTTCCCTGAGCTCCTGGTGACCTAACTAATCCCAATTAGATGTTTTCCACAGATCACCATGACAATGGACTCTCTATTACACCATCCCTTCCTGCCACCAGCCCTGGGGTGGTGTTTGTACAGATCCACCCTCTCTTGCTGAGCTCAGGTGCTTGAGGAGTGGCACTACAGGTCTGCACAAGCACACATCACACACAGCTCAGGCTGGAAACCCCACAGAATCCCGGAGACCAGAGCAGGATTCCACTGATGTTTGCAGAATCCACCCTCTCGGGGTGGGGGGAAGAAGTTCTTGCAGTATGCTGCACTTGAGAAAAGCTTTCCCCAGCAGCCAGCACAGCTTGGAGCCCCAGCACACATTTGTGTGCCCAGCTGTCTGTGGAGTGTGGCTGCCAGGGAGGCTCAACCCCGAGCCAGCACCGAGCATAGGGACACCACGGGCAGCTCGTGGGGCTCTGCTGGAGCACCAGAGGCTGGGATTGAATGGAGATGGCAGGAAAAGCCCCACTGCTGGGAAAGGGAGAGGCTGCTGGCTGAACGGGGCTCTCTGAGAGAAATGTGTGTCAATACGGCACAAGCCAATGGAGAACAAAGTCCAGGTGCTCTGCTCTACCCCAGCTCAGGGCACCCATGGAATCTGCCAAGCTGGAAGGGACCCACAGGGACCATCAGGTCCAACTCTTAGCCCTGCACAGGGCACCTCGAGTCACATCCTGTGCCTGAGAGCGTTGCCCAGAAGCTCCTGGAGCTCTGGCAGGCTGGGGAAAGCCAAGCCCTCTGCCAGCACGGCGTTTGCCATCCTGTGGAAGCTGTTCCCAGCCGACCCCGCGCATGGCACTGGAGTGACTCTCCCTGCAGAGGCGGATTTTGGACGCCCTCCCACGCTCAGCTGTGCAGGATGTTCCCATTCTCGTCCATGCTCACACCAAACCAATTCTGAACAAGTTTTACTCCACGTTTTATGTTCAAGCTATCACAGATGCTGCTGCTGGGGAGTAGCACGGGCAGAGGCTGCAGGACTCCAAGGCAGCCCCAGGTCCCTGCCCTGGCAACGCCGCGCCCGGAGCCCACACCAGGCACCCACACGGGGCCTGTGCCAGCTCAGAAAAGGAGTTTCCATTCGTGGGGGCAGAAAAAAGAGATCTTTGAAGGCTCTGGTGGAACCCTCAGAGCTGCAGGGCCTCAGTCCTGAATGGAGCACCCATGTGGGGCTCCCATACACACTAAAGGATGCAAATTGTGTTTACATCTTCCCAGCAATTGTCCCTGATGCTTCCCAAGTCTTGCCTTGTGGGTATCCCCTTGCATTACTGACATCTTCTCACTGCCCACATTATCTCCTTTGGTATGTAAAATCAGGGCCACCAGGAGCTTTGCCAGCCCCTGGCTTTTGACTTCAGCCTGCTCTCACCACCCCCAAGCACTCACATCCTTCCTTCCACCTGACAAAGTGCAACTTTGGGGTTACTGACTGAATATTTCAGCATCTTTTCCGTTCGTTACTTGCTTCCTCCTGGTTGTAACTCACCTTTGCAGCCCTCTACCAAGGGTAGCTTCTCAAATACATTCTTTTTATTTTCTTTATTTTTTTTCTAAATACACTCACACCACATGCTGCCACTCCTGCACTGATTTTCTTGTCTGTGGTCACCCACAACACCAACCATCTCTTGAGGGAGGAGAAAACAAGGTGAAGATTCACTTTTCCGTGACTCCTACAGGAAGCATGACAATTACTAAAAAACTTCCAAGAAACATTTGGAACTGTTTATGCAGCCATTTAAAAAAAAAAAAGAAAAAAAAAAAAAGGAAAAAAAAAAGAGAGAGAGAGAGCGAAAAGAGAAAAACCCAAAACACAAACCCCAAACATCTTTCCAGGATGTGACCAAGTCACCTTGACTGCTCAGCGTAGGAGGACACGGCGTGCCTCAAACTGCCACCCTTCCACCAGGCCCTAGCACAGAGAGGGTGCTAAAAACAAACACCAAGAGCATCTAAATTGCAGCCTTATGGATAAAATTCTATCACCAGGAGAAATGTAAACGCCAGTTAACCCCTAATGAAGGAACTATTTCAGACACACACTCCTGACTCGTAGCAAGGCTAATTTGTGCTCCCCGGGGTTGCCATGTACATCTCAAATGCTGCAATGTGTTGTTTCCTCCTTCAAAATATCCATTAATTCAGAATATCCCACACATCTCTGTTGCTGATGGGGCTTTAACTGCTCTGGACTTGGTATTGTTCCTCTGGCTCAAAGAGTCAACCATCAGGAAACTTCCTTGAATCTGCTGCCTCAAAACCCTTTCAGGGAGTTTAACTCCACATGCCTCAAGAAAAGAACAAAGATGAAATGCAGGGATTGATCCAAGGGCTCATGTGAGGATGTTGGGAGGAGCAGAGGCTGCACAGCCCCTTTGCACACCTGTGTCACACGAGATGGGCACGCTGGGAGGAAGCAAGAACATGTCAGGATAAATAAGGAAATACCAAACCCCGACTGCAAAAGGCTGGAAATTCTTCTCTGGGCTGATACATGGGAAATCCTTTCAATAGGAAACCACAGGAGTAGATTACTGTGATTACACTTCAAAAGCAAAGGCCCTGCCACAGAGAGACATAATTGAGAGAAAGTGTTG
This sequence comes from Corvus brachyrhynchos, assembly GCF_000691975.1. Lineage (NCBI taxonomy): Eukaryota > Metazoa > Chordata > Aves > Passeriformes > Corvidae > Corvus > Corvus brachyrhynchos. The sequence goes on from NW_008238365.1 coordinate 576,685, forward strand.
CTCCTTGATCACTGAAGTCCAGACCCCCTGCTTACACCTCCCTGCATTCACAGAAATTGCTTCTATTCTCCCCCAATCCCACTATCTCTGCTGTTGTGTAACACCAGTAAGTACCAAAACTCGGCAAAACATTGTCCTGCCACCAGTCAAACTTCCAAAAACAAAGTTGCTTGGTTTGGGGTGTAAAGAGAGTGACCATAAGCCTGTGCTCCAGAGAAAACTGCGGAGCTTTTGGGGTAATTTAAGATATTTCTAGACTAAGAGTTTGTAACAGCAAGCCCAGAGTGAGCTTAAATTGCCGAGTTCAAAAGCTCTTCAAATCACTCTGCGTGATGTGAAGGGTGTCAGGCCCCTATAATGAGGCAGTGCAGTGAAACCAGCTCTTCTTCCAAACAACACCGGGGTTTTCCGTAAGAAACAAAAAAAGCTTTAAGCAGACAAGAGGATTCCAAGAACAATTCTTTTCAGATTTTGTCCGGTGGAAGAGAAATTTGGCCTCTTGAATGAATAGCTTGGTTAAATTGGAGGGGACTTGCTATTGGTCCTGTCAGGAAAATGAGTAAAGGGAAGAGGCAAATCCCACTTCGGAAGCAAGAGCCAAACCCTCCACTGCTGTACAGAAAAATGGAATTCTGACCTTCCCCATTACCTTATTACATATTTGTATTTTATTAGGCCAGAGGAAGAAAAGGAAGGAGAGTCATTCACTGAACTCTCCAGTTTCAAATCAGCGTCATTCAATTATTGGCAAACGTGGGTGTTGGCCACAACTGGTTTCTTCAGCTGCCCCCCCTGAACCCCCCAAAAATAAGAAGGCCGAAAAAATACGAAAAAAGCCCTAAGCTCTCACCTTGGCTTTGAAATCTTTTCCTGACCAGCTTTATTGTCCGTTTTTTGTGATAAAAAAATAATAAAAAGCATTCCTGGCTGTTTAACCGAGAGAAGCCCTAATTGATTCCCACAGTCATTAACCTGCATTTTACCTCAGAGAGTGGTAGTTAAGGAAGTCGGCACTGCTATTTATAACTCATCTCAAATTGAGGGCAGACTGCCTAAAATCTAACACATCCCAGCTGTACTCCTGTTTGAACTGGGGCCAAGGGAATTTTTTAAAGCAATCTTGGCACTGAATGAATGACACCAACAGTATGAGCGCGTGTGGTTGTGTTGTGGTGACGTAGCGCTGGAGGTGGAAGGGGACGGGGGGGCCGCACTCCGTAATCCCTCTCCCAAGCCCAGCTCAGCCCCGAGCCGGAGCCGCCCACCCAGAACCAAACACAGGAAACGTCTTTTCCTGTGGAACGCCTTGAAGTGAGAAGCACATGGCTAATCTGCATAAAAGCAAAGCCACGCCACTCCTGCCAGGAAGGTTGTGCTCGGAATCCCTGGCCATGGAGCCGCCGCCTGCGAGGGCTTGGACCCGCGCCGGGAATCCCAGAAAGGGCCGGGAACAGATGGGAAGGACCCCGGCAGCACCAACCATTGTCTGGCTGCTGAGCACTGGTACAAAGAGGAGCCTGGAGAACCCAGAGGGAGGTGGCAGCTGCTCCCCGGCCACCTCAGTTTGGCCGGAGAACGGGGGCCACCGCAGTGAGGTGGAAGTGGCCAGGCTGAGACGATGCTGAGCAGTACCAATGGTGGTTAACACATCCCACAGGCTCAGGGACAAACTGCTCAACTCCGCCAGCCTGGATCCCCAGGGGATCTCACTAGAGTGAAGCACATGGGTCTTGCAAACAGGGACCAGGGATTCAACCTCCTACCTTTAAGCCTTTGTCCTAAACCAAACCCCTGCCCTATTTCCACGTTCCAAGGGCACTGTGAGAGTTGTGCTGCCTGCAGCACCAAGGCACCAAAGCCCTGAGCACGACAAACCCCATTTCCCATGTGATGTTGGGTGTGATGGTACCAGCTCACAAAGCACAGGGCTCATGAACAAGTGTGAAACATAGGGAGGCATTGCCCAAAGCTGGCATGAGGCCCTGGGGATCCACCAAAACCAGCCAGGCTGTAGTGATTCCACAGCTGAGAGCAGCAGCTCCTCTGCTGTGACAACACCACAACCGTGGCTGATCCACAACACCACCAAAAGCGGAACTAATGGGGACTGGGGACACAGCAGCACCCAATGGGCAACACGAGAGGCTCCAGCAAACCCAGTCTGAGCTGGTCACTCGCGTTTGCACATCACGCACTCTCACACGCATCTGTGTCTCCCAAAACTCCACACACTCCAACTCCTGCACAACTGGAAGAATGATCACAAAGCAACAACTGCCCTCATTCAGGAGCAAACACTGCTCACCCTCCAGAGGGGAACTCTTTCATCTGATCTATTTAAGGTGTAACCGGCTGTGCTGAGGTCAACACCCCAGCCTGAACTCGCTGCCTTTTATAGCCCGGGTCACGCTCCGATGCCTCTCTTCCCATGGTGGTCTGCTTTTAAAGAGGGACAGAGGAGGTTCAGGGGAAGCTGAAGTTAAAATAAAGACCCTCCTGCAGGACATGAAGATGCCCCCAGAAGGAAACACCTTGAAAACCCCATGGTAATAAACACTCCATGAGGTGTATCCACCACCTCACCAGGACAGTTTAAACAACAGGCCTGCTTCTCTGACAACATCATCACAGAAATGCACAGTTCCTTTTTTGCTTTTCCCCTCCCTTTTAAAACTTGAGAAATCCATCGACTTCCTTCAGTCTCTCAGCACAATCAGGGCAGAACACCGAGCCCATGCTGGCCCTGCTCAGGTGCCACCAGGGACTCTCCTTGCCTTCCCCCCAGGGCAGCCCCATCACTTTGGGAACCCCACTCCATTCAGGAAGCAGGCGGGGGTGCTCTGACTCACACCCACAAGCTTGGAGTGCCAAAACCTCACTTCTGGAATACAGTACACGGTTACAAATGCTCACTCCTTGGAAACGTGCAGGACAAATCCATTTTCACATAAGCTACAGAAAAATAAAACTCCTCCCCTCGCCCCCACAAATCCCAGAATCTAACTTGGATTTGGACACGTAACCAGGAGGTGATGTATCATCATCCCATTATCAATGGCCGATGCAGATTAAAGTCTGGCTGCCAAAACAAATGACCTCTGCTCCACAGTTTCAGTTCTGCAACCAGAAAGAGATTGGTTTTTCTTCTGATTTTTTCCAGTAGGTCAGAGTTTGACCCAAGACACTTTCTATTCCTCTAAACCTCTGCTAACGCCCCAACCTCGGAACAAGCTCATGACACCAACACAGAAGGAGAACAGGACTCTTTCTGCATTACTTCAGTCACCTGCTTCTATCTGGAGCTCCTGCAAGCCTAAAATCTGCCCTGCTCAATGTTTATCCCCTCCTTGATCATTTATTACATCACTTTCTTTGGGGAGATCTGCTGTCAATCCAGATCCTGAGTTGTACCAGTGGAAGGAAGACGAGTGAGTTTCTCCCAGCAGCCATCCTGTGACCTGTATCTCCCTGCTAAACACAATCCAGTAATTACCCATTAACGTTTCTCAGCAAGAGCCCAGTCCACACATCTCAGAGGACTTTCCAAAGCGCAGCTCTTACTAATATTCTTCTAATTGATTAAAACTGACCAGAGTTTTGATTACAGGATGTATCATTATGGAACATCTTATTCCTGAAAGAAGTCAATCAGCAGAAGGCGATGTGGTGGGGAAGTGAAATGAGAGTCACCCCTCAAAGCCTCACTGGAAATAACCCGACAGCAGCACAGTGTTCATGCCCAAGTACAGCAGAGCTGGTGTTATTTTTTATTTTATTAAAAACTGGAGGGTGGGAAGGTGCCAAGCCTGCAACAAGCACCACGATGGTTCCTCAGGGACACCTCTCCTGTCTGCAGGCTCAGAGCACATCCCTGTGGAAACAGCACAAGGGATCCCCCACCACCTGAAAATCGGGCAACAACCAGAGGACTCATTCCCTTTCCCTCCATCTCAACTACTTACACCATGGCAGGACATTCTGACAAACACCATTTACTGACTTAAATGCAGTCAAAATTAACAAAGGATTAAGATTCCTGTACAATAGCTGATGACCAGTGAAATTTTCAGGCATTTCCTGGGCAGTCAAGGTCAGATGACGCAGTTTGTTATTCACACTGTGAGATCCCTGTATGATTTCTATATAATTTCTCCAATAATTCCTACTTACATTTAAAATTTCCTTCTATACAAAGAACTAGGTAACTAGCTAGCTATCCCTCACTCTCAGACTTCAATTCACTTTACAAGCACATTATCCAACCAGCTCGCCCCAGGATTCCCCAAGTGCCACTGCTGACTCCTCCCAAAAATCCAAGCAACACCAAGATGTGAAGAAAACTGCGCCTGAGCTCCATGGGAGATGATCCCAAGGAACATGTGATCGTTGTAATGAGGTGCTGCTCCTTTTAAGATGGAAAGAAACTTCCTTCCTGAATATTAAATCAGGCTTTAAGTTTAGCCAACCTCCTACTTCTGCTCTAATGAACTGGAGGCAAGTCAACAAAAAGACGCTCAAATGTCTCATTACAGCACTCCCGTTCCAGCCCGTTCCACACTGGAAGGAGCAACTGAGCTCGTGTTGTACCACAGGAATGGGACTGGGCCAAGAGCAAGCCATAAAAAAAGCAGGAGGAGGAAGGGCTAGGATGGAGGAGCAGAATTACACTCAGTGTCACCACTGCTTAAGTGATCTCACTCCAAGGAGTACGAGAGCAGCTGTTCCACATCACCAGTGAGTCCCAAAATATTTGCTCCAAACAGCGCTGAAAACCTGAAAGGGCTCCAGATGCCCCATAAATACATTCAGACAATGCAACCTGTGGCAGACTTCAGTCATCCAGCTAATTCCCTGTAACCCCTGCTTCCTTTAAAACAAGCCCTGCTGATCTCACGGACAGATGTCTTTTGCTACTGAACACAAGGGATGTTTTCCAAAATCGGACGTCTGAAGGAAGAGCCAATGCAAGGGCTCACTGGAGTTTACTTTCTAGAATAAAGGTTGTTTTATCAATTCATTAAAAGCCTTTTCTGCACAGAAATCTGAGGGTGCTCGTGCACACTCCAGAGTTGATAAGACACCTCCAGCACAGCCTCCTGGGTTCCTTTCTAAGAACACGTTCCCGGTAAATCTTCATCTGTAAAATGCAGCAACACAGGTTTCTACCCACTGTCTGAAAGCTCTGTATTTGAATATCTCATCACTTTGCAAATTCATCTCATTTTACACCAGAATAAACAGTGGCTGAACAGACTCAACTGGACAGGCAAACTCCCATGACCCCTTCCCATGCTGGGATCGGCA
>NW_008238365.1:582056-592927 GCF_000691975.1 Corvus brachyrhynchos
GAGCGGCATCCCGGGGGAGCCCCCGGGATCAGCTCGGGGCTCTGAATGACCCCAGATCCCCACAGCCCCACCTCTCCTACCACACACAGCACCACGAGGGAGGAGGACACGGCCACACTCGTCCTTGGAGAGCTGCAGCTCTCGGAGGTGCCTCATCCCAGAGCTCCCTCTCATCCAGGGTTTCCACAGGAGCTGCGTGTGGGGGCCTGCAACTGCTCCGAGCCATGTCTCAGCATTACACAGCCTCTCCCCTGCTGCTGCAGAATGACTGAATTTATCTAAAACTGTGCATTATGGAAGATCAAAATCATCCAAGAAGTCTGAGGTTGGGGATGAATCTGTGGAAGAAAGGCAATCCCAGGTTATGCCAACACAAACCCCTGTGCTCCATCACATCCTCGCCTCCCACAGCTCGGATTCAAACTCACAGCTCCACAGTGGACATCACCCCTGCCTTGGGATGGGGTAACGTGGGTCAGGCAGCTCTAAGAGCCCCAAGACACAGCCCTATCCCAGCCAGGAGCTTAGGATAAGCATCACTGGTTACTCCAGGAGTCCCTCAGGTACAGGAGCTGTCACTGCACACTGTGCATGGCACTGGGAGCAGCCCCAGCGACACCTCGTTAGGAAGCAACCTAGTAAATCCCAAACCCCCTCTCATCCCTCCTGACCCTGCTGTGTTTTGTATCCAGCACAAAACAAGGTAGCAGAGCTTTGTTTTGCTAATAGGAAACAGAAAAGTTACTTTATTTCCCTTGTCATTACAGCAGCTGACAAATTTGGGTGCTATTTTTACGGATTTTATTGAGCCTTCTCTTATTTTAGCCTTAAAATTCAACCTTCAAAGCCTCCCCTTCAGTTCCACGGAACCAAAAATATTTAAAATTGCAGTAATGACAAGTTACCATCTGCATTTACTGAGGACGGGCTCGGCAACTTTACAGCAAAGCCACAACCAATCTCCAGTATTTACACCCAGACGAGCTATTTGCATCCAGCAAAGCAGGGCTGTCGTGCCTGCCTTGGGAAGAGGGGGCTGGGGGAGATGGAAAGTCTACGTGGGCAAGAAACTCGGAGCTGCAGCCAAGGCAGCTCCAGACAGCAGGGAAGACACTCCTGGAGCCTTCACCAAGCCAAGGCCGCCGTGATTCAGGTTCACTACAGACATCCTGAGTGACGCAAGGTCCTTGTCACTTAAAAATACTAATTATCTTTTCTGAAAAGCCCACCAGGCCTTGCTCACAATGATTTCTGAAGCCTGAGTCTGTTGCCCCACACTCATATCTGTCCTGTCCTTGGGCTTTTATTTCATCTCCGTCTAAAAAAATCCAGATTTCTTTCCAGGCAGAATGAACAACGTGGGGAGTTGCTTAGCGAGTTAAGAGGAGCGTGTGCTGGCAGCTGGGGAGAAGATACAAGAACTCCCAACTGTGCCAATGCCATGGGGGGAGGAGGAACAGCCAACGCTGCAAAGTCTTCACTGGTTCCAGGAACAGGTATAACAAGAAACTGTAAGACAACTCATACGAGGAAAGGAAGATGAGACATGACTGCACCTTGACAGCAGTGACAACTCTGAGCAGTTTATTGCCATTTACAGAGTGATCAGACGTAAAGCTCACCTTAACTCCTTCTCCCCACTCCGCGGGAGCAGCGCCGTGGCCTTGGCACAGTGCACTTCCAACACACTCCACATTCATCACTAAAGCCAGTAAATCCATGCTCTGAGGCTCAGCAGCAAATTACACCTGGCTCTCCTGGTACAACACCCTGGCAGAGTTATTCACCTGAGCGTGGGGCAGCAGATTTAGCACCTCACTCCAAGGAGAAGGCAGGGAAGGGTTAAGGGCCAGAACACAGCTGAAAACCAAGGAGCACTCGATTGCTCTGGGATGTTTCATACAACACTAATCACTTCATCTGATTTTAATTCCTGACACCAAATCAGCATATAGCTTTTCAAAGGAAATCTTGTCCCAGATTGCAAGGTAATCAATCACAATTAACGTGGAAAGCAGCTTTTTGCAATGCCATCATGGCCTGTGAACTGAGCAGGAAGGACAGGGAAGGGGTTCAGAAATATCTTTCAAGTACAGGCAGACAGGATAATTTGGGATAGGATCAGTCTGTCAGTGTCTCCTGAACATCCAAGAGCAGACAGCAGCCAGTCAGGGTTCTTGCTTCTCTGGAGCATGAGCTGAGTAAGAGTGGGTTTTATGCCAACACCCTCACTCTCCCTGAAAGTCCCTCCCCCACCAATGTGCCCTGTTCTAGGGGAGCCACATTCTCCCCACAGGCTGCTGGAAACCACATTTCCATCAAGACAACTTTTCCTTAAACCAGAGAAATCTGTCAAGGGGATGGTGCCAGTGACAGGACAAGGAGCAATGGCCATAAAATAAAACACGAGTTCCACCCCAACATGAGGAAGAGCTTCTTTCCATGAGGGGGGCAGAGCCCTGGAACAGCTGCCCAGGGAGGGCTGGAGTCTCCCTCTGTGGGGACATCCCAAACCCACCCTGTGTCACCTGCTCTGGGCGACCCTGCCTGGGCAGGGGGTTGAACTGGGACATCTCCAGAGGCCCCTTCCAGGCTGTGATCCTGTGAAAACTGTTCTAGGTGTAACCCCATGCCCAGAGAGAAGTTCTGATCAGGCAGTGAGGGCATTAACCTGGATTCTGAGCTATAGTTTTGAGCACCTCTCTGCCACTTGCAGGGTGCAGAGCCAGGGAAAGGCTTCCAAAACATGGAAAACTCCTTGTTCAAGCCTCGCTGGTCTGCCACAATAACTGAAAGACTTTGAGACACTTTGATACTTAAATGCCTCCTATCAAAACACTGTCCAATTATCCACGTATAATTAAAAAAAAATAACTAATGTTCAACTCGGCCGTACGCAGCAGCTGCCCCGAGTCCTTCCCAGGAGGTCCAAAGCACTGCAATCACCACAAGTGCCTAACAGAACAGTAAGTAAATGAGTTTGGGGTTTTTTATAATAAAAAAATAAAACCCCCCACCCACGCAGTCCGAGGGGCAGGAGTGCAGGACTCCTGAGAACATCGAGACAACACGTGCAGCCACAGCACATCAAAAAGGCAGTTTCTGGAACACGTGATCACACTCGGTAAACTGGCCTTGAATGGGAAGTCTTTTCCTTGATTAGCCATGCAAGCCCCAAAGTCAAAGATAATCTAAAGAGAAAAGAAAATCAAGTTTTAACTAATTCACTTTCACCGTTCCAATGGATCTCCTGCACGGAGGTAAGAACTTTTGTTCAAAGCCTTCCACAAGGGCTGAGGGGAGACCACCTCCAGCCTGGCACTGGTTTAATTATTTACACAGAGTTAATGAGTACCAGACTCTCCTCCTAAACTTGCGCAGGGTGCATAGTCCTACACTCATTTGGACTTTAAATCCATCACCAGACTGTTCTGAAGTACAAAGCTCCAAACAAGCCTCCAGGAAGGATCCCACAGAGAGCAGAGTGAGCCCGGGACCCTGGCAGAGTTCAGGTGGCAAAGCAGGACAGTCCAACCCCTCCAACACAATTCCCACAGCAACCTGGAAGCAAAGGGAGACATTTTGCAACGTAACCAGGGATTTTATCTCAAGGAAACAGGGGCCAGGCACAAAGCCACGCATTTAAGAGCGGGTTACTGTGCACTTTTGCCTCTGCTCTCCACACCTGGAGAGACCAGGACAAGAGACATTCAATTAACATGATTTGAGTTGGACTATTTCCCCTAATGTCCAGTGCTCCAGGCAGCAAAGCGCTGAGACACGGAGGCAGCTCCCCCGTGTTTGTGCGGCCTGTGCCCAGGTGTAGCTGACCCTGCCCTGGAGCAGGACACGGGGGCTTGGTGACCTTCCCAACTCACCTCCAGATCTCTGTTCAACACAGAGAACATCATCACCAAACAGAAAACGCAGGCAAGGAACCGACAGCGAGATCTGCCAGGCAGCACAGCCCACACTGCACGTTCTCCTCACCAAAATGATCAAATTCAACGCTGAAACCCAAACCAGAATGGCCATTTCCAGAGCAGGTCCCTCCCTCTCCTGTGCCTCATGTCCACAGAGCTGGGTGAGCAGGTACAAACCCCCTGCTCGCTCCCAGAGCCCCCGGCTGGCCCGAGGTGCAGCTGGAGCTGTGGCCTGGGCCCAGGTTTTCAAACATTCCTTCTGGTTGTTCACAGGCAGGGTGCCAGGACGTGCTGACATCAGAAGGGAAATGGTAATTTTCAGGGTTTCTCTTAGTCAAACCTGAATGAAATTTCACAAGTGAGTGGAGGGGGGGAAAGTACTTCTTTAACCCATTCATCCTCCCCGGGGGGGAAATTCCAGAGCCCTCCCAACTTCAAGAATTTCTCTTTGAGAAAAGAGTCTCAGAATCTCTCAGGATGGAAAGTCGTAAGCGGCAGGAAGGGCCACCTTTGGCCTCAGCCGCTGAAACGCTGCCTCCTCCCAGCCACATCCAGGACATCCCCATCACATCCCACCAAAACAAAATCACCTTTGGTCCCCTCTGGCTCCCCACATGGCCAAGCACCCACAAAACCAGCACAAGGAGCAGGCTCTGATCCACCAGCTGCATCAGGGCTCCCAAAAACGACTGCCTGCGCCTAACCCGGAGCTTCTTGGACCAATTTAGGCTTAACGTTAATTATCCAGGAGAGAGAGGAAGTTACTCAAAAAAAAAAAAAAAAAAAAAAAAAGAAAAAGAAAGAACGTTAATAGCAATTGAATTTGTCCTTGAGAGTGTTTCAATTACCAGAGCTGGCTTAAGGAAATAATGACATGCTGGTTATCACATGAAATGCCAACAACTGTAATGGAGCAGCAGTTTTTTTGGAGGTATTTACACAAACTGATTTTTCACCGGAATTTCATAGGAATTAAGACAAACACACTATCTCCACTCTCTCACCCTCTCATAAAGATATTTCTTTGCCATATTAACTGAATTAACCAATCCCTTTATTTGATCCTACACGCTTTTGTCCCTTTTTTCTCCCAGAAAAATAAAAAGAACATGATTAGAAGTTAGACTCCAGCTACATTTTACTCTGAAAAAATATTTGCTGAGAAATTCCAAAGCAACTTTTATTAAGTTTACCTGTCATTATGCAGCATCCTTTACAGTTCACTACAGAGAACTCATGCCCACGTTGTGTAAATATTCGCTGAGCTGTCACTTACAACTCAGAAATACTCCAGAAAGACACTGTGGCAAACCTGGAAATGCTCTTCTTGATGTAGAGCAAAAACCCCCAGAACTGCTCCAGCTGCAGGACTGAACTGCTGAGCTACAACACTGGGAGTGCAGGTGCACGAAGAGTCAGGAATGGGAGCCCCTCCCTCACCCATGTGCCAATCCATGATTAATCCATGTCTGATCAGGACATGAACTGGTAAAATACGTACAGGAGCTCAGTCCTGGGTGAAGCAGCTCCTCCTGTTCCAGGCCTGGGCGCTGCTTTAAGCACAGAGCTCCGTCAAAAGGGTCTCGACCCGTTCAGCTGAAGCCAGGGAGGGAAGCTGGTGTCACACACAGGATGAGCCTCAGAGGATCCAGATTCCACTCCCCACCCTTCCCAGCCCTGGCGCCTCAGCTCTTCCCAAAGTTCCCACAGCAGCATCTCAGCTGCTGAGGAACAGTCACTGTGGGAATTCAGACCCCACGTTCCACCCCTGCTTAAGAGGGAGAAACAAAAGGCTGCCTGAAACCCAGCTCCGACAGAGCTTCAGCCCTAAAGAGCCCTAAGCAGCATCTCCAGATGGCAGAGAGGATGTTCAGTTTGGGACTGGAATTTTCCTGGACTCGAATGATGGGCACAGGGTGGTCCTCCTGAGCCCCAAAAAAGGACACATGGTTTATCTCCAGGAGAGGAACTCCCCTCCTCTTCCAGTGGAACCAAGCAGGCAGCAGCTCCCCTGGTGCCACCCTGGAGCTGGTGGGCAGGAGGGACCCGGACACAGCCCAAGCAGTTCTGTTCCAATGTGCCAAAAAAACAGCTTTTTTCTTCCCATCCCACCTGTCACTCACTTCCAGCTGGAGGTTTATGGCTCTGGCTAACAGACATCCAGTCCAGTTTTCCCACTGCCCGTGTATAAATTAAAGACTGAACTTTTTGCAGTCAGCACACAACAAAAAAGAACTTTTGTAGGACTTCTCAAAAACATTTTTTTTCCAGCAGGAAAGTATCCTTCCTTTCTCTCCCACCAGAACAAAAAGGGAAATACTGTTTTCCACCCTTACTGATGGTTTAAGGACCATTCCAGAGGGAAAAAGCAAGAGGATAAATATTGACAAGCTTATCTTTTCCATCCCCCCCAAACCACATTTGCTGCTGCTGCTCCTTGAGAGTTTCCAGCATTCCTGGCAGGAACTGGGCAATGGCACTGCTGGCAAGCTTTTCCCCAGAGCAATCCATCACACAGGAGTCACAATTCAAAGAAGAAATCAGACTCACTAGCCCAAGAATTTTAAATACACAGCGTAAGAACTGGAAAGGGCATTTTCTCCTCTAATATTTTAATTATCCAGAGCACAGATGCAGAGGGTAAAAGCTGGACTTCCAGTTGGTGGCGTTCCTTTGAAAAGAGTAAGGGAGAAAAGAGGTGGAAAAGTCGTGTATGAGGTAACAGATAAAACCAACAGCTGCACTATTAAGCCTAATTTTAGACATTATTTTCTCTCTGAAGGAAAGCTGCTGGGATTTTTAATACAGCCCTCATGGAACGTGTGATACGTCTGTAACACAGGAATCACTGACCAGAGCCCTCAAATGAGACAACAGAAAAGACCCAAAGCATTATGAACACACCAAGCCTGTACAAAGAGCTTTGTAACAGAGCATCTGACTGTCCTGCCTCCCCCCACCCCAGTTTCTAATATTATTTAAGAGCAGAGAAGAAGTTCTGCCTGCTTGTTGAGGGAAAACAGAAAGTTTTCCTGTTTTCAGAAACAGGACACAGAAGTTGTAGCAGGTAAAAGGAATAAAACTGGACAGATTCAGGAAACTACTAACTATTCTAGCCCCCCAAAAAAGGCCTGAAAGTCAAACATAAAACCTTTCACAAACCAAAGTTCTGTCTTGCAACCAACAACATGGCTACAAGAGAGACACCATCGGGAGAAACCCTCCCCTAGCCCAGAAAACAAATAAGGATTCACAGGGCAATTTAATTAAACTTCATTAAAAACTGTAGGCAAGCCTTGCTGACCTCACGTCACCACAACACTGAAGAGGTTTGTCCCAGGTTTCCCAGTAAACTGGTGGTGATAAGGGCAGGGAAAAGTAAAAGCTCCAGCTGAGAGCGAGGATTGAGTTTTACTGTCCTGTATCCCACACACATCCTGCCTGGAAACACTGGACACCTCCAAACTGGGCATCAGGGAGATGGTAGTGCAGAAAATGAGAGATTTTAAGAGAATCAGGCAACTCCTGGCTTACTTCAGACTGTTTAAAAAAGATGAAGCAGCAAAACCTCCAGTGTCCACATCAGAATTAACAAGATTTTACCAACAAAATCCAAGTAGCACAATTTTCCTGCTTTTTCTAAGACAGCCAAGTCCTAAAATCGCTCATTCAGAGAAAGGAGATGCACCACTCTCCTTTTTGTTGGAAAGCTCCAGTGCACAACGCACAACTCGAGGGCTCCTGACATTACAATCCAAAGCAAGGAAAAACCACGAGCCAAGAGGAGCCAGGTCCCAATTTCCCATTCCAAGGCATCGCAGCTCACTGGCAGCACAGTGCCTTTTGGTGCCAATTTAGCTTAAAAACCATATTTCCAACAACGTTTTTCATGCCTCACTCGCTACTAAAGTCGGAATCAAAGTCAACAAAAAATAGCTATTGTATGGCAACAGGCCCAAAAGCTTTTTTTTTAATTAACATATAATTTTTAAACTGCTTTCACTGAACTTAGAACAGAGGCCTTGAGATGCCGGGGCACCTAAGGGGAGGTTATCCAAGATGTCAATGTTTAATGTGATCCAAAGAGTTCTCCCATTACAGGAGACACTTTGTTGTAGCCAAAGCCTGAGAAATGCCCATCTATTAAAGGCAGGGAAGTCCTTTCTCCCAAGCAGTTTCCTTTAAATCCCAAGGCCCTGGCAAAACTGGTGTATTACTAAGAGCTGCTACATGCTCTGAGGGGAAGCAGGTGGAAACAAATCCATGGGAGAGCTGGAAAAACTGAAATCCAGGATCCCTGGCCTAGCTTCTTACAAGCCATTCCCACAGCAAACCATGGATTTCTCATCCCACACACCACAAATCAGCCATCCTGATCTCCTGATCCTGCTCTGTGTTCGCCAGCTAGAAAGATCATCTGGGAAAAACGCAAAGTCCCCAAAACCACAGAGCATCCTTGTCTTCCCTGGGCTCCCACTCAGCACCTCCTCCCTCGGACCGGCTGTGGGTGAAGCGTCCATCAGGGTTACACACAGGAGCCACCCCTGTGTAACTCTGTGGTGTGACTACACACTCCTCTCACTGCAGGGAACATTCCACCCAAACAACTTTCACGCCAGAAATTACGTGGCCTTTCCTGATGAGCAAAGTGACGAAACCCTCGTGATGGCATCACTCAGAATTCCTGAAGAGTACCAGGGGTCAAAGGCACCATCCTGCTCCTCATCCCCAAACTCAGGTCCCGTGACTCCCAGGATACCCAAGTGTGCTCTTCCCACATCCTCTTCTCCCGGCCTGCACCAGGAGATGTTCCCTGGGAGGTTTCTCTCAGGTGAGTCGCCCTCTGCTCTGCTCTCCCAGAGTTTCTCAGGAGTTGGGTGGGAAGTACCCGCTCTGCTCATCGCTGTGCAAGACAAAGAGAAGACACAAAGCTTTAAATTCTCCTAATCCAGGGAATTTAGAAGTACACAGCACAGGAGGCTGTAATTCAGGGCTGGAGTATTATTACTAATCAATATTTACTTGTGGGCAGCACAGATGACACGTGGAAGCTTTTTTCATTAGATACGTCTGCTCTTTTCTTTTTCCAGCAGAAAAAAGGAATTGTCAGTTTAAGTCCAATAATCCTTGGCACAAAAAGGACTGGGGGAAAGTCACTTGGGTTTTGGGATGAAGGAGTTGCTGGTTTACCTTTTACATTCAATGTTTGTCCTTCCTCAAGTCCAACTAATTCTCAGAACAACTATTCATTAATAATTCCAGTTTATGGGACTACGTACTCAGGTATTCTTAATTCACTGTGTCAGCAGCTCGTGGAATTAAGTGAAATTCATTTTCCAAGACAAAATAAGCTCCTTTTACAAATTTGTACCAGCGCACTGACAGAAGTGAACTGCAGGGAAACACCTGAGAAGTTCAACCTGACTCCATCTTTTAGTACACATTTTATCTAAATTGAGATTTCTCAGGATATACAAAGTAAGCACTTTGTACTTGCATCCATGGAACACAGGAACATATTCCCAAGTAGCTGAAACCTTCCCTCAGGATGCTCCAACACTCACTAGCAGTCACCACTGGACGTTTGATGGCCCCAGCAGAGCGGATCTGCTCTCTGGGAGAGCAGAATTCCAACCTGACAGAAAAGCCAATCCAGCCATTCCAGGTGCTGCAGCAGAGGGTGCCTTCGGTAATCAAGGCACAAACAGTTGAGAAGTTTTCAGATCAGTGCAGAAGTCCTGAGCAAGAAGGGAAGCTCTGGAGGCTGCAGGTCACCCTACGTGGTATCAAATGTCTCCAACCCCGGCCTGAAGTTGGGGCAAGGTACACAGAATGAAAAGGGAAGTTTAGTCCTGCACGAGGACACCACAGGCCTTGGAGATGCAAGTCTGAGCACAGAAAGGAACCTGGTTTTAATCAAGGCTTTCAGATAAAGATACCAGCACGTCTTCTCCCTGTATCTAAAATGTCTGATGCTGTACTGCTTTCTCCTCTGCACGTTTCCCGGCCATTCCTATTCCAGTAAAGAGGGAATTCTACACGTACAACAATAAAGACAATCCTTAGGCTTGCTGTTCCTAGTTTCACTCCTCAGAAGAGCGAAGAGTTGTGACATTGCTGAGCCCGACCACAACCAGCACCTGAACGTCTTTAGGAAGTGCCTGTATTTATGGGGGGGAAGGAAACATCAGTTCTCACTCAAAATAAGTCAAAACGTGCCCTAAGACACACAGCTAGAGGCTCCTGTCCTGTATCACAGTTCTGTTGACTGTAAATTGGTAGTTCTTGGTAACTGACCAATTTCAGCATTTTGGCCACAAGTTTGGTTCTGATTGTTTGGTTGTTTGGGGATTTTTTTCCTTCTTCAGCCTGTAAGACACCCCAGAACCCCCCACATGCTCCCATCTAATAAAGAACCCAAACAGCCCCAGTTTTGAAAAGGGCCAAAACCAGGCAGGAACAAATGCATCCTCAGACCCATCAAAGAAATCATTTATACCAAGGGGAAAGTCACATAACCAAAATAAACAGCAAGCCCATTGTGCGAAGCAGCCCTGCCACCGTTCCGACAACACAGACTCTATTCCAGGCTGAACCCAACATCACAAGGAAAATAAACCCAAGGTACAAACAAAGTGCCCTCGCCTCCCGTTCTGTCCGGGGCACGGGGCAGAGGGATGCGGGGCTCAAGGTCACGCCGGGGGGATGCGGAGAGGGGCGCGGGGCTGCCCCGTCCCGGGGCTGGCGGAGGAGGCGAGTGTGGAAGTTTATGAGCTCATCAGGATGGTTGTACCATTACATCAGAGGCAATTATAAATGGCCAAGAGCAGGGGATGGGGAGCCAATCAGATCACAGATGGGATGTCAACCTAAGACCAACTGTCTCCTGGCTTTGACAGAAGGATTTTACCTCCATAATTCAAATCCCAAACCCAAGAGATCCGCACT
>NW_008238365.1:595711-599340 GCF_000691975.1 Corvus brachyrhynchos
CCGTTACCGAAGCGCCTCTTCTTTGTCCCTAGAAATTCCATTTAGAATTAAGCCCTCTGCGAACTGTTAGCGGTTGTCATTTCCTCTCCGCTTGGCCGTGTCCCTCTGGAAAAGGCGTTGGCGGCGCGCCAGGGCTGTGACTGCACGCGCGGACAATCCAAGAAAGTCCGGCTCCCCGCTCCTGCCAAGGCGAGGGCGGTGGGCACGGAACCAGGAATTCCCAGATCCAAAACCACCTGAGCGCGTCTAGACACAACACGTTGGGCAATGGGACAGGATGCGCTGGCAATCAGAGCCTAACGCCGTGCTGGAGCTCCCCGGCTGTCAAGAGGTGAACTGGGAATTAGGCCATGCTCTTCTGCAACCCTTTCAGACCCAGATTCCCACCTCCTCCATCCCGGAGGCCTTGGCAGAGCGGGAGGAGGGAGGAGAGCAATGTACCTGGAGCGCTGTCCTGGTCACAGCCTGACCTGTGCCAGGGTCTGAACCTGCCTGTTTTCCTTCAGATGGTGCAGGGCTGCAGCGGGCCGTGGGAGGGACAAAAAGATCAGTTATTGGGGTTATAAACACCTAGTTCGTAGAAACTGGGACATGGATGTCTGGTAAAAATTGCAGGCATGGTATGGGTTAGGTCTGGGTCCCACATACTGGTGTTCCTCTGCAATATGGAAATACTTGAAGAAGTGAGGTTGAAGTAAATACAACTTTAAGACAAGAGAAAACATCAGAAAACAGTGGGTGGGGAGTCAAAAGAGACTCTGAGGTCTGAGACTGCCATTTTAGAACATCACCGCAGAACAGATAATGCGGCAGAAGTAACCCCTGTGCAGTGACAACAAACAGGGCTCGGCCCCAGCCCAGGAGCCAGCGGGACACACCACAAGTAATCCCACTGGAACTGGTGGCACTGGGCAAACGCGAGTCCAGCGCAGGAGGCAAAGCCTTGGGCAGCGGGACTGGGTCCCTGCCAGCACCGTGTGCCTGCTGGGGATCAAGTGAAGGTGTCAGTGTCTACTGACAGCAACTCAGCCCTCACACCTATTATAAAACTTATAATATAAAATATTTACCATCTAGAGTGCAGGTGGTGGAACAGAGGGGGTTATTCCAAAGCTGGAAAGTGGGAGGGAAGGCGGGATATGGTGATAAATAGCAAAATTCTAAATGTTTTCTAGAGCAACAAACTGCCCCTCAGGCTTCAAACAAAGCAGAGTTGACAGTGCAACACAGAGCAGATCCCATCCAGCAGATTGGCTGGTCGGTCCTTCTCCACAGCTGTAAATAAACTATTAGGGAAAAATGGGTAATAAATGATGATACTGGTATTGTGATGGTGCTCAAGGCTTTCACGAGGGTTGGAGCCCCAGTACAATGCTAGAATCTCACATGGGAGGCTCTGTGGCTTTAGTGAGGTATGTGTGTGGACCACAGGGAAGGAAAAACACCAAGATATTCTTCTTCAGAAGTGTTTGGAAATTGTGGAATGTGCTAGAACAAAAATTGATCTACATCATCTCTTCAGAAGAGTTATTTGATGAAATCCTGGGTTCTGGAAAGACAAAGACGAAGAGGGGGAAAACTTTCCTCCAGTATCAGGCTGGACTCTCAAAAGTGAAATCCAGTGGTTCTGTTAATGCCCATGGTGCCCCACAGCACCAAAACACTGTTCCTTGGGTGTTTCATTTGCACTAAACTTTAAAAAGCACAAACCGGAGAGAATTCTGCCATTTAATCCCAGAACCAACCCAAGCACCCACCTGCCCAACCCCAAAGCTACATCTACTTCAGGGAGCAAAGCCCCACCATCTCACTGAGCATCACCAAAAGTTTAACCACTTCACTTCAGGAGCCAGGGAAGCAGCTTGGGCGCATCCAGGCAAAGATCCCGTGCTCACATCTCTCTACCTGTGTCCGTCTTTTGGAACCCCCTTCAAGGAGCGCTATGTCAGACTATGAAACCCGGTGTTGATAGTAATGTGAAAAGCAGCCTGGATTCCCCAGCCACCCACACAATGAGGAGACACTCACTTTACCAAATGTTTGTGAAAGCTGCAGCAGATTTTGGAATACGCCTCATCAATGAGGCCCTGGCACTTTACTCAATACTGAGGCATTCAGTGAATTCCCAGCCATGAGGACTGGGAAGCAGATGACAGCACAGTTCTTAACAACATTGCCACCTAAGAGCTGAAAATCCTCCCGCCAGTCCCGCCGTCCCGGGATGTAGCGGCCATCCATCGGGACCGGCAGCGACTTTTCCCTGCGGCACATCCACACTTTTCCCGGCCGGAGCTATCCCTGCTCGGCAGCGGCGGCCGTGCTCCCTTCTCCATGTCCCCGAGTGCTGGGCACGCTTCCCTCAGCCCGGCCCGGCTTCTGGCTCTCAGATAGGCTGGGAAACCAGCGCTCACATGGCACTGCAGGCCACCACCACCGCGCCGGCTCCTCCTGACTGGAAGTCTCCTTCATGAAGGTGGCCGTGCCATTTAACCCAGCACTAAGGCAGTTTAGGAAACCTGGTCTAGATTAGAGTACTAGAAACAGGAGTAGTGTCTCCCCCCTCCACGAAAAAAAAAAATCGGGCTCTGCCAACTGTGTGATGGCAAATATGGACTGAATCGTTGACATGGAAACCGGACTAAAGTCAGCGCTGCCTCGGCTCAGCTCGCACACACACAAGTTATCATTATCCCAGCCTTTCCCTGGCTACAAACACGGACTGGATCCCGGCTGCCGGAATCGGCTGCAGCTCCCGTGATAAAGTCTGAACAAGCGCAACCAAGGCAGAGCGGAGGGAGCTGGGGAGGAATGGATGTGGCTGGCTGGGGAAGGATGCTCTTCCATTGCACCGAGAGTGCTGAGATGTGCACGCCGGACCCGAGAACAAGAGACCCATCTATTATAACTCATGGGGTGCCCTGCAAAAGATGGAATGGAGTCAGGAGGGTTATTGGCTGTACCTCAGCTTCTCTTACAGGGTTCTTGCTAAAGAAAATCACATTTCCTGTCAATATGTTTATATTTGCCCAGCCTATTCCTTGCAGTGTTTTAGCTGCTGTTGTATCTGGGTTAAGCGCTCTCCTCGTGGCTCCATCACCACTAAGATTGATATTATTTGAAATATTTGTTTGCTGGGCATCATGTGAGACAACGCTCATTTACCCACTTCAAAATAATGCTAAAATATTGTATAATCTCCCTTTCTGGGGAGACACAATGGCTCTGCGCTGTGAGTGCCAGCCGAAGGTAACTCTGTCCCTTCACTGAATGCAGCAGCTCAAAGGCAGGCGTGGATTTTCCAGGGGTTTTGCTGCTTCCCACGCCAGGTTTCCCCCGGGCAGGGAGCGAGCCCCCGGCTCGGCCGCCCCGCGAGAGCCCGCTGGTGACATCTGACAGCGAGCTGCGAAACTTTGGGTGCATTTTAAGGCAGGAAAGTGGACTCGGCCTGACTCGAGGAAATGCATTATTTTAGCAGCACTGGCGAGGAGGAGGAAAAAGCGAAGCGGAGTTTGCGGAGGGGAAGGGACGCGGGAGCGCAGCCCCCGCGCATCCTGCGCGACCCCCGCGGGCCGGGGGCAGCCGGGGCTGGTGCCACGCGTGTCCCACGCCCAGCTCGGGAGAGCGGGCCC
>NW_008238365.1:599361-601440 GCF_000691975.1 Corvus brachyrhynchos
GTGGGACAGCGCAAGTTTTGGGGGCACATGTGTGCGGATTCGGGCCTGAGCGAGAAGAGCAGCTCTCACCCTGCAGTGAAAATAAGGCTGGAGATGGAATTTAGTAATTCCAGGGAAAATTGGGGGATATCGGGAAGGGGAGGAAAACAATAATGAAGTGCAGGGAAAGACGAACCCCCGTTTATTCTATATCCGGGGGTGCACCCCGGCTGCCCTCGGACAGCGGCGCTCCGGTGCGCTCGGGGAAGGAAGAGTAAATCTACTTAAAAAAAAAAAAAAAAAGGGTAAAAAAGAAAATCAAAACGCGGACCGGAGTTTGCAAAAACCCCTGCACTGGATCCGGAGCCAACCGTCTGTTTTCCCTGAATCCCACCAGATTTGGGAGCTCTCGGGTGGGCTGGCAGAGAGACCGCGTTCTGCTGCGAACCCCACTGTGAAGAGTTAAAAAAAAGGGGGAAAAAAAGGCTTTTAAAGCTGCAAAAAGAGAAAGATCTGAACTCTGGGCCTGGATTTTCCCACTGAAGGAAAACTTATTGTGTTCAAAATCCTTGGGACCCGGCGATGCCGTGCGGGAGGGGTCAGCAGCAGGTTCTCCTGCCTGGAAAAAGCCTTTCCCCCACCTCGGCGCCTCTTTTCAGTGGGGTGTAAAAAATACCCCACTGGTCCCCTCCCGTGAATATCTACCCTCCTAAAGTGTATTTCTAGAGAAGTTTGAGTTCAGGCGTCACGACTGGGGAGGGGGGTTGCTGCGGGAGAGGCAGGCGCTGAGAAAGAAGGTTTTTTCCCCCTTTTCATCAAGCTCTTGCACTGCCATTTTCCCGAGGCAGGGAGGGAGCGAGGGAGGGAGAGCGGAGCGACAGACAGCGCTGGCGAGGAAGTTTCTCACGGCAACTGCGGGCTGGATCGGGATTTGTGCCCGGCAAGTGCAGCAGGAGAGAGAGTTGGAGTCTGCTGAAGAGAAAAACCAGCGGAGAAATAAAATGGAGGGAAGTAGGAAGAGAGGAGAGGGAGCTGGTGCTGGGCTGAGATTAACTGCAGAGCACCGAGCTCGGGTGTGCGCGGCATTTATTTAGAAAGTTGGTGTGGTAGCCTGAGGCAGAAATCCCTCGTTAAGTGCATGGGAATGAGTGAGAGACCCAAGGACACGCAGTGCTGGGCAGGAAGTGGAATTTTCCAAGGGGTTCACATCCTTCGGTGCTCTTTTTGCCAAGATTTGCTTTCCTCGCTCGATGAAGGCTGCCTCCTAGAGACATCAGGGAAAAGGCCTTAAAGATGTGGCGTGCTCTAGGCCTGTTTAAACTGAATAATTAAAGGTTGGGGACAGCCTCCCTTAGAGATTACAGCGAGGTCTGAAGACCAGATGCAACTCGGGGTACTGCCCTGCCTCCCCTCTGTCTCCCTTTCTCCCCAGTGAGTGTTGAAACAGGGTGCATTGTGACCGTGGTCTCTGAATGGGGTGAAAAGTCACCTAAAACCCAGTCCCCCCCCCTCGATTTAATGCTTAGACACACATCCAGTACATCCCATATTAATATCCACAATTGGTTTTGTCCCCCTGTACACGCTGCTAACCCTTCACCCCAAACCACTCGTGCTCTTTGCTTGTGTGCAGACCCAGAATGTGAAATAAACTTGCCTGAATTAACCCCCAAATCGCTGACAAACATCCATCCCTTTAGAGGGCACCCAGGAAGGGGGAGCAGAACTTTAATCCCCTCGTTATTTGTACACGCGGTCCAGGTGGAATCAAAACACAAGAGCCTGATCACAAGGAGAGTGAATTTTTCAGCACAAGTTTGGAGTTTAGTGAGGTGTCCCGAAAATACGGTTTGATTAAAAATGTTCATCACCTTATACCTTCCTGGCAGGGCAGGGGAGAAGCTCTGGTGTCCTGTGAGAGCGCGGCGTGGCTGTGACAGCAGCTCAGCGAGACACCACGTGGGAAAGCCGAGTTCGGGATTTAAATGTGCTTTTCCACTCCGGCCGTGAGGGAGGGAGAGCCTGAGTTGGGGGAAAATAAATAAATAAATAAATAAATAAATAATGAAAAAAAAGGGCTTCGCGTGGAGCTCAGAAGCG
>NW_008238365.1:601756-607442 GCF_000691975.1 Corvus brachyrhynchos
CTGCCCGGGGCCCGTCCTGCCCCTCCCCGGCGTGTCCCAGGGAGCCGCCCCGCACCGGGACCTTTGCGGGCCTGGGAAAGTTTAACAGGGAAACGTCAGGAAGCATCAGGCAGGAATTTCAGCGCATCCCATGTTTTATAGTGGCGTTAACTTTTACATATTGGGAGTAAGGAGCACCTAGGCTGTTAAAATCAGATGTAAATAACCGCCCCCCTCCCCCCTTTCTCTCCTTTCCCAAAATGGTCCAAATCCGGTTTACCTCTGACTCGACCCCCACCGGCACAGAGGTGAGAGCACAAACCCCACGGTTTGTTCGTGTAGGCAGGAAAGCACATTAAACCTCACGTATTAATTAACAGGTCAATTAAAAAAAATATAATTTTGCAATGGTTAGTTTTGGTTATGCCCCCCCGCCCCCCAACTTTGTTTTAGTGAAGTGGGGAAACATATACAGAAACCTTGCTTGCAGTAGATGCTTTTTTTTTTTTTCAAACGGAGCCCAGATGCTGGTCAGGATTAAGGTTACACCAAACACATTCTACATTGCCATTTTCCAAACAGAATAAAGCAGATGGAAAAGATGGAAGAGGATAAAGCAGGAACGGAGCAGCAGTGAAAACTGCAAGCCCTGCACTAAACGCTGTAGAGGAGTGAGCTGGGATGCCAGGAGAGGAAGAAAGAAAGGAAGCAGGCGTAGCGCCGCTGCATATCACATTCCTCACAGTTAAAACGAGTATCTTTAATTAAACAGCTGCCAGAATTTGGGCTTTAAACCTTATATTTAAAACGGGAGAAGGAAATTGAGCTGCAGCTGATCACTGCGTCTCCTTAGGGCTCAGTGCTAGGAGATGTGAAAGCCACTGGCCGGGGGCCATCAGAGTACTTAAGTCTCTTCGTAATTTTAAACATCAGCAGCCCTGGTGATTCTAAGGATCTACTCCCTTAAAGTTAGCCATGCACTCAGCACTTTGCAGGATCCGCCCAGCACACTCAGAGCAGCTCTGAGCTCCAGAACATGAGTATCTGCACATCTGAGAAACAAAGAAAATCCTCTTTTCAATAGGCTAAACATTTTCTCTTTTTTTCTAAGACACACCAGTTTGTCCACACTGGGAAATTGGATCAGACTGGAATAAAATCTCCAGGGGAAGTTAGCAGAATCTGTGCTTATTTGCAAAATACCACCATTTGGCAAATTCAGATTTTAGGTGAAATTCTACAATAGCGTGGTTTACTCAGCACTGTGACTCAGTTACATGATGTGCTTTGAAAATCTCTTGCAAAAACTGACTTTAAGAGATTTTGTTGGTATTATATAGGCACACACACGACACAGAGAAGGAACACACAAACTATTAAATATTCATGCTATGGGGAGAACACTTAGTAACGTCCCTTCACTCCAGCTGTACAAAGGCAGGCACAAATAACTGGTGAAAAAATGAATAATCCAAAACAATCTCAATATTCCACAAAAACAAGGTGTTGAGCAGCTTGCAAACACTGGCCAAGAAAGGGTCGAACAGAAATTGTCCTTATCTACCTTTCATCAGTCTCCCATAGATGTGTATTTCCCAATCTGAATTCTGTAATGAGCCCCCCCAGGGAGTGTTGGGACTTCCTACACACACAGGGTCCGTGTGTGGGGATGGGACTGATTTTCTGCTAGCTCAAATGGCCTAAAAGTCACCTTCTGAATGTCACAAGTAGGGACCTCGGTGACATTTACTCAGAAACAAAAATTCAAACACATTCTGATCAGCTTTGCTGGAACTTTTAGAGTTCAGCTGTGGGACTGTGAAATGAGGTCATTTTTATCTATCAGTTATCTCTGTCTTGAGAGAGGCCCGTGATCACACCTCAGCAACAGCACTGCTGGTAGAGGCTGGGATATCACACACATGTTCACTAAAACAAAGGCATTGGCCAGAGCTGCTTCTGTAAAACGGAGCTCCAGACATACTGAAGAATCGTAAAAAAGACATATTTTTCAATTATTTATAAAAATATTGAGTATATCTGGCAAAACAACAAAAACCCCCACTCCAAATCCAAACATGTAACGGTTGTTGCTTGCATCCCGATCTTTAGAATTAGATCCTGAGTGAAACGTGATCAGAAAGAGTCACAGTCATTAGAGCTGTCAGAGAAACGTGCAATTAACTGTATTATGAAACAAAGCATTTAAAAATATTACTTTTCCCAGCTTCAGGAAACATAGTTACTGACCTCGGGTTTTCCTGTGCCCTGGGTTCGCTGAGGGCACTGCAGCCCTCCCCACACAATCCTGACCCTCTAGAATCACTGTCTTCCTATTGTTTCACTTACCCTGTCTATTTTTAGAGTGTATTTTGTTCAGGACTGCCTCATACATGTGTGCAGAGTGCCCAACACGCTTCATTTTCTGTTTAAACACAGGGCTGAGAGCAGTAAATAATGCTGAGGCAGCACGAGGAGCAGAACTTCTGCAGGGCAGCGATGAGCCACGGGCTGCAACGAGCCCCTGGCACTTATCAACATCCCACAGGATAACGGAGCCCAGGATTCAGCTGTCATTGCTCAAGAAACTTCTCATTATCATTATGATTTAAAGAACTTTGCAAATACTTCAAAATTCATTACTTTTCCCAGTTTAATAGCCACAATGCAGCAAGTTTCTTTAAAAATAAAAAAAAAATACCAAATCAAAACAGCCACCAACAAACAAAATCCAACCAAAACATGAAGCACTACAGCTGAGCTGTGATGCAAATGAGTAAATTTATTTCCACCACTTCTAGAGGTACAAAAATAATCTAAATTTCACATCCAATTATGGGGAGAAAGGAAAAAACCCACCCCAAAATCAAGCCAAAGACTGTGAAAGTAATGTCCAGACAATGAAAGACTAATTAGCCCGACCTCAGTGAGATGCAAAACTTAAATTATTTTTTCTCAGGAGGGGGAAAAAAGTAGAGGAAAGTAAAGAGATGAAATGCAACAAAAGTTGCAATCATGCCAGACAAAGCTGATGTCTTTCTTTGACAAGGCAGCAAATTTTTCTGAGTAAAAGAAGACACAGTAGATCTCACCCATCCCAAAATCAGTGAAGTGTTTGGTCTGGTGCATCATGTAAAAATACCAGTTAAATTGGAAAATACGAAGGTCAGTGCAAGAGAAGTTTGTGGGTAAAATATGACTAAAAATCCAGTGCTGGATTGTGCTGAAATGGGAAGTTTTGGGCTAGAGAGCGAGTGCTTTGAAAGCTCCTGCAGCTTTGGTCTCAGAACGGGTGCCATTGATGGGTTTCAAGTGACACAAGTGCAAGGAACTGGAAAAGGAGTGTTAATACAGGTAGTTACTGACAACATCCAAAGGCATCAGTGCAGAAGACTGGAATATCCTAAATGAAGAACTGGATGAGGTTCTGGAACAGCACAGGAATCCTGAGGAATGGGCTGGTGGAATGCAGTAATAAGATTAATGCAAATCACAAGGCTGTTCACACAGGGACTGACAGCCAAAACTCTTGTAAACTGGGAATTCACCACAGTTAGCAGGGAAGGATGAAGACTCACAAGTGTTATTTAGTCACAGAAATGAAGATGACAAATGGCATCTGAAGACCAGGTAAGGCATATCCAGATGTTATGGCAACGGCTCTCTTACAGAATTTTGGATACCGTTTCTATTCAAGAATGACATGTGAAAACTGGAATAATCATAGAAAAAGCTCCCTGAGCTGGTTACAAGAGCAAGGAATCTGTCAGGAGAGAAGAGTGAAGCTTCCTTTCAGCAAATTCCAACAAAGAGAGGGGTGATAGGGTGAGTTTGTATACACAGACTGTGGCTTGAAGACAGTATTTGAACTCGAGGGTTATGCTGGCAACAAATACATATCTAAAGGCCTGAGTACAATTTAAATGGTTGCTAGAATAGGATTATTATTATTATTATAAATATTATTTTTTTAGAAAATTATTATTATCATTATTAAAACTAGAATCCTTCTTTCCTCTGGGGAACACAGACCCAGTGGACAACTTTGACAGTTTTGTCATTATTTTCCCCACTTTTAATCTGTGAAATGAGAACATCTCTGTAATATTGTGAAGATACATTTATGGTGGTTAAAAAGTATTCAGACACCGTAATGATAAGTGTAACAAAAAATCCATTACAACTAGTAATTCTGTATTTACTGCAGCACTTGAATTATATGCAATAAATAAAATATGGAAGCAAACATCAAATAACAAGGATAAAAGAAAACTCTGAATGAGACAAGAGTTTGAGAAGGCAGGTTGTATGACTCGATTTATAATTAGAGCTTGCATCACGGAGCAAAGAACTGGATTTGGGTGGGCAAAAGTGTAAGAACGGCAGACAGGAAAACTGAACACCCTGCTCAGCTCCCTGGTAAATTCATCCGGGTCACAGGAGCGTGAAGAACCACGGAACAGAGAGTGAATTAATGTGGGCCTGGAGCACACACCAGCTCAGCACATTCCCTGTGTCAGCCAGTGCTTGGAGGACTCAGCACTGATCCTTGTGTGGCCGAGCCTGCACACACTGTCACTGTCACTGTCACTGTCACTGTCACTGCTTGCTCAGCAGGGAGGGCTCCTCTGCTCTGCAGGGAACTCTTCAAAGAGAGAGATTTCCAAGGGAGCAGCTTTCCAAAATCCCAGAGGACTGCACCCCCCAGAAGTCCATAAAGGCTCACATCATAGGTCTGTTTGTCCTAAAGTCGTTCTGTTTCCATCACAAGGAACCACCAGGAACATGTATCACCCATTTCTTTCATCTCACATCTCTTCCCCGCTCCAAACAAAACATATCTGCTTTAGCAAAATAGCAGCAAACCAGGGCTGCCCTTCTGGGGATCTTCTGTCTTACTCGCCTGCCCACTGGAGATTTTTCCATCCCACTGCTGCGAGCTTCCTTGGGTCTGCCACCTCTTCCTATAAACAATGACACACACAAGCATGGAGCCAAAAAGCATCTTCAGTTTGGGTGTTTTCCTCCTTTTTTTCTTTACCTTTTTCTTTTTCTCAGTGTTCTCACCAGAGGACACCTCACAGCCATGAATTGTATCTTCATGTCATTAATGTTTTGGACCAAATGAGAGCCCCAGAACTTATCTGTTGTTGTTTTCTTCAAATGCCTTCCAGATTTAATTTTTGGCTCATCTCACCTCTAGCAACTCTATTAATTCTTTAAAGGTGCATTAGCTAATTATTCTGCCTTGTTACTGGGAGAGTGAAACATTTAGTAAGAAAATGATAATCTAAGACTCAGGCACTATAACTATGTTCTCTCCCATTTGCAAACAACCATTCCTATTCCAACTCAGAACTTCTAGGACATTGAGACTTTCAGAGTAATAATAAGACAAAACATGTTATCATTTCCATCCAATATTGTGAACACACATTATTTCACAATTCCTCTTCCATCAGCAAGCTGACACACTTGGAGTTCACGAGAACAGTGCACTTGGAAAGCCTCCTCAGATCTTTGTCATCCCCTTGTTTCCAGGCATGGCATTTTCAGAGGAGTTTTTTTCGCAGCCAAGGACCAAGACAGGAGCATGGATGAGGAGGGGAGGATCTGGGCAAGCAGTGGTTGTAACGGATCACAAACTGAATTTGAGTCAGCACAGTAAAGACAATACATCACAGAAATATTTAATAAGGCTGCTTTA
>NW_008238365.1:607510-613755 GCF_000691975.1 Corvus brachyrhynchos
GTTCCACATAAGAAAATAAAACCAGATGCAAAGCAACTGGAAGAGCATGGAGAGAGCAACAAGAATGCTGGGAGGCTGAGGAAATCTAACCCTCAAGAACAAACTGAAATGCTGGATTTGCTTAATCAATTAGAAAAGGAAAAAAAAAAAAAGAGAGGGAAAATAAAAAGGAGAGAGCTCATGGTAGAATAGAGGGCATAAGATACCAATAGTCCATTTTGTTAGAGGACAGGTCAGCAATCCAAAGTTCATGGGCACTGGAAGCAGAAGAGGAGATAGACCATGTTTATTCTTTGAAGCTCCATAACCCTTGTTTGATTCACAGACTGTATATGGGGGAAACTCCAGGTAATTTCTTGAGCCAAGCACAAAAGATCATATATATACATTAAAAGCAGATCCCATGACAATATTCTTGACACAAACCCCAGAGTTTTCAGTTAGAAGTAATCAGAAATCCGCTCTCCCACAGGTGGCAATGGGCTTCTCCATGTTAAGGCATGTTTTCATGGATTTACCACTTTCTTCTTCATGCAACCTTGCAGCCTTTCAGAAAAGAAGTTGCACAGGCAAAAAACCAATGGATGTCAGGAGAAAAGGAGTAGCCATTTGTCAGGTCGACCCACAGAATCCCTAAATTACTGAGAATTCCCTGTCAACACATTGTGAAAAATAACATACAGCGGAGTAGCAGAACACCTCTCTGTGGGATAACTGCCCAGAATATCTTGAGAGGTAAATTAATACAAGAAAGAACCAAGAACCATGCACCCGATTAAGAGTGAAAATACCTGAAATCAGCATAACAAAGTGGGGTGAGTGCACTTGTGCTCAGGATGGTTAAACAGCTGTAATTAGATCAAACAAACTAGATTGATGTATCATCCCTTTGTAGCTGTGGCCTCAGAAGGCAGGTCAGGAGCTAAGTTCAGTAAAACAGTTTTAGTGCTGCAGCTTTTATCTAACAAGGCACAGCCACACACTCACTCCAGAGTAAACAGTACTCAGGAGAACTGCTGAATTCCAAAGAGAGTTTCTAGAGAAGATGCTGTTCTTTAATAACAGCCTTAACTTTTGTCAGAAATAAAACTCTCCTAATTAATTTAATAATAGACCCTTTGGATAAACAGTGCACAGAATTTCAGTCACAAATTCATTCAAGGCATTTGAAGGTCTTTATTGAGTTGTTTCCCATTCACTTAAAGTGTCTGCACAAAATGGGTGGATTCTAATTTGCTTTGTTCTTTCAGAACCTTTTAATTAAATTTTAAGAAAATCATGTAGAACAACGTTGCGTGAAATATGGTCACTACATTTCAGAGACGAGCAAAACATAAGGTAGCAGATGGTATGAAGAGGATATATGTGAAGAAATGTAAATAGCAGGGAACCTCACCAAATCAAAGATGTGAGGCAGAACTGAAAGCGCCTGCAAGACCCCTGGGAGAGCTGAGGAGAAGAAGCAACCACTGAGCTCAAAGGTATCAGCCTTTCCTTGCTCAGAAATGACACAACACCAACAGGAAGCTCTAATCTGGTAGAGGGAGCGACCACTCATAACTCAGGGAGGTGAGATTGTTGTGAAGGGTCCTTAGAATGAATATGGGAGGAGCGGAGGGAAACAAGGACAGGTGCCAACAAATGTATTTATCAAACACTCTTGGAATTGAAAAGATACCAACTTTCAGAACTGTAAGCAATGAAAACATTATAAAGGAGCTAATAGTAGAAAATAACCTTGTATTGAACACAAATGAGATGAATTGTTTAAGTTAGGCAGAAGACCAAGCAAAGAGAAGCTTGGTGTCATCAGAAGAGTTGGGAGCAGCAGAAACAGGGTGACTCTGGGACTGGGAGATGTTACCATCGTTTGGTCCAGAACCTGCACTCCAGGTCCTCCGAGCTGCTGTGATGGCACTGATTCCTGGCTGGGAGCCACCTCTGCCATGACAGAGCCAAAGAAATTAGTGAGTGGATTGTGCCGTATCTGTGGATCAGAGCAGAGCCTGGGTGAAGACCAAGGAGCTCTTTCTAACCTTCTGATAAAAAAAGTTATCAATTCCAGACCAATACTGTTAAAAAGAAGCCACCAAATACCAGAGGATGTTTAAGGGTGAAGGGAGGCACCCTTGAGGTGCAGGGCCCAGCTGATAACTGCAAGTCCAGTTGAAGGAATAACTGGAAAATGGTGACTATTCTAAACATTTGTATTTCAAATAGTTGGTAAGCACATTCCCATAGCAGAAATCCAAAAACCTCATGGAGCCTAAATCACAACTATTCCCATTTTGTATCTTCTTCTGCCCCAAGCTCCATTTGTCTGGGTGATTTATGAAGTGAGCTCTGGCTGCGCGAGGCTTCTCTCCTTCTGAATGGAGGAACAATTCAGATAAGGAACAAATCTCTTCTGAGTGAATAGAGGAAACTGGACTTAACTGCATTGACTAAGGTATTTATTGTACATCTAGGCCAGAGGAAGCTTAGCACTTTTAATACATATAAAACTGCAGAGAGCTGCTAGGAAGAGCAGAAACCAAACAAAATGGATTCAAAAGTTCCTTCATAATTTAAATTAAGCCACCTTCAACAGGAAAGCAAGAGCAACAGATATCTATCAATTCCAGTGGCTAATTCCAGCCACTCACAGGAACTGAGGAGCAGTTGGCTCTGTCCCCTCAGGCACCCTCAGGCTGAGGGACAACTAAATTGTAATCACATAACCCCCAATGGGCAGTGCTTTTGTGGCTGTCGATTTCATAAACTGTCTTGAGGTTCCTTGTCATGGAAGACATTGGATATAATTACAGACAAAAAAAAAACCAACTCACAGGCCTGGTCCTGGGCAAGGTGCTTTGGCACTTCAGCAGCTCAGGGGATCATCAGCTCTTTGTAGACAGGAGCCCAATGCTAAGAGATAAACTGCAAGAAATAAATCTCTGTGGTACAACTCCAATTTATCAGTTCAGAAAAGACCACATGCAGAACTCCTGAAACGCAATGAAATCACAGAATTAAAAATTTTGAGTGCAAACCCCATTATTAAGTCATCCATTTACAATTGTTGGTGGTGAATCCATCTACTCCAGATGGGAAGAGGTCACTCTCTTCTTTTTCCAGGGCAAGTCTATGAATAATTTGAGTGATTAAAGCTCAAATCAGGTGTGAAAATGAAAGACCAGGAAAGCACATGGAAAAGAAATCACACTCACAAAGAGAGACTCAGCTTTCATTCTGGAATTGGGAAAGGCTCCCTCCATTCCTGTCCTGCCACAAAATACAGGTGAGCTCGTACATTTTTTCCCAAAGAGTTGTCACTTTTAAAGGCACATTGAAATCTTATTTTTACTTTTTAGGTCTCCCTTCTTCCATTGGAGATGACCTAAATTTTGAGCTGAAGCACTCACAGCATCCTCGCTTGGAATAGAAAACAACAGCAAAAAAACATCAGGCTGTGAAAAGAGGCAAAATAATAGGAGGGAAAATTACAGTGAAGTCCTCCCTGAATAAGAGGAGGTCACAAATGCTGCAGAAATAGAAGCTGAAGTGGGGCTATCCTGAGCCAGGGGACACAAAGTGGTTGCATTTACAGCCCTGGCAGAGGACAGGTGGGCAGGATGTGAATCGAAGCAAACGGCTGCAGTTCTGGGAATACCCAACAGCTCTCAGCATCTCCCTTCAAACACAGCGCTGTGCTCCCGGTGCGAAAAATGTCACAGATGCCAACATCCAAGAGCCTCCTGTCACAAAAAAAACCCCGACAAAAACTTGAATGCTTTCTACGAGTGTTCAAATGGAATTAGACAGCTACAGAAAGGGGTAGAGGCAGTATTTTATATGCTAGAGAAAAATGTATGGGAACACATAGAGAGCCCAATAATCAGCAGTAGAGACTACTGAACATTCATGCAGCTCGTTATTAACAAAACAAACCCCAAAATGGACTTGCAGATACATTGATTTTGCTTTATCATTTTAAACAGAGAGGAGAAACTAAGATTATAATCTGTGCCTTTTTAAAATTCCATTCAACAGATGTTCATAAACAGACTTGAGCCAAATTTCAGCTCCCCAGAAGGATATTCAGCTGGAGAACTTCTACGAATGGATGATAAAGTCCCGCTTTTCCCCTTGTAATCATTGCTTTTCTGAGACATCAAATCCTCTCTTAGCCTCATTACAAGTTCCCACCAGCACAAAATGTATTTTTCATTTCCATTTCCTATAGTATTGTTTTCCAAAAATGGCATTTCCCAGCACAAGACAACTCTCCTTCACTCCTTTTTTATGTCACCTCCTCAACACGAAAGGATTGTCTCAGTGACAAGGCTCTGTTCTTCTAAAAAGATGAAAAAAATCCAAGTGGTACTAATAAATATTTACTTAATGTAAAGAAAAGGAAATTCAACAGTTAAGGATGAAAATTACAGGGGGAAAAAAAGGTGTTTGGAAAGGCAAGGCTGCAAGAAGTTCAGTGCTGTTTATGAGAACGGCTGCTCAATGGCTCCTTCTGGGACACAGCGAGATGACTTCTTTAAAAGTATGGTCTAGAAATACCCCCAAATCACTGAAATTATAAGTCACCCGAGTATTTCAGCTGCAATACAAAATTAAGAAATATCAGGACACATAATGAAAATGGTGGAATGAAACCAGAATTGCACTGACTTGTCTGTGTTACAAGGGGAATGGCTGGGGGGGGGGGCTGAAGTGAAAGGTTTTATTTTTACTTAATTACTCTCAGTGCTCCCTGGGGACTCCTTCCAAAGCGTATTTTGTATTTGGACCTAAGTGCAAGCAGGATTCAGCCGTGATCTTACTCCTTATGACAATACATTTCTTAAATTAGAAGTCCCACAACTGGAATGTTGACACCACTGCTGGTTCCTCCAGCACCTCAGAGTCCCTCCTGTGTTACCAATCCATTAACCCGGGAAGCAGTGAGAACAGGGGAACACAGACTGTTCAAAATTTAAAAATCCATCCACAAAATGATACTTTGTAAGCTTATAGCATCTTTCATCCATTTCTATGTATGTGGAAATGGGAAGTCTCAAAACACTTAAAAAAAAGAAAAATCAACAAACCCACCTAACTTCAAGGTATTTTGAAATGATAACATATTAATTGAGTGAGCATCCACCTGTGATGCGATTTATGAGTCTCCTACTGCAGCATTTCACACATATTCAATCCACCTTCTGGTTACAGCGTGCAAGTTTGTGGTATGTAGAAGGAACAGCAGAGCTGGTTAAAGATTTTCTCTTGCTTCACATACTCTGCAAGCTTCTCATTAACTCATACATGACTTTAATCAGTGCTGAAGCACACACTTCCTTCAGCATGCAGAAGGACTGGGCTGGGGAAAAAAATCCTCCATAAAATATTATTGTAACCATGAATTAACAAATAGAAAGGCAACATTTTCCTAAAGTGGCTGCTGATTTTCATCTCTAAAGGGTTAAACCGACCTTCGCTGATCCAGAAGAGGTAATAAAATAGAACTTTAAGGACAAAAATGGAGCACTTCAAGAGATTATTACGAAAAGCCACATTCAAGAAGACAAAACCTTATTCTTAAAGCACAGATGCTTCTGAAACAAGAGATCGCACGTTTTTAACAGCACACTGCCAACCGCTTATAATGAATAAGCAAAACGAGGGGAATCAGGGTGTTTTTTTTCCTTTTTCCTTGGAGCTCAGAGGGAAGGGGCATTCATGGATATGGTAGCAGAGCCAGCTCTGCACTTCTGCAGGGCTGTGGAGCTCGTGCTGGTCGGTGTGTGGGGGGAGAAAACAGAGTAAAGCCTGAGAAAAACCCATCAGAGCTCCTGTCCTCCCCTTCCAGCGTTAATGGGAGGGATACGAGTCCATGGGAGCTGCAGTGGGGGATGGTGCTGGCGGAGGGGGTGGGGAGAACCGAGCGAGGCCTTACAACCATCAGCAGCTCTTGTTCTTGTTCGTTCCAGCCTTAGCAGGAGGATGTGAAGCTCATGGAGCCGGCAGCGGGATGGGGGGGGGAAGCAGCGCAGGATCCTAGTTTAGCTTTTGTCCCCTCTCCACAGGGTTAACAGCAGGACACGAGTGTCACCGGCAGAAGGACAGGGCCGGGGGGGCACGGCCGGGCTCGCAGCTCCCCGCGGGGCTACCGGCAGCATGTGCTGGGATTTGTGGGGTCCTGTGCGAAGTCACAACACCCGCGGGCGAGGTGTGGAGGGGGGGGATACGGGGCAAACTTCTTCCAACGT
>NW_008238365.1:613971-635293 GCF_000691975.1 Corvus brachyrhynchos
GCTCACCCCCCGCTCCCCGCGCCTCCTCACTCCTCCGCGCCTCCGGATCCCTCCGCTGCAGCCGGCGCTGGGGCTTTTTCACCTCCCCCACCCCCATCGCTTCATCCCGATTATCCCGCCCGAAGCCGCGGGGGGAATGCGGGAAGGGAAACGCTTCTCCCGCCCTGTTCCTACAACAATGTCCCGGCTAAGGAACCGCGGGACGGAGCCTTTTGCCGAGTGAGGGAGAGGAGGCGGTTGGGACTACTTGGCGTTCCTGCCACGGCCTCGGCGGAAGGAGCGCGCTGAGCGAGAGGCTGTGCGGTCCTGCGGCTCTCCTCAGCGCTTCCTGGAAACTCCCGCTTAGGAGCGAGGGGGGGCGGGAGCGAAAGAGTCCCAGGCCGGGAATGGGGGGTGGAGGGGAGAGGGGGGCAGGGCACAGCCCCCTCCCTGTGCCCGGACACCCCCCGAGCCCGCTGACACCCCTCAGACCGACCCCCACCCCCTCTTCCTGTGCAGATGGAGCAGGGAGAAGTAAGGCATAAACTCACTCGTAACCGCCGTGCGGGGTGGAGGGTGAGTGGGGGCTGAACCCCTTTCCCCTTCACAATCCGGAGGGTGAAAGGGCAGATTCCTCTTTTCCCCCTCAGAACACGGGGTCTGGAAGAGCAGATTCCCCTTTTCCCCTCACAACCCGAGGTCTGGAAGTGCTGAACCTCATTTTCCCCTCACATCCTGGAGTGTGGAAGAGCAGACTCCCCTTTTCCCCTCACAGCCTGGGGTGTGGAAGAGCAGACTCCCCTTTTCGCCTTACAACCCGGGGTGTGGAAGGGCAGACTCCCCTTTTTCCCTCACAAGCTGGGAGCGCCCCTCTATCCCCAAAAGTGAGGGGTGGGGCGGGGGGAAAGAGCCCAGCATGGCCGGGGGGCCAGAGGGAAGAGACCCCCCCCGAAAGAGCCCCTTTCCCCCCGAGGTCCTTGGGATGGGGGCGAGCCCTGGGTCCGGGGGGCTGGGAGCGGGCTGCTCCTTTGCTGCCCTCTGCCTGCCGAGGCTGCGGGGGAGCTCGGCCGCCTCCAAGGCTGGGGAAGGGCTCACATTGCCTGGGTGAAAAAACTGAGGCATCCAGGCCAGCTCGCACACCTGTGGTGCTTCCACAGAATCAGTTAGGTTGGAAAAGACCTCGGAGATCATCGAGTCCAACCTTTCCTGGCTCTGGATGCACTAAGTTATCCTTTTCCCCACGTGTGGACGTGCTCCTGTTCACCTCACTTCCAAACAACTTCAGTAGAGGGTAAAACTCCTTCCCATTAGACTCAGCTGGAGAATGTCTCCAAGCCAAGAGGGCTTTGGGGTCTGCACTTTAATACTTGAATTATTTAACAGCACAACAGTACAAATGCCTAACGTATACAAGCCACAGAAAAAAAAATAAAAGATGGAAAAAACAGGAGGGTGAAGCGAGTGTGCTGATAAATGCGTGTGATACACAAACACGGGCAGTAAATACCATGTGGCTCATTAGATATGGGCTGGGGCAATCCTGCCCTGCAGTTAAAGGCCTCTCACTTCCTCTGCCTTCTCCAGATTGGTGCCTTGTACCAGCTCCTCTCTCCAGCTCGGCCGGTTCCCAGTTTGCCACCCTTTAAATGTGGAGCTGTTGATCCTCTCTGGTGTTACAATGCAACTCTTTGATGCCAAAAGCCCATTCCTCCGCTGAATCCACAAGTTTCAGGGATGCTGGGACTACTCAGGAAAGGCAGGCAACATGTAATGAAATTATGTGGAAGAGAAAGATCCATTAGAGCAAGGAGATACCCGTAAATCCTGTTAGCAGCCAAACATTTCCATAGAAATTTCCTGATTCTAGATGCCCAGCACCTTTCCTATGCTTCCATTTCCTTAACACCGTTCCTAAATCCCTACGTGGCTTCATTTACAAATCTAAACCCCAAATGTAAATTGAGGGGGGAGGATCTCTTTGAAGTCCCGTCTCCTTGGGTTTTAGCTCTAAATTCTGTAGTTCAGGGTCTACTGGAAAGGGCAGCCTCCAGCTCTTGGACCAGGAATCATCCCTTGGCTTTAGACTCCTCCAGCACCGCTCAGTTAAGGATGAGCTGTGCAAATATCTTTTAGTTACTTGCTCTTTGTTGTACTTTTATTCATTTGCTCTTTGTACCCCAGTCAGTGCAGAACAGCTTGCAAATACATGGATTTATTCTGTCAGCTTCGCGCTGCTTCCCTTAAACATCAAAATATTAAAACACAAAAGCTCTTCGATTACTCATCAGCAGATCGGTGGCTTTACACACAGACAGCTTTCTCTGGAATAAATGAAAACAACTCCTTCAAAAAATTTGGGCTGAGTTGGATTGTTTCCAGATCCATCA
The DNA here is from genome assembly GCF_000691975.1 of Corvus brachyrhynchos. NCBI lineage: Eukaryota > Metazoa > Chordata > Aves > Passeriformes > Corvidae > Corvus > Corvus brachyrhynchos. The sequence continues at coordinate 616,338 of NW_008238365.1, forward strand.
ATAAAAAAGGCAGGTCCCAATAAACGGCTGCTATGGAAAACCTGATCGCTCACCACACTGTGATGCTGGTGGGCTTGGAGTAACTGAAATCCTGTGTTTAGAGAACAGGGGATGGGAAAATGTCATTTTGTGTACATGTCCCATAAGAATAAATCGTCCTGGATACTTCATGGGGATAAAGTGTCCCCCAACAAAGAGCTGATTCCACAGCCTGAATTGAAAAGCTTGATGTTGCCTGGTGGATACTTTAGACTATCGTGGGAGAATTATCAAAAGCCTGAAAAAACCCCAACACATTAAACCAACTGAAATTCTTGGACTGCAGGAAATTCGAGTGTTGGAGAGAAAAAAAGCCCACAGCTCCTTGATTTCAGGAATTGAGGAAAAAAAAATTGGTGTATTCCTACATGTTCTTTCAGTGTGCTCTTGTCTGAGCAAGTTGTTCATCCTCTAGTTTTTATGGCAGCCACTCCAAGACTGACCACTTTAGTACTCCCTGCTCAAGTGTTTGTAGTGATTCCTAAGAACTGTGAGAGACAACGTGCCCAACACTGGGATCCTCAGAGCGGCTGCGAAAGGTAAAGATACACCTTGAGAAATCTTGGGTCTTGCAATTAAGTCCAAATCAATTATTCTGGATGAATTTTGTTCAATTAATGGTGTTAATTGCCTGCCTGGCAGACTATTTAGAATTTGAAACCATTTAATGGCTGGTACATAAAGATTTTGCAGTTGGGAGTGATTCGTTGATAAGAGATCCAATACAAATCCCTGTCCGGCTTCCCAGTTTTGTTGGCTCCCCAGTGCCAGGTGGAAGGGCAGTCCTGCTTGGTTTGCAGTTGGGCTTTAAGTAATTACCACATCCAGGGTACTATTTACACCTGTATTTTTAACGTTCTGGCTGACAAAGTTTCTTATTTTTAAAGTTCTTCAAGTAACTCAATCCCAAGCAGACATTCTGCTGAATCCAGACTAGCAGACTCCAGTAAAAAAGGTGTTAGTTTTATAAAGCTGAGCACATTTTAACCAGGGAAAGCTGAGGTTATGGGGCCGGAGTACTTGGAACTCACTGCATCTGAAGTGATATCACTGAAATAACACTGAAAGGCACTGCAGGAGACTCTGCTTTTCAGCTTCCCAGCCTCCTGCCAGGTGTCTGGCAGAGGATGAGGGAAGTTTACAGGACCTTCCCAATTAGGAAAGGAAAAAAAAGTAGTTTAAAGGATGTATTTGTGAATCAGAGGCTGAGGAAACGTTGTCATGAGAAGGGAATCCCAGTGTTAAGGACAGAAACCTTCCTTTGCCTCTGTGCTCAGGTGGAAGCCCCGGCAATGCTGCTGCCCAGTCACAGCTCCCACGTAGTGGGGTGGAGATTCCTCAGAGATTATCCAGCCAAAGCAAACACGCTGGAGGAGTTAGGCAGGTGCTTTTGGAGGAGGTGGATGTTTCAAACACACTCCTCAGCCCTCCACATGACCTGTTTGGGATCCTGCAAGGCTGAGTTAGTCCTAAGGCCAAAGGAGTAAAATGCAGATGGAAGACAGAGGTGTCTCCTCTCCATGGCTGCCACAGAGAGAGCACAGGACAGCACAGAAATTTCCAAGGCATCAGGCTTGTTTTTCAGCAAAGACCCATTAGTTAAATTGTTTTCTTTGCTTTTGACAAATCAGTTCAAGCTCAGACACACCCTGTAGGATACCTTACACTGGGGGCTTGCGCCTCTTTCATTTCCCAAACAGCTCTTGTCACCCTGTTAGTGATCATCTACCAAAGCGCCTCATTGCACATCCCTCATGCCACAATAATTCCCATATTTATATCCTTTTTAATGAATGGAAGATGCATTGGTGGATAAGCCAGATACAGCATAAATATCAACAGAAGTGGCCAAGCTTGATTTACGTTTTCTGGTGCTGTTGAGTTGCCCTCTTACAAATCTTTTTGCTGTTCTCCTGGCCTCAACAGATTTAAAATGGTATTTCAAAGACCACTGATGACACCATTCAGTAGCTGGCACGACAAAGAATTCATGGATGGAGTTAATAAGGGAGATAAAAGCAGTCTGTGCCCCAAACCCAACATTTTCACAGTGCACGTGGGCTGGTTGTGTGAGCCAGATGCAGAGAGCTCCAGGGATGCTACGCCGCAGTCCTACAACCCTAATTCTTGTGCATTTAAGGCTGTATCTGATTAGGCATTTCTGTATTTTCTGAGTGTGTAATTATCTAGCACAGTACGTGCGAGTCATGGAGTAAACCCAGTTGGGAGTGGAGCACTGGGAAGGGGAGAAAAGGTCTGTACGTGGGTGGGTGGGTTTGTCTGTATTGGTGATTGCAGCATTTGGGGAGTGCAGCATGGAAAAAAGCCTTTCCTGGAAGGAAACTGAGATGAAATCCTGGCATTGTGCTGTGAGCAGTTATCACCTCCCTGTAGACCACAAAGGAGGTGATAACTAGATCCCAGATCCTTGTAGGATCCTCATTAGGAAGAAATTCTTTACTCAGAGGGCAGGGAGGCCCTGGCACAGGGTGCCCAGAGCAGCTGGGGCTGCCCCTGAATCCCTGGCAGTGCCCAAGGCCAGGTTGGACATTGGGGCTGGAGCAGCCTGGAAGGTGTCCCTGTCCGTGGCAGGGGTGGGATGGGATGGGCTTTAAGGTCCCTTCACACTCAGACCACTCTGTGGCTCTGGGGTTCTGTGATCCAGAGCACCCCCTTGGGTATAGTCCCAAGCAGGTGACAGCTGAAGAAATAGAAGTTTCAGGCTTCTCAGAGTTGAAGAATTAAGGAAATCCAAGTGTCCTTGCTGTAAATGCAAGGCAAATTATTCATTCTCTCTCTCTCTCCCCCCTCTTTCCTCCCTCTAGTTCAGTTTTTCTTTTCATGCTTTAATCGTTTTGACACCAAGCTGTACAAAAGTAATTTAAAATTAACATGACTGACACTTGGTAGATAGCAGGACCCAGTGCAGGGCTCCACCTTCTACTGGGAACTGCAGAGAGGGGCTCTGGATTGGCTGCAGGACCTGAGGCAGCTGATGGGGACTAAGGAAAAACACGGCAAACAATTAATTTGCTAATTTAGTTTTCTGTTTAATTTGAGACCAGAAAATTGTCAGGCACTCATCAGCCCATGAGCAAGGCTGAGTGGACTCAGGGCAGTGCTGCACTATTGGCAGCAAGGAGGGGATGTGTTTGATTAGCCAGCAAAGCAATTTCTCCTGTGGTACCGGTGGCATTTCACAACGTTTGAGCTCTGAGGTTCTGCAGTGTGGCTTTCGTGTCACCTCTCCCCAGTTCGGTGCATTTTGTACATCTGACAATGGTCTTTTTTCACTGGGAAAGAGGTGACATGGACGTGTGCTGCAGAACAGCTGGGAGAAGTTGTCACCTCAAACACAGAACACACCATAGCCCGTCACTAACCCGGTGCTGCCACACGATGCCTCGGTCAGCCGGAATTCTGGCAGGGATAACTCTGCACACCATGAGCGTAACGGACCTGGATCGGGACTAATGTCCTTTGATGGGGAAAGAAATGCTCTAATTTGATTTCCTCCCTTCAGCTGCCGAGTGTGTAATTTCAGATCTGTGCAGAGCAGGCCCTTTACGCTCAGCTTTGGGCCTATTTTTGATTGATTAAATTGAATTGTATCTATTTATTTCACGCATCCAATTCAGGATTTCACTAGTGGCTCATCAGAGCGAGAACGTGCACATTTATCGGGAGTGAGAACTCACCACAGCCCTCAATTTGCTCTGATAGCTTTGCCGGGATTTGGTGCTGTGCGGGCGAGGAGCTGGGAACGTGTGAAATCAAGGAGTTGGTTGCCAGCAGAGGGAGCGTGGGGCAGGGCCGGGTTCAGCGGGGAGTCAGTCAGGAGGCTGGAAACGGGACCGGCTCCCGAGGAAGCGTCGCACAGCGCTCTGATAAAAAAATCCCGAGACTGTTGGAATATCAGCACGATTTGTTTCCTTAATCCAAATGAACCGAGAGATGGGATCTCGTTTGCAAATCTGGGACCTTCTTGGCCTCCCTAATTCACAGATTCCCTCTTCCCGGCTAAGTGATGCTCCTGGGAAGCCCAAGTCACTAGATGGTACTGTTGCTGTTCAATATTGACGCCTCCGCGGGCCAGCTCCTTGGGAAACTCACATTTCTGCCGGGAGGGAAGGACGGCTGTGTAATTTGTGAGGGAGACGTGAGCGAGGAGTCGGGGAGAAGAAGTAGGTCAGAGCTGGTTCCTGGGATTGGGCTGTGGGAGGGGGAGCAGAGGGTTGGCAAAGATTTTGTCAGGGCTGGTTTGCTTCCAGGTTTGCTGCCCAGAGGGGGCACAGGGTCAGGCCCTCACATAAACTCTGTGAAAGCTGGGTTGTGGTCAGCCTCACTCGTGGTTAAGCCCAAGCAGAAAGATGAGCCCTCTGTGGCCAAAGCCTGGGGAAGTTTTGTCAGTCTCTGACCTCAGGGCACACAGAGTCACCTCCTGGCAGGAGGCAACGCAGCAAATCATAGAATCATAGAAAGGCTGGTTTGGGTTGGAAGGAATTTAAAGCTCATCTCATTCCACCCCTTGCTGTGGGCAGGGACACCTTCCACTATCCCAGGTTGCTCCAAGCCCCATCCAGCCTGGCCTTAGACACTTCCAGGGATCTCCACCTCTCCACTAAAAGCCAACCCGAAGTGAGGGACTGGTCACACAAATTCCTGGAGCGCTCTGAAATCCCCCCAAGCTTTCCAATGACATCATTGCCCGAGTCCCATCCCTGTTAGGAGGTCACCAACCTCTCCCTGTCGAGGGTAACAAACAGGTTATTGTGCTCTGTGCTGCAAACAAGCCCCAGCCCTCCTGACTCCAGCCCCAGCGGAGAGTGGAGGAGCTGCTGCCTGCCTGGCCTGCACTCGGGCTTCTGTTAGAGGAGAAAGTCAGGCCAATTAAATCAGGCAGCATTGAATCTCTAATTGACATAAATGAGACAGACAGACAGCTGGGAAGACTGGGAGGAGGGGAGGGAAAGGGGAGCAGGTGCCCTGGATGGGAAAGAGATGGAAATCCACCCTAATAGTACCACAGCTTTCCTTATTCTATGTGTTTACATTAGCCAGCAACATCATGGAAAGTGTCTGAGGCCCTGCTGGAGAGAAATTAGTGAAATAAATACAAGTTACAACCATTGTGGAGTTGATTAGAATGTTCCTAAAAATCTCCAAACAAACCCAAAGAAAAAAAAATCACCCTCAAAAAGACTTTTGAATTTGCGTAGTTAAATTAGGAAATCTGGTTTTTCCCATTCAGTTTGAACACCAGGCCTTGCAGCTGAACAATTACAAAATCATTTAAAATCATATTTGTTTAATTTTCTACATCTGAGCAGTGCTTGCCCAGGTATTTCCCCCTCTCCTTTTACCAGGGAGTGCTCTTTTGTCTTTAGCAGACCTTTCAAACACTAATTTATACAGAAATAAGTTATTTAAATTCATGCATTTCAGAAGGATGAGGCATAAAGGGGAGGAACTCACCCAGGTCCCACCCGGCACTGCAGAAGGAACCAGAATTACCGGCCCTCGCTCTGCCTCGCCCAGGGTGTGCCCTGATGGAAACAAACTGTTGGACTTTTTCTCCAAACACACCTCTGCTGCTGTACAGGTGAGAAGCAAAGGTTGCAAAGTATTCCCGAGTGGATGCAGGTAACAAGGAGGGGGAAAATACAGTTTTGTGGTGCTGGTGAATCCTCCAGTAGCATGACAGAAGAGCAATTTGGGATAATCTCTTACAAACCAAGCCATATCTTAGTTTTAAAATAATCAAGATTTGCACATTGTGGTGTAAGAACCAGAAATGTTTTTCATTTACATTTCCACAAACTTTTGAAATCTCTTCCTGAATATTTCAACACATTCTCCTTCCCCATTTTCCCAGCTGGGATAATTTTTTGCCAGCACAGGCAATTCTTCTCGGTATCCATGGGAATTGCCTCCATAATTAGACGTGCACCCAGTGCACAGATCAGAGCGCTCCAACCCAGCAGCTGGAACTAGGAGGCAGGTCTGATTAAATCTGCTCTGCCACGAGGAGAAAAGCCAGCTTTAATGAAACATCACAGGACTCCCTACCCCGTCTTTAAACAGGGCAGGAAAAGGGACTCCGGGATTACTTTGAGAGTGGCTGCTCATGGTGTGCTCACAATTCATGGAGCAGGAAGCAAGCACTGAGTGATCCAGGGCCTTGAAACTGGGGATCTGCCTCATTAAAAAGGGGCTGATTGCCAGCAGCTTATTAAAGGGGCTCACAATCTGCCTTCAGAACAGCAGTAAAGATTGGAGGGGTCAGCAGGTGCAGATGGAGGTTTTCTCCTTGATAGTTTCTCCTCAAGCCAGTGAGATCAGGGTCAGCTTGTAGCGGAACAGCTTCCCTGGGTTTCCTGCCCTGCCCAGCAGTGATTGTGTGGATCCACCAAAACACACACAGAGCCAGCCAACAGCTCTTTTTTTAATTGAATCCCAGAAGGGTTTGGGTTGGAAGGCTCTTAAAGCCCACTCAGTCCCACGCCCCGCCATGGGCAAGGACACTTTCCGCTAAACCCAGCTGCTCCAAGCCCTGTCCAACCTGGCCTTGGACACCTCCAGGCATGGGGCAGCCACAGCTTCTCTGGACGATATTCATGGAAAGTATATTATTTCTATTCCCGCACACCTGGTTCTGCAGGTACAATGTGCTCTTCAGGAAAGGGAGCTGGTGACAGAGGCAGATGGTCGGATAGAAATTATTAATCCTATACAAGATTTTTATCTTTAGTTGCTGCTTCCACTTGGTGTCACAACCCCCATGACTCCTGGGGGCTTCCCCTTTTTAGAAATAGAGCTGGAAGTTGGGGTGGAGCAGACATGTAAAAATTCCAAGTGGTTTGGTGGGTGGGAAAAAAGCGACTTTTAACAAATATGCCAGGGCTGGGGGATCAAACACGGCTCTGGTCTAGACAGAGCCACACTCCCCGCCTGCCTCAGAAGTTCCTACCGCACCAGCTGACAGAATTTAGCATCTCGTTTCCCTAACATGATTAAAATGCAGCTCTGTGTCCTGGGGTACTGACAGACCCTCAGATCTCTCCGCATTCCAAGCCACGTTTCCATTTCCCCTGCTGGAGTCGCTCCCTTTGGAAACGTGGCCCTGCGGACGAGCGGCGCTCACGGATCCCAGCAGTGCAGGGATTTAACCCTCGGTGCTTTAGCTGGGGTTTGAATTCAGCCCTTACTGTAATTCTATGATTTGAATATCATTTTCACAACCCTCACAAGCAGCAGATGAATGAGAGATTCCTGGCTTTGAGTCAAAAGCTGCGGTAATTAAATGTTTATAAAACACTTTAAGCATGCGAAGTGCTGTTATAGACAAGGAACCAATAGATCAGATCCAGTCAGCAGATTGGAGCCGGATTTTAAGGCACACCAGCAAATGGAGCCCATTTCCCCCACTACATCTCTCTTTTAGAGCTGCTAGCAGAGGGTTATGGAGGCCGTCACCAGGTTCCTTTTATTACAACCAGAATAAGTGAAATCAGGATCACTTTCATACATATGAATATGTATGATTCAGAAGTTTTCTCCTCTGTAATAACTCCAAGCAAAGGGCCAGCTTGCTGTTCAGCTCGGGAAGGAACTACCCCTTGGGAAACAAAAACTGCTGCTACTTCTGATCTCTCCCATAAAACTGGAGATTGTTCAGCCCGGGAAGGAACTACCCCTTGGGAAACAAAAACTCCTGCTACTTCTGATCTCTCCCATAAAACTGGAGAGCTTCCACCTGTTACAGGTTTCTGACACCATCTGCTGTTTAAAAGGAAGATGGCATTGGAGCTCAGCAGCGCCGAGAGCTTGTTTGATAAACCAGGCGCGACACCAGCGAATCTGGAACGTTTCTGTAATTGCCACAATTCCTTTTTTTTCTTATTTCAAGCCCTGAACATATTTTGACTTGATCTTCATTATGAAGTGAATTATTTCTTCGCTAGAGGAAGCAGAAACTCAGTGAGCAGCAGCTGAATGTCAGGTCCACACCACAACACTTCAATTTTCATCCGCAGCCATGGGGCTGTGTCGTTTCAGCACCAACACAAATTTCAAGCAGTGTCAATCTCTCCAAAGCTTGGCCCAAAGAACCGACTTAAAAACGTTTTCATAGGAGAGAGCCATGGTCTCCCCGGGGTATGAGGAACTCAAAGCAAATCATTCTTTCGATTAAAAATAAAAATATTGACCTTCTGCTGGCTCACACTGCTGCCTGTAGGACAGAATAAACAGTCTAACCAAGGATTCTTCTGCTGCTTCCTAATTGAAAGAGATACAAACCTTTGTCCCAGGAAAAACAACAGAGCCCTAGAGTTCATTACACATCTGAATTGAAGGGCTCACCACTACTGCTCTTAGTTTTCGTTGCAGATACTTGTAATAACAACAATTTTTTCTAAAACAAAAAGACTATTCTCCAAAGGCGTCTCCAAAGGCCATTCACGGCACCACCCCCCCGCCCCCCCACTCCCACAGACAAGGGAGGGGTTTGACAAAAACCACCCAAACTCTCAAAATCTAACACCAGAGGGGCAGCTCTGGGATCCTTCTCCAGTCTGATCCAATCAGCCCAGTTACAACATCAACCCCCACCTCTCACATTTCTCACCCCCTCCACACATCATTTAAAGAGTCAGTGGCTCCTTTTGTGAGCGATCGGCTCTTCACCCTGGCACTTTCCCTGCACTTCGCGACAAAAGAGACCTTTTACATGTCAATTTATTTTCAGACAAGCATATCTGAAAGGGAGTTTCCCTCCGGAGTCGAATTAGTATTAATGGCAGGTGTTCAGTGGCACACAAAGGGAGGGAGGCAGCGCCTCGGCTGAGCTGAGGCACTAAGACAGCTTGATGTTTTAATAACCAGAGGCAAGGAATGGAGTGGCAGCGGACCTGCGGCTTCCCCGGCGTGAGTGAAGGTTTTATTCAGAGCCCCCATGTACTGCCAAAAGAAGACCTTGAAATATTTTAAATGTTTTCTTTGCCTTAAAAGAGGGATTAAATTGTTGAATATTCCATGAAAGCGCAGCATCCACCCCACATCCCGTGGAACTCACTCACAGTCACCGAGTACTTCCGAAGCCTCCCGCAGCCTTGGGAAGAGGCCGTGGCCACCACGAGGAGGTGATGGCACCCAGGAGGCTTCCAGCTGCACAGTTCACCATCCACCAATGCCTAGAGATGCAGAAAAAATAATTACATGGACTAACTCAGAGGTGGGAACTCGGAAAGGGATTTGCATGAAAGTTTAAAAAGTTAAAACCACCGAGCAGTTTCTCAGTGAAGTTTCACTATGAAAAAGAAAGAGAAAATGATTGCTGGGAAAGCTGCTGGCCTTCGGTTTTAAACTGAACCTTGATGGGAATATTTCTCAGGCCAAAAGACATTTATTGATGCTCTGGCAAATTTGACAGAGGTCGGTAAGGGGAAGGCACAGCTACACAGTGGGAAGAAGGGAAACCTCTCAGCTGGGTCAGCCCCTTACAACAGAAAAATGGCTGACTTATGCCCCCAAATAGGAAAATTTAACCTTTATTATACAGAAACAGTATTATATAGAGCTGTTCAGTATTATTTTCGGACTCCTTGACTTTAGATCAATATGCTCTTTCTGCACAGGTTATTTCCAGGTAGACTCAGCACTCTGAGGCTGGATTCCGGGATTTCTGCTCCCTTGAGCTTTCATTCAGACCTACAGGACAAAAGCTTAAAGGTCAAATCCACTATTAAACACCTGAACTAACAGAAGTAGCTTTCCTTGTAAAGATGTCCTTATGTATGGAAGTTAAATCCATTTTTGCCCCTTTTAAAACCAAGATAATTTGTGATATCCTCTGTATCCTCTTCGTCCCAAGTTAAAGCTGAATGACCCCAAACCCTCGTGAGAGCAAATCACTTGGTCTCTCACCCCCCAACAGGCATTAGATATCCAGCTTTCACCTCAAATAATGCAATTTCAGTTAATGTGACAACAGTATTTTGGCAAAGGTCAGGACAAAACCAGAAAAGGAAGGAGAGAGCCCAACCCATCACGAACACTTATAGCTCTCATATACAGAAAGTTCAACAAGTCCATTTTTATTGAGCACTGGAATTAAAAAAAGTAACAGCACTTGGTTGATCTGGAACTAAAAAGCAAGACTTATTTTTACTTATTGATCACTCAGAACAATGTGGTTAAAAGCCCCCTGGAGAGGAAGGTGTAGCCCTTCTTGTTCCCTCTGCTCTCCAAGGGGATGGGGGTTTCAGAAGCTACAGCTGCACCGAACACAAAGTTCTTCTGATTGGAGACCCCAGGAGGGGTTTGATGCTCCTGGTTTTGGGGTCTGACACCCCAGGTATCGTCTCATGGCCAGGCAGAACCTGCAGCAGCCAAGGGCTGCTCTCCCTGCACCCACACTGATCTGCACCTGGTTGTCCCCCACACCTCTGAGTTGTCCCCAGCGGGCCTCACACCAGCACATCACAGGGAGGGTTGACATCCAACCCCATCCACCACTCCAGACCCTCCCTCAAAACACAATGTAGGAAATATTCTGAAAATCTGAAGAGGTTCTTGCAACACCCAAAAGTACCAAAGGGACAGCTACAGAAAAATGTTTGTAATTATTGTATTGGTTGCAGGTACTTAAAATTTGCACAGCACTGGTACAAGAGTCACTGTGGAGTTGTAGGGAACATCATGCCACAAATATTTTTAAGGAAGGCATTTCGGATGGTGGAGTGTCCCCCTCCTCGAATCTCAGCAAAACATTAAATCCCTCTCTGCTGGGGTTGGTGGCAATGCCAGTAAGAAGATCCACTGAGGACTGGTGCTGGCCTCCTCCTCTCAGAAGCACTGGACACTCAGGCTGCACTTGGAATAAAGAAAGAAAAAAAATGTGACTATTTCAGCTTCTCACTGGCTGCTCACCGGACCTGCTTGGATGAGGGTAGAGGAGAAGAGCACTGTGTATCTCAGATAATTCTTTTTATGGAATTGTCCATTTTAGAGCCTACTGGGATTGAACAAAAAGAAAGTTTCCTCTCTTGTGGCATAATCAGCTAAAAGTAGCAGAAATTCACATGAGAACTTTTGCTGGTTCCAGTCACATCCTTGAGCTCTGTTTGCAGCCCTAGTAGCAATCCTGCTGCTCCCAGAAACTGCCACCATGGAGCTCCAGCAATTCCCTGCAGGTCAAAATGGGGTGGGCATTTATTTCTGGCACAGTTTGTCTCCAAGTGGTGGTTTCTATAAGCACAGAAATGTCCTGAGAGTAAGAAATTCCCCTCCGGATGCTGCCACCATTCCTGTTGGTTCCTGCCTCATTCCAGGACTGGTTCACCTCCCACTGCGGAGTGAGGGGTTGCACCTGAGAGAAGGTGGCATGAGAGGCAGCCTAAGCAGCACTGCTGGCTTTCAGGGCCTGGTAAAAAGCTTTGCAGCTTTTCCAGAAGGCAGACGAGGAGCACTGCCCCTGCATAGCAGGGAGGAACAACCGGGGAAAGACCGGGAAGTGACCGGGGAACGCCCGGGGTCGCTGGCTCAGCAGCTCACGGTCAGTCAGTAACAGGACGTCACCTGAATGACATGTTTATTGTATGAGTATGACATGTTTATTGTATGAGTCAGAAAGAAACCCTGAGTTACCGGCTGTAGAACAAAGTTAAATTAAAAAAATAAAGGGTGGCCTTGGCTTTCCAAGGAGGAGGTTCTGTTGTCATCCCCCCCTGCACAGGCGACAAACTCCCCAGGAATGGGAGAACATGGAGGTGGTAGGGCAGAGGGAAGGAATGAGCCAAACCCAGGAGGTGTCCTGGCCTGCCGAGCATCTACGGGAGGGCTTGGAAAAACCGTGGTTTATTTTGTTCAGAGATCTGAGCTGCTGACTGGGCTGGAGGAACACGGGAGAGAGGGAGAAATGGAGGCTGCAAAATCCACCTGACATGGAACAAACACACAGGACATGGAGGGGAGGGATGTCCTTCATGGACACGAGTGCTGCTGGCTGGGAGCCTGCAGGGCTGGCTTTGGGAAACACATCCAAAGGTTCAAGGGAGGAAAAGCCCCAAAGCCTAAACCCCAAGTGTGACACAGTCTTCCAGATGCAGTGGAGTTGGAGAGGATCAGTGCCAAGGAATGCTGTAGCGACAACAAATACCTGGCCCTACACAGGGAAGGGTGAATCAGAGCTGCTTTTTAGTGCCACTTGACATCAGTTATACATTCTAGTTCTCATATACACAGATGGATGTCTTTAAAAATCAACAATTTACACTTCAAAAAAGTTTTACAGTGAAGTTCTCTCAGCAAAGATCAGTCCACATGAGGAGGAGCCAGTCTTTCAGGAGCAGGAAGGCACTTGGCCTTTTAAGAGCAAGCCCCCAAGGGAGCCCTTGTGCAGACCCTGCCCGTCCCCTGTCCCCCTCTTCCATAGGTGTGCAAAATCTGGGGTGTTCCTGCACCGTGGGGCCTCACAGGGTGGTGGAGGGGAGCTTCTTCACGCGCCTCTGTGCCAGGATGGAGGATTCAATGGGCTTCAGCTGAGGGCTTGGCTTGGAGCTGTTCAGTGCCGAGTACGTGGCAGCCATGGCACCCTGGAGAGAGGCACAGAGGAGTCACTCAGGTGCATGAGAGCTACTTCAGGCTCGTGGCTTTACAAGACAGGGGACTAGAGCAGCCAGACCCACAAACAAAGCCAGGAGCATCTTTCTTATTTCTGTGAGTCTCCCTCCTGCACTGACATGCTGTTAAAGAATCTCTCCTTTCTTTTCTCCCAAAAACTCCAGCTTGTCTGTACTGCCTGCCCTGGCCCACACCTCTCCAAATTTCCATCCTGCTCTCCCACTCCAGGTTTTGTACCTTTACAAGCTGAATGTCCTGGTGATTGAGCTGGCTCTGGGGTAAACTGTCCTTCTGGGTTATCCACGGATGCTGCAGGACCTGCTTGGCTGTGAGACGCTGGTGAGGATCTACATGGAGCATCTTTGATACCAGATCCTACAGGCATTGTTTGGAAAGTCAGACTTTAGAAGATTTCATACTTTAAATGCAATAAACCCACCTGTCCACCCCCAGATTAGGATTTAAATGCAGAGGCCAAGTTTAAAGTCCCCAGACATTAATGTCTTTTTGTATGAAACATGTTTTTGGCAGGCCTGGGGGGTATAACACAGAGCAAACCCCACAAGGGTCAAGCACGAGGTTGGTTTTCCATGCAAATATCCACAGCCAGAGCTAAAACAAAGCTGCTGTGAGGGACATGTAGGGGTAGAAGCTGCAGGTTTTCTTCTCTCTCTTGTGTGCTCCCTCCCCAACCTGCTCTAAATTTTCCTCACAGCAACCCCAACCCCTGAGTAACACAAATATCGAACCCTACCTTGGCCATGTCAGAAATAGTGTCCCAATTGCCTCCACTGATGGAGAACTTCCCCCCTCCTATCCGGGTCAGGATCTCTTCTGGAGTGTCACTGGGACCATTTGCAAAGGGAGTGCAGCTGGGGAGAGAGGAGAGAGCCCTGGATTTACTGACCCAGGCAGGAGGAGAGGTGCAGCTGTCCCCACAGAGCACACCGGGGACAAGGGGATCACAGCCCCACCACTGCCTTACCCTGCCAGCATCGTGTACAGCAGGACCCCCAGGCTCCAGATGTCACAGCCCTCATCGTAGCCTTGGCGTTTCAAGACCTGAACACAACAAGCAAAGGGAAAAAAGCGTGTTTGATTCCTGTCATTGAGCCCATTTCAGAAGAGGGGCTTGACCTGGGTGCAGTCCATATGCAAAGCTTCCAGAACTCGACAGAACAGCAAAGTCTGGGACTAAAAGATCAGGATTCAAAATAGATTCATTACTACAAGTGGTATTTCTGTAATTGCCTCTTCCAGGGCGGGCTGGAGATGGGAACAGGGCAGACCCACTGTGCCAAGTGGGAGCACAGGTTAGGGGAAGGACAAGGGGGCTGCTGAAGGGTCTCAGGTCAGTAAGGTGCTCACCTCGGGTGCCACGAAGTTTGCTGTGTAACAGGGGGTCATGAGGAGCCCGTTCTCAGCCCTGAGCTGCTTGGCAAAGCCGAAGTCACAAATTCGGATGCTCTCAGGGTTCCCTGATTTATCCACGTAGAGGATATTGCTGGGCTTCAGGTCCCTGTGAACCACCTGTGGAGCCAAGAAAGGACTGTGCTCGTACCCCGAGTAGATAAAGGTCTGAATGCTGCCTGAGGTCACTCAACCCCTGCTCTGGCCCCACATCTGCTTTGCCAAGAGAGCAACACCAGCAAGAAATAATTGTCCTGATGGGCAGAGTTACCCCCCGAAGGAGAGGGAGCGCAGTGTAATGCCAGGGAACTTCCCAGGAAAACAGTCATGACCACACTCACCCCTTGGGAATGCAGATACTCCACTGTTTTACAGATCATGTGCAGGACTGAACTGGCTTCTCTCTCCGAGAAAAATTTCTGTCTGAGGATTTTATCCAGCAGCTCCCCTCCCCTCATGAGCTCTGTCACCAGGTACACATACTTCCCATCATCGTACACCTGCCAAAGAAAATATGGATGGGGTAATCAAAATGTGCTTCCAGAGCTTCCCTTTTGTACTTCCATCTCCAAGGAGCAGACAGGGAGCAGCAGAGGTGGCCCTGGAGATGCTTCCCCACCCCAGAATCATGGAATATCCCAACCTGGAAGGGACCCACAAGGATCATTGATCCAACTCCTGGCCCTGCACAGACACCCCAAACCCCAGCCTGGGCATCCCTGGCAGCGCTGCCCAAACGCTCCTGGAGCTCTGGCAGCCTCGGGGCCGTGCCCATTCCCTGGGGAGCCTGGGCAGTGCCCAGCAGCCTCTGGGGGAAGAACCTTTCCTGACAGAGAAACAGAGCAACACATGGAGCTGGGTCACTGGGCTGCCCCTGCTGGGGCCGAACTCTGCCCCCCGAGCCTGCACTTCCTAAACCAAGGCACAGGGAAGTCTCTCAAGCCACACTCACGTCTTTCAGGGTGATGATGTTTGGGTGCTGCCCATACCGCAGCAGGATCTCAATCTCCTCAGAAGGGTCTCGCTTGCTCTTGTCAATCACCTGCAAGAGTAGGGACACACTTCAGCCACCACGGCTAGGGAAGGTGCCAGGACAAAGCACACAAGCTGAGTTTGGAGCCCTGCAGAGCTCCTGTGCTGTATCCACTCCCTGTCCCCTGATCTCTTTAGCTCTAAAAATCCTTTCGTTGCTTCATCAGTTCTGTGTCCTCAACCCACAAAATTTTATGTCTTTTTTTAAGACCTGATGTAGCCACAGCTTTGCACAGGAAGATAAGATGCTCTCCTCCCTCTGAGGGAGGAGGACACGGCTTCTCTGCTGTTCCTAGGGAAGTGCAGGTACATGCAGAGCAGCACAGAAATTGTCCTTTTAGATCCTAGATGAGCCTAAAGCTCATCCTGTTCCATCCCCTGCCATGGGCAGGGACACCTTCCTCTATCCCAGGTTGCTCCAATCCCCATCCAACCTGGCCTTGGACACTTGCAGGGATGGGGCAGCCACAGCTGCTCAGGGCAAAGATGTAACCGGGGAGCTCAGTTGGGAGGGCAGATCCCAGACCTTGACTGCGTACTCCATGTTGGTGGCCTTGTGGATGCAGCGTTTGCAGACGGAGTAGGAGCCGACACCGATGGCCTCCTTCACCACGTACCCATCGCTGAACTGGACGTTCTTGCCATGCAGCTGCTGCCAGAGCACAAAGGAGAGCTGAGCTAGGAGGGTCCAGGGAAGGGTTTGTGCAATGTGATGAGTTAACTGGAGCACAGAAAGAGCTGTCAGACTGTCTGCTACATCCCACAGCTTCTCCTCCTGGTGGGGAGCGGGAGGAGAGCAGAACAAGGCAGATATAGGTCAGTGAGCCAACGCTGCCTGCACTGAGCACGGTGCCTTTAGGTGGCACCTCCAGGCCACAGGCATTTACAGAATCAGCAGCACAGATCCACCTGGGGACAGCAAAGCCACAGCCCCACACTGCCCTGACAGCCTGTGCACAATGTGACAGTCAGTGGTGATGAAAGAACAACAGGAGGCAAGAATTCCAAAGAGAACTGCCTCAGGCTCCAGGGAGTGCAGAGGTCCTGCAGACCTGGAGCATTCCTGAACCTCCAAAGAGCTGTTCCTCTGCCCCCATTCCTTACCTGCACAACCGAATGCAGGGGTGGCTGGGCAGGTTTCACTTTACCATCCTCCATCAACCCGGTCGCCACGAAACTGGAAGAGCTGATGGGCCCCTGCACTCGGGGGGACACCCGGGGAATCTGCAGCAGGAGTTGAGAGACAGCTTGAGGAGGGCCTGAGGAGCAGAAGCCTCCCCCTCACTCCCAGGAGCTACGCTCCTGTAATTTATTTGAGATGGGAGCCACACCAGCAGCACAGAGAATCACAGAATCCCACAGAGAATCATGGAATTGTCCAGGCTGGAAAAGCTCTCTAAGATCAGTGAGTCCAACCATTCCCCCAGCACTGCCAAGGCTACCACGAAACCATGTCTCCAAGTGCCACATCCACATGGCTTTTAAACTCCTGCAGGGATGGTGACTGCACCACTACCTTGGGCAGCCTGGGCCAGGGACTGACAACCCTTTGGGGAGAAGAAATTTCCCTGATATCCAACCTGAACCTTCCCTGTGCAGAAACCTTATCCTGCTGGCACCGGATACTCCCCCGTGTGAAGCCACAGAGACATCTCACACAGGAAACTTGGGCTTTGCCTCAAGTCATACAAACCTTTTGGTGTCCGTGACGTGAATTCTGTGTCAAAATAAAAGGTGTCATCTGGCTGACCCACTGCGGGCTTGAAGGGGGGTTTGATTTCCCTGCGGTACAGCTTCTGCAAAACAAAAACCAAAACACAGCTGCAAAAACAGCTGGGAAGTGCTCCCACAGGCACCTTCTCCAAAGGGTGCAAAGGCTGGTGAAGAATGAGGGCCAGGAAGAGATTTTGTGAAACTCTGTGGCTTAGCATTTCGCTACAGCTCGGCAGCCTGAGGGAGGACTTTTTAGCTGGTTGGGTGTTTTTGAGTCAGTTTGTGAAGAAACACTACAAGTTCTACCATATATTAAGTCAAGAAAAATTTTCTGTAGGCAACTTGCCCCCACTCCAAACACAGTATCCATAAAGTATTTCTCTCAACAGACTCTTCCATCTCCTCCTAACTCCCTTTAGGGCTTTGCTGACACGTATTTCCCAAGGGATGGCTGGGAGATGCCCCAGCAGGATATTCATAACCCAAAACTCCAAGTGCCTTTTTTAATTGCTTCTTGAAGCAAAAATTGGAAAAAAGCTTTACTGGCAATCCTGGAAGGTCGATCTAGCAGCTTGTTGGGGGCCTTGGAAGCACTGGACTTCAAAACTCTTTCCAAGTAAGGGAGAACAGGGAAGAACACAACTACATAGTAAGGTGGGAGTTGGCCAGAAACAGTTGGGAAATGCCAATTCAGTGATTGCCCTGATCTCCTTGCCAGGAATGTTTCCCCAATTCCTTCCCACTTTGTGCAAGACAATCCTTGTTGTGCCAAACCTCAAGGAAAACGTGAGAGGTGTGGTGACAGGCAGCCCAGGTATGAGACAGTTACAAAACAGAGAGAATTTTAGTTTTGGGAAGGGTTATTGGAGTGGATGGGGACAGGAGCTGGTGGCTCTCCCATAGCTGGCCAAGTATCAGGACTGTGCTGTTCCTGCTGCCAGAACTGTGTGACTGGTGCTGAGTGGTGCAGAAATTTGCTCTTTCTGATACTCACGTTCCAGTCGATGGTGGAGTAGAAAGGGTGGCGCTTGATCTCCTCTGCCCCGTCTGGCCCAGACCCTGCAAGAGGCACCACGGATCACGTTGTACTGAACCCCCACCAAGGCAAAGGGGACAGCCAGGGATGCAGCACAGCCAGGTGTGACAGAGAACCTGGCTGGGATCACCTGAGTGCCCTGGCCCAGCACAGGTGTGAGCACGCTGCTGACCCAGCGCGAGAGGCCCCTTACGGCATCAGGGACATTCAGAAACAAACAAAAAAAAAGGTCTTACCTAATCTGTTGGCCGGATTCCTTTTGAAAAGGGCTCGCAGGAGGCTCTGAGCCTCAGTGCTCAGGAACTGTGGCATGCCCAGCTTTGCTCTGGGGAGGAAGTTATGCAATCAGCTGCAGGTTTGAAGAAGTCAACCCACAAGGCGACTGCAGCACCTCCACCCCCAAAATGTACAATCATCTCTCTGGCATTTACACTGCACCCTTCAAACTGACTGCTGATGTGGCACCACTTGCCAAAAAATGCCACAACATTGCAAGAGCCCCCAAATTGCAACACCCGTCCTGTGCAGAAAGGAGAGAGAAACTGCTCTTACTTGAGGATGAGGGTCATTGTCTCCTTACGGTCCTTCCCCTGGAAGGGCAGTGACCCCGTGAGCATTTCAAACTGGGAGGAAAAGAGAAGAAGCGAGGTCATGTCTGAGCAAGGCTCAGGGTTGCACAGGGTTGTCTCTTCCTGCTTGTGAGGGGTCTCAAGCCTGGCTCTGACAGAGCTCACAGGCACCGTGTGTTCCCAGCAGCAGCTTGGCTCACGGGGTTTGCAGGGGAAGCGGCTGCCAGACGGTGGCACCAGATCTGCGCTGACAGCGATGGCCCGGCGCTGCGGGGGACACGGACACCCCCAGGCACCCCACAGACACCCCACAGACACCCCCATGCATCCCACAGGCACCCCACAGACACCCCCATGCATCCCACAGACACCCCCATGCATCCCACAGGCACCCCACAGACACCCCCATGCATCCCACAGACACCCCCATGCATCCCACGGACACCCCCATGCATCCCACGGACACCCCCACACACCCCAGCACCCACTGGCACAGCAGCCTCGAGGGACCAGCGCTCCCACCTGGAGGCCCG
>NW_008238365.1:636411-662623 GCF_000691975.1 Corvus brachyrhynchos
GCCCCGGACACGCCCCGTAGGGAGCCCTTTGGGGGGCGTGGGGAGCCCCCCCAGGTCAGCAGGTCTGGAGGACACACAGAGCCGTGTCTGGGCGTTCCAGAGCAGGGGCAGCTGCCATTCCCAGTCCTGGACAGGGTACCCACCATGAGGACCCCGTAGGACCACCAGTCAGCACTGTGCGAGTGGCCCTGGCGATTCACCACCTCTGGAGCCATGTACTCCACGGTCCCGCAGAAGGAGTAGGCTTTCTTCTCGTGGTCTATGGCCTCCTTACTCAAGCCAAAATCTGCACAAGAGAAAGCTGTCAGCACTCAGCCAGTGCTCTGAGCATTTTGAGCAGCTCTGTATTTCAGGAACTGGCCCTGCTGGAGCCCAAGGCTCTGTGGAGCCCCTTACCTGTGAGTTTGATGTGTCCCTCTTCATCCAAGAGGATGCTACAGCCGGAATGGAAAAACAAAGTGTTACTGTCTGGAAAAAGAACAAGCACAGCAGGGGGTGGTCTGAGATGCTCCCAGAATACAAAGGAAAAGTTACCTGTCCCTTCTCCCCGTGCTTTAAGCTCCACCACCAAGACAGGAGTGGGACCAGGAGCACCTCTCCACACCCTCGGCTTCACAGTAAACAAATGGCCCCAGAGGTTACCCCCCTCTGATCCCCACATACCCCAGGCAAGGATAACCAAGCTGGAGTGAGCTCTGCAGAGCCCAGCCTGGTCCCTTCTCCCTCTGAAGGCTCCCAGCTGCCTAAAGCTGGAGCCCTGGAGGCTGCCACAAATCTCTGCTCAGCCCTGTGGCACACACAGGCTGCTCCTGGCTGGAACCACTGATCTGAGGAGCAGCAGCCTTGGATTGGCACCACCATCTCCCATCTGTCCAGCCTTGGGGCATCCTCCAGCCCCTCTGGAAGGTGGGAACTGTTCCCTGACTGCTGGCTGGGATCCTGCCTCAGCTGGGCCACACGTACTTCTCTGGCTTGAGGTCCCTGTAGATGATCCCCAGGCTGTGCAAGTGGTCGAGTCCCAGTGCCAGCTCTGCCAGGTAGAACTTCACGTCCTCCTCGGTGAACATGACCTGCAGGCAGGGGGAGGAAGCAGAGAGGTAACCCATACAATGCCAGCAGCTCCCCTGTGCCCAGGCAAGACCTTCCACATCCATGTTGCTCCCCCCTGCCCTTTCTAAGTTTTCCAGACTTCACCCACCATTCATAGAATCCTAAAATGGTTTGGATTAGAATGGACCTTAATGGATCCAGTCCTACTCCCCGCCATGGGCAGGGACACCTTCCACTATCCCAGGGTGCTCTAAGCCCCGTCCAACCTGGCCTTGGACATTTCAAGGGATGGGGCAGCTACAGCTGCTCTGGGCACCCTGTGCCAGGGCCTCACCACCCTCACAGGGAAGGATTTCTTCCTTAATTCTAATCCAAACTGACCTTCTTTTAGTTTTTGTTCTTTAGGAGATGCTCATCTGAAGTTGCTGCAGGGATGGGACCTGCCACTTGTGCTGCTGCTTTCCTGCTGGAGCACAGGGGTCTCACAACACCCTGTCCTGGTGCCAGCTCTGGACTAGCAGCAGGCTGGAGGCTGTTTTCACCCTCTTTGCAAGGGTCTGTCACTTCTCCAGGCCATAAGCAGAGTGGAGCTGAGCCTCAGCAGCCCACCGAGATGCCGGAGCATACCCACCTCTTTGGAAAGCCGAGTGAAAAGGTCACCTCCTCTGAGGAAATCCAAGATGAGGTACAGCTTCCCCTCCGTCTGGAATGCTGAAACACAAGCCAGAGCAGGAATCAGGCCCCTGCACTGAGGGAAGGCTCTGTGGTATTACATTCATCACTTAAATCCCAGTGGCTCCAGCTGGGCACATGCCCTTCGTGGTTCCTGGGTTAAATGCAGGTAGGGCTGATGGGGAAAAGGAGATGGCCTGTCCCTGCTGCTGAAATGGGAGCTCCCCACAGCACTCTGGCACTGCAGAAAATCCTCATTTTATGGGGGTCTGGTTCTCCTTCTGCCAGTGATACCCTCCTGAAAGGGCTGTTTTCCCGGGAGAGGCACCGGTCACCTTACAGGGAACAAAGCTGTCCTTGCCTTCCCCAGAGTCAGAGCGTTTGGCTAGTTAACTCTGCTTTCTCAGCTTCTCCTGGTTTAATGTTTTAATCCCAGGGATCTGATGTTTAAAACTCCTCTCCCGGTCCATACTCTGTTCCCCGTTCCATAGTTGGAGCAGGCAGTGGGATCACAGACCCTTCCAGGAAAGAATTTGTGTTCAGTGTTTGAAGGCAGTCAGAGTCTGCTGGAGCTGCAGCCTCTCTCCCAGCACCCCAAGGAGTTCCACACTCACCGTAGTGGAGTTTCACCACAAAGGGATGGTTCACATCAGCCAGGATGTCCCTTTCTATCTTTGTCCTCAGTCGATCCCGCACTGTGGGAAGAGTGGAGCAGCTCAGACACAGAAAAAGGCCCCTGGGCAGTGTCCAGCCCCAGTGTCCAGCCCCATCCCAGCCTTAAGCACCAAGCTGCTTGAGCCAGGTGTTTTCCCACCTTCCATCATGACGCTCTTAAACAGATGAAAGAAAAGAAGGGCATTTTGATGGGATAAAGATGCTTCTCTTTCACTCAGCTCACCCCGGGGCCAGCAGTGGCTGCTGTGACATTTCCCCAGTGCTCTTTAAGTCACAGAGGATCAGAGCACTGCAGGAAGAGTCTCCTTCCTACCTTTCAGCGTTGCCTTCTTGAGCACTTTCATGGCATAGAGGTGGTTGCTGTCTGGGGGTGTTATTTTTCTCACGAGGAAAACCTGAGGCAGAAGAACACCACATTCACCAAGTACTAAACACTGACAGTAGGAGCTGGATGCCTCCCAAAGTGGCAAACCCCAGAGTGTCCCTAAGAAGCTCAAGCTTTTCCATGGATTTCCAGGGAAGTGCTGTGTGTGGATTCCTCTCACCCCCCAGTTTCATGCTGCACTTGCCTCCTTTCCAGCCTTCCACACCTCCTGACTCCTGCAGCTCCTGTGGAGCTGGGGCTGATGCCTGGGAGCTGTGACTGGAGGCACTGATGCATCACTGTACCACAAAAGCGTCCTGGTTTGTCAGTCACATCAACCCCTTGTTATTCAGGTTCTGCATCCTCTGGATTTTTATCTCCTTCCCTTCCCTGATGTCTCATTCTACCTGGTTTTAGGCAACATCAAAAGGACACCACCTGCAAGTGGTGGGCTTGGCAGTGCTACTGGTAGGACTGGATGATCCCAGAGGTCTTTTCCAACTTTTCTCCAATTCTACAAAGCCACTGCTGCATTTGCCCAGGGAGCAGCACTCGGTCCTGTCCGAGCCCCCACTGTCAGCTGGTAACTGACTGACACCAAGCTGGTTTAGTGTGTCAGCAGATGGTCTCTAAGAGACCTGGATTATTGAACTAGATAACAGCTACAGGCTACTTCCTTCCTCCTTCACAGAAGGGAAACTGGACTGTAAACAGGGGCCAGGCCCAGCCTGGGGCACACAGCAGCAGTTCTGAGAAGGGAGGAACATGCCCAGGAACATTCCTGGGAGTCAGAAAAGTGGTTTTGTTGGGGATGGTTCCTTTCATCACTGAAATCATTCCTCTGGCATGGCACATAGGAAGAAGTGATCTCACCTTGCCAAAAGAGCCCTGTCCCAGCACCTTCAGGAGCTCAAACTGTGAGGGATCAGCCTTCTCGGAGCCCTCCTTCACATGGTGTGTGATGTTGATTTCCTGCACAACACCTTCCCCCTGAAACAGAGGGCACACGGTTGGCAGGGACTCCCGAGCAAGGGAAAGCAGCCTTATGGGATTATGGAGCAAGGACTGCAGCTCCAGACTCACAGGAGCCACATCTGAGAGAACCATGAAAGTTGGTGCTTGTCACAGGTATCAGCATCTGCAATCAATAAGTCAGGATAGGGAGGATCAGGTAAATACAGAGCCCTCCCTCCCTCCCAACCACAGGAGCTGCTTTGAACTGCATTTCAGAGGAGTGCTTGAGAAGCACCTTCCTTTTTGAGGCACTGGTAGCAAAAACAGGAGTGTTTATGCCACTAAAAATCCCACAACACAAAAAATACGGCACTGTTGTCAAAACAGGGCCAGGGCTGGCAAAAATCAGACATGTTGGAGCCCATCTGCTCAGCAATCTGAGCAACTCTGCAACATAAGTCTTAGTGCATCTTCAGCACATACAGATGATGCCTTAACAGACTCCAGCCTTCAAGAAGATTGAGGGGAAGCCAAGGTCTCTGGCACATGTTTTGTTTAAAACACATTATTTTACTTAAAAAAAAATAAAGAAGAAAAAATAGATTTAATCAGCATAAATAGAATAAACTCACCAAGGGAGCTGGGCCAGCACAGCCACAGACCCTGAGGTGATGCTGAAACACCTCCTATTCCCAGCAAAACTTGTCTGTACCTCTAGTGAGCAAAGCCCAGATTTCAGTTCAACAGAAACACCTTGTGATGCTTTCTATTGCATCCCAAAGATACAGAGACCTTTTGCACTGTTAGTCTCCATCTGTGCCTTTCCCTCTATCTCTGGTCAGACACAGCCAATGTATCTGTATTTGGGTTCCTTATGAGCTTGACCTGCTCCAGCCCCGCTCCCACAGGGCCAGCTGGGCTCAACTTCCCACTCCTTACTCCTGACTCTTACTCAGGCCATAAATCCCTTGTAGCTGGACATCTTGTAAGGGGAGGTCCAGCCTCCTCAGCACTTCACTCCCATGTTATCCAGTGCAGACATGGTCTGGTTGCTTTTTGGACCCAAAGGACAGCAATTATATTCAAAAATGGATTACACTCTGCTGTCCCTGGCCCTGTGGCCAGCAGAGGTTGCAGAAAGCTGGAACTACTGTTTATTTTTTTCCCTTGCAGAGTTGGGGGAAAAAACCTACACTTTGTTTTCTAGACCTATTCAGACACTTGGTCTGGAACCACCTCATCAAAGCAGCTTTTAAAGCCAGCCAGAGCCAGGTGCCAGCCGTGCCTGTCCTCCACCCCAGCCCACTCCCACCCTCCAGTGCCCACGGATGTGGTTGCCCACCTGTACCGAGCTCCCTTCTCTCCCCTCCCCGCTCTCAGGCTGGGTTTTTCTCAGCTTAGGAAGTGGCTTTGTTTCCATGGTGGTAGCTCTGCTCTCTCCTGTGTTACTCAGGCACTCAGGGCAGGGGCACAGGAGCTCCCTGGCATTATCCTGCCTTTCCCTGGGCTCGGTGATCACAGGCAAGAAATATCCCATAATCCCTTAAACAACGCATTTCTGTGTTTCAGATCATCTCCCAGCTTAAACAAGCCACTTTGCACTTCTGGTTCCATCTGGAGGCTTAGTCCCTGCAGACAGCTGCTGTGAGGAACAGCTTCCCACCTCCAGCCAAGGTCAGCTCCTCCTGCCAGTTCAGGTCTCCAGGGAGAGAGCCCACAGCAGGGAGAGACCCAAAAATGGACCCATTAGGAAGAAATCCTTCCCTGTGAGGGTGGGGAGGCCCTGGCACAGGGTGCCCAGAGCAGCTGGGGCTGTCCCTGGATCCCTGGCAGTGTCCAAGGCCAGGTTGGACACTGGGGCTTGGAGCAGCCTGGGACAGTGGGAGGTGGCCGGGGCAGGGGGTGGAACTGGATGGGCTTTAAGGTCCCTTCCCCCCAAACCATCCTGTGATCCTACTACCACCGAAACACTGTGCGCAGCCCAAAGAGGGGGCCGGGGCAGGGGGTGGAACTGGATGGGCTTTAAGGTCCCTCCCCCCCAAACCATCCTGTGATCCTCCTACCACAGAAACACTGTGCGAAGCCATTTGGCATCCTGCTGACACAAGGGAGGATTTTCCCCCATGGACTCATCCACTAACTCGGAATTCAACTCTCAGGACTCCGGTGACCGGCTCCTACAGCCTGGCTGGCAGCACACACAAGTCTCCAGCACAAAAGCACCTGTGTGCCACTGAGATCAGCTTCTTCTAATGGCTCCACAACAAACTATCCCAGAAGGCAGAGAAAGAAAAGCAAACCAGAGTGCCCTGAACATCCATGGGAAGCATCAGCCAGTGGCAGGAAGGGAAGCAGAGGGAGGTGGCAGCAGGAGGTGGCAGTGGGAGGTGGCAGCGGTACTGACCGGGCTGGCGAGCGGGCTGGGGGCCGGCAGCTGCAGGCTCCAGGGCTTGGCTCGGTGCTTCCTCTGCAGCCAGAGCGTCAGGAACGCCCACACACGAGGAAGTTTAGGGTCCCTCTCCATTCTCCCATCCCGATCAACATTGTCAGGCCCCAGGAACCGCGGCCTCCCCGGTCCCGGGGCTCGGAGGGCTCCGGGCGCTGCCAGAGCAGGAGCTGCAGGTGACTGAGCTGGTGGCAGATGCGCAGTGGGGACAAGGCTCGGTCACACAGAGGGAGGTTCACGCTCCCCCTCCCCAGCAGCAGCACTTGTGGTTGGGGCTTTTTTTTTTTTTCAGGTTTGCTTTTAAAAAAAGAATAACAACCTCGCAGCTCCTCGCTGGCGTTTGGGTTCCCTGGCTCAGGCAAGACACCGACAGAAAACACACACCGTCTCCTTAAAGTGATTTCCATCTAATGCTACCTGAAGTTCACGTCAGGCTGGGAGCTTTGGGGTATTTCCACAACAGGGGAAATTGTGAGAAGCCACTTTCCTCTCTAAAACAGAAGAGAAAAACTCACGAGAACCCACCCAGAAGTGTGATGACACCTTGGAGAGCCGCACGTCTCTGCTCTCCCACTGGCAGAGGGATAAGGGGTCACCCACGATGGGATTCCTCTGGGAAAGTTAGGATTTGCATTCAGTCCTTCACTTGCCTTATGCTGCACAGGAGTCCTTGCTGTGGACTCTGGAGTTATTTATCTGAGAGCCACCCTGGAAGGTCTAGGCAAGGTGCTTTCAAGGGCATTTCTGGGTTCTGAACCCACCATGGCTCAGATTATTGGCAGGACACAGCAGAGGTATTTAGAGGGCTTGTTTTGCCTCCTTCCCCCTCCAAGCCTGTTCCTCTTTGACGTTTCCCTCAGGACAGACATGTTTCCGGGGGTCCTGCAAGACCCCAGAGGGTGCAGGTAAGAAAGAACCCCCTTGAAATGAGTGAAGACACCCACACAAAAGGAAATTGCCCTATGTCAGCACCGATCTCTGAATTTCTCCCAAGAGTGCAGAGGAGGGAACCAGAGAGACAAATTATGACTGTCTTGTCCCCTCTGCCCCCACCACGTGCTCTTTGAGAACTGGTAACGAAAGAAACAAATGACTGAACACCAGAGAGGCAGCTGGGCCCAGCTCCACCTCGGTGCCCGTGAGCTCCAGGGGCTGGGGGCAGGTGCCTGGGCCTGGAAAAGCACCTGCAGCAGAGCCTGGTTCACACTGACACCTCCTGCGCTCTGACACAGCCTAGGGAAGGAGAAACCCCGTCCACCATGTGCTGCCCAAGATAAGCACCCATCCCACAGCAGCTCCACGTTCTCAGTGTGGGGGAGCAGCAAACTCCCTGCGCGTGGGCCTGGCAGGAGCTGATAAATCTCGTCCCGACCCAGAGAATTTTTCATGTTGTGTTACCAGCGTGGGAGAGGAGCCTCAGAAAGGCAATAAAATCTCCCCTGTACGTCCACGCAACCAGAAGTGCCCGCCCTGGCTTGCTGACAAGATCAGAAAGCCACAGGAGACACAAATGACAGCACGGAAAGGGGGCTGGTGTGGGGAGGAAGGAGGAGGAGGATGAAATCAAGTCCAGGATGTCATGTGAGCAAGTGAGCAATAGCTGCTCTCAGCAGCAGCAGCAGTTCCACAGAGCTGAGAGGGGCTGGCAGGGGCGGGAGGCAGGAAAGGGTTTGGTTTTCAGAGAGGTCCCTGCGAGCCCTGCTCACGCCCTTGTGTGTGGGACAAAATGCAAATGAAATGGATGAGTCTCCTCGAGGTGCCCACTGCAGCTCTCCTACCTTGTCTGCCGAGTCCACGAGGTCTTTCTCTACCCAACTGATGTCGGATTTTGCCTGTGGGACAATAAACAAGCGTCAGCACAGAGGGGCTGTGATTCTCTGCTGAAGTTTTCCCAAAGAACTTGTTCAGCAAGACCAGGTGAGCCGTTCACAACCACTGGGGGTGTCCCACCAGCCATCGCTCCTCAGGATGTGATTCGCAGCCAGGCGGTGGCTCCAGGACAGCAGCTGGAGCCAGGTCCCAGCAAACAAATTTATACTGATTGGATGTGATAAACTCTGACCAGTGGTGGGGAAGGACACGGTGCCAGCACATGGTTACACGTGTTCCCCAAGAATCAGAGCACCAAGGAGAGAGAATTAATTTCTGGCAGGTCTACACCAGATTTTACTCTCAGTTACACCTGGACAAACTCCAAAAGCCTCTGTCCTGGGTCTGCAGGGAAGTTTGGCACCCCCGTGGCAAAGACTGGGCTTCTCCCACCCAGGCACTGAGCCTTTCTAAAGCAACCAGGAGGAACAAACTCAAAGAGCAAAGCTCCCCACAGACCTCGAGGGTAGGGCAGGGCCAGCCCAGCTGCTCTGACACGTCCCCAGCAGCAGCAGAAATGTCAAGTTTATGCTGCCTCTGGGGCAAGATGTGAGTCTGAACCCCAGACGCAGAAGCATTTAAGGGGAGCTCAGAAAAGAACAGTTTCCCCGCTAAGAAATGGCTCCTTCTCCCTCTGAAACTCACACTTAAGTGTGAGTAAGTTTTTGCAAGGTCAGTCCCCAAGCCTGGTGTATTTTATGAACACACACAAATTTGCCACCACATCTAGGTACTCCTTCCCCTGGTTTTTGGATAACAAGACAAGTTTGAATAGAAAAATCATCCTCCAAAACACTCCAATCAGATTTGAAACATTTCCTTTGAGAGGGAGAAGTCTTTGCCTGTGGATGAGACAAAATGGGACTGAAGGGAGGGAAGGGAGACTGAGCTGTGGCTTCTCTGTGTCTGTTCAGGCAGTGTCCCAGCAGGATGGAGCCCACGGCGCTGGGTGGGCACAGGGTGACCTGGAGGTGGGACAGGAGCTACGAAGAGGGAGAAGAGAAGGAAAAGCAAGCCCTGAGGGAAGGGAGGAGCTGTGTGAGAACAGTGAGATTAGAGCTAGGAATTAACTGATTTTCAGCTGCAGAAGGACTGAATCAGATCGGAGGGGCCCCTGCAGTCACCTCTGCCCCTTCCTCCTCTGCACTGCTGTGTCCTTGCAGGGGGAGCAGCCGGGATCCCTGTGGGCTTGGGAGAGGGTGACTGTCCCACTGCCCCAGGAGCAGCAGGGTGACAGATCTGCCAAAGCCACAGCTGAACCCCTTCCCGAGCGAAAAGTGATCACTGCACCCTCAGCAGACCCCGCCCCGGGGATCCCTCCCACCCACAGGGAAAGCAGCTCCATCCTGGCTCCTCCAGACCAGGCACCAGCCCCTGCCTGGGATGGGGTGGAAGGATTGGATTCCCACAAGCACGGATCTCTGCAGGTCCAGCACTCCCTGCTCCTGGGGGTCCCAGCACCTGCCGTCACCCACAGCCTCTGAAGAGGCATAGCCCACAGATTCCTGCACTGCTGGGAAATGATATTGGCTTCTCCTGGAAAATAAAAGCCCAGGAGGTCGCTCCAGTCAGAGGAAGAGACGAGTCCTGAACCTCCCCGCGACGCCTTCGCAGGGCACAGGCGGCTGAGTCACCCTCAGCAGGGGCTGGGGACACACGAACGGGGGTTTTCCCAAATTCAAAATACAAGTCCTGTTTTCTACTTTCCCCTTTTTTTGAGGGAGGATTTTACAAGCCAGAAGCCAAGAGACAGGTTTGTTTTTGCTCGCGTTTTGTCACTTTGCCGGTTGAGACCGTCACATCTAAATGCAAGAAAAAAAAAACCACCCTGCAAAATCTCAAAACAGATTCTGCTCTTGGCATTTTGCTTCCTATTCATCAACAACTAACCAGAAGCTGTTTTAATTTCTGTTGCTTCAACACATGCTCTGGTCCCAAAACACTCCCAAAATCTGGCAGCACCTAGGAAAGACACTTCTTAGAAAGCAGTCATACCCTCCAAAATGCCTTTTCCAAAAGAGTGCTTAATTAAACCTGGGTAAGGTCTGCTCTCTAGGATCAGGAATTCCCTGATTTCTTGTGTCCTGCAGGAGAGCAGGCAGAGCAGGTATTTTATCAGACACTTGCCTCCTGGATCCTTGGCTTGCTGCGGAAGATGAGCCTCAGCATCTCCAAAGCTTTGGGCCGTTATCCTCCCATCCCTTCCCAGCTGGTTCCTGAGCTCAGAGCCCGGAGCAGCGCCCGGAGCGGCGCGAGAGCCCCGGTGCCGTGGTTGTGTCACTGGGATGTATTTTGGGAGTTTTGCTGAAAGGAAACGGCGGTTTCGTATGGGGAAATGGCTTTGTGTGGCCATGGCCGCACAATGCTGCAGCCAAACGAGAACACTGGGTGGCTTTACGGGTGCTTAAGCATGGAAAGAGCCATCAGCAAATCTCAGCTGGCTTTTCAGGAGGATCAGTTCAGTCCTCGTGTCACACACAAGAAAACAGGCACAGAAAGAACAATTTTAGGCACTGCACGAGGCAGCAACGAGCAACTGAGAGTCTCGGTAGTTTTCTTCCTCAAAACTTCTCTGCCCCTGCTCTGAGCGGCACAAACGCTGATCCAGCAGGGATGCTCTCCCTGTAGGATCAGTGGAATTGCAGCTCTCCAGGGAAAGGGCCAGGAGGCAGCAGCAGCTTCTGGATCAGCACAGGAGCAACACAGACCTGCTGGAGGAGGCCATGAAGATGTTCCAGGGACTGGAGCCCCTCTGTTCTGGAGCCAAGCTGGGAGAGCTGGAGGGGTTCATCCAGAGAAGAGAAGGCTCCAGGGAGACCTCAGAGCCCTTTCCAGGGCCTAAAGGGGCTGCAGGAGAGCTCGGGACAGAGTTTTTAGCAGGGCCTGCTGTGACAGGACAAGGAGTGATGGGTGTTTTATGCTAAAAGAGGAGAGATTTAGATTAGATATAGGGAAGAAGTCTTTTACAATGAGGGTGGTAAAACCCCTGGCTGAAAGCAGCTGGTCTCCTGAGGGAACTGGGAGTGCACATGTGGCTCCCCATTTTCCTTGCACCTCAGACCCCTCCTTCCCTGAGTGCCAGCCTTGGGAAGGAATGTGGGAGCTTCACACTCCTGAACTTCTGCACGAAGTTCTTTTACATGACCTACTCTGGAGCAACAACCTCCCCGTGGAGCAGCAGCTCCCGCTCTGGAGGGAGCCTGGGATCAGTGGGAAGCAGGAGGTGCTGCAGCTCTGCAGAGGAAGCGAAGCTGAAGTTTGGGAGAGCAAAGGCTGCTCTGTCTGAAACTTTTTTTCAAGTGGTGGTTCTCAAAAAGGGGAACAAACAAAGCAAAGAAACCTCCCCAGTCAGTGCCTGCCCTCCTGCAAAGGCCTTTTTTGGGCAGGGCTGGCCCTTGGCCTCATTTGCAATGAAAGAATTGGCCGGAACCTTGCACTTTTGACTGCACTTCTGTGGTAGATCCTCTTCAGTCTCCTGGGAGCCCCCAGCCTGAGAAATCCTGTGGGACACTGAGGAGAGACACTGCCCAGGCTGGGGAAGGGAAGGGTTCAGCTTGGGGTGCCTGTACCTGAACAGAGCACGGGCTGGATCTGTTCAGGTGATGGCACAGGGAGAAGGAAGCAGGGCCTTGGGGTGAGGCATTCTGACCCGGGAGGAAGTGCAGCCCCCAGCAGGGACATGGGGACATGGTCGGAGCAGGTTAAAACTCACTTTGTTGCCACCCCCCAACTTCCAGGAAAGTGATGCCTGATGCCAGCTGCCCCCACAGGGAAACTGCCCTTGGAGTGACACCTCTGGAGGGCTGAAGCTGCTGTGGGACCTCCTGGGAGCTGAGAGTGTCACCAGGTACCTGAGCTGCTCACACAGAGCTGTCACCACGTCAGCACCGCCACGGGGCGGGGACAGCCACAGCCAGGTCAGCTGAAAACAAGTCCAGCCAAGCAGAACATTTTGTGAGATCACACCAGTTTCATTCAATTGCCAAAAATAATTATAGAAAAAAAAATTTGAAACCTCAAGCAGAGTAAAAATCCTCCCTGCCCAAGAGGAGGCTCCGTCCTGCTCTCCTGCACAAGTTCCAACGGGTTTGCTCCCAATCCACGCACCCTGGGCCGTCCAGCTGCCCTCCCTCCCAGGCATGAAACCTTGTGGGCCCTGCTTGGCCTGCTCCAGCATCATCCCAAACATCACAATCCAGGATGCCTGCAGGGCTGCCTGCTCAGAGCAGGGTCTGGCCACCAGTTTATTGCATTTTATAAGAGTTACTTTTGCTTGATGCACGCATGGCCACAGCTGGAAAAGGCCTGGGAGAAAAAGCATGAGACCTCTCACTTGAGCTCCTCAGCCACTTCCAGCCACACTCAGAGCAGGAAAAGCTGCAGAATTCAGTCCTGGGGGTTTTATACAAGCAGGCAGCAGAC
This sequence comes from Corvus brachyrhynchos, assembly GCF_000691975.1. Classification (NCBI taxonomy): domain Eukaryota; kingdom Metazoa; phylum Chordata; class Aves; order Passeriformes; family Corvidae; genus Corvus; species Corvus brachyrhynchos. The sequence goes on from NW_008238365.1 coordinate 648,864, forward strand.
AGAGGGAAGAGGTGAGCCCTTGCCCCTGTGAGACATCAGAGAATCAGCAACAGCTTTTGCAGAAGGCAGAAACAGGACAATATAAATCCTTGGGGCCACTGACTCTCTTGAAAGAAGAGGGAGATTCTTGGAGCAATCCAAGAGGATCTGCAGGGAGAGAGAGGCTTCTTTGGCCCTTTAACTCACACTGAACAAAGGCTTTTGCTGACAGACAAAAGCCTCGGGGACACTGGGGCCCGAGGAGGAAGGGACACCGCGGGGTGGCTTTGAAGGTGGAAGTCCTGGACAAAGTCACAGCTACAAACACAGCCCGGAAACACCGGGGACCTCGGGAACTGGAACTTCCCAAGGAGTGGATAAGGACGGGGGCGGATTCCTGGCAGGAGGTTTGCAGGAAGGGATTACTGAGAGGGAACAGGGCTGCACATTTCACCCCACACCATCTCCAAGGACTGTTAGTGGTCTCCTGAAAAGCAAAACCAACCAAAAATGGGGGAGGGAGGAGAAACCCAGGGGACACAGTCAGGCCTCTGCCCAGAGAGGGGTAATGTGGTGTCCAGAAATCCTCAAATCATCAAAGCCTTGTGCCCAAACCCTTACACAGCCAAGGCAGCTGGACAAGGGAATGACCAGCTCCATCCTAGCATGGAAAACATCAGGAGCCTCCCCACACATGGCTTAAACAAAAGCCTGACTCCTGGAAGCACTCTGCCATCCTCCTGGGGGCAATTCCTCCCCACTCACAGAGGCAGCCAAACTGTATAAAATTAACCTGGTGGCTCCTGGGGAGGAGTTTGCTGCTCCTCCAGTGATCCTGGCGCCCCACGACGGGGGTTACAGGCAAATCCCTAAAAAGGGAGCACTGCCACGGGACAGGCAGCATCACCCTGGCACCCCTCGAGCACATTCCAGCAGGTGGCACTCGGAGCATCTTCAACGTCCAAAATGTGTTTCTCATCTGAAACGGGACGGGGGGAGCCCCAAGCCCATTTCATAAACACCCACGTCATAAACACCCCTCTGGGAAGATCCAGCACCCCTGAAATGGAGGGATCTTGGAAATTATTAAGGGATGAGGGGTTTTCTCAAGCAAAGCCTGAGGCTGAGGGAGGGAGAAGGCAGCTGGTGGCTCACACAGCTGAGCCCCTGTCCTTGTGCTTCACAACATCCTTTTCGATCTGCTCAGTTTTTAACCAACTCGTTTCACAGAGAAACCAAAATATCTGCTTTATATCAGAGAGCTCAGGTTGCTTTTGAGATGGAGAGAGCAGAGAGACTCCAAAACAGGCACCCCCTCTCACTCCCCAGGCTCCACCCCACTCCTGGCTCTATCCAGGGCTATGTTGGCAGCAGATCCCAAAAGTTTCTTAAAAAAATAAATTAATTAATACAATTTCTCCACCCTTTCCAGGCACCACAAGCTGCAACTGGCCAGGATCAGCTGACAGTGAGCTGTTTGGGCTAAAGATACAAGCTCAGGCAAAAGATGTTCCCAAACCCCAAACGGAGATTTCCCGATGGCTCCAGTGCTGCTGCAGTTCCAGAGCTGTGAGAGCAGCACGGGGAGCCAGCAGGACTTTGCACCCAATGAAGGGAGGCACTGGAGACGAAAACGCCTTTAACAGCCAGGAGATAAGGAATTACTCAGTTCTGCAGCTTCTGCAGAGCAAATCAGCCTCCAGTGCAAAAGAGCAAAGGATGCAGCCTCCCCTTCCTGCAGCCCTACACACACCTCCCAGCAAGGAGGAAAGGTGTGCTCCCAGCAAATTCCAATCAGCTCGAGCTTTGATGGTGTAAAACCAGAAGACCCCGTCCCAGGCTGTTCCAAATGCAGAATCTCACTCTGAGGAACCAGCAGTAAAGCACCACCTTCCACCAGGGCACGGGGCACCTCTGCCACTTTCAGTAGGAAAGGTAAAAACTCTTCCTAGCCGAATTATAAAATACAACACTGATTTCACAACAAGAACCAAGACTTGTTTGCTGCCCTTGGAGTTATCGTGGGATGTAGAAACCATTCTGTATCACAGGAATGCTGGAATTCCACACTCCTCCCACAGCACACAGGCTGCCAGTGGCTCTCCCCTTGCAAGGCACACAGAAAGCGGTCTCAGGACCTGGAAAAGCCTTTGCTTGGTACCTGCTGGGGTTGGTCCATGCAGGCTGGGAGAATCCAGCTCCCTCCCACCCTTTGGGAAGGTCACATGTGTGGGACACGCTGCAAGAAAAGGGATTGTCACATTTTGGGGGTGGCTGTGAACTGCAAAAAAAACCCCTGTCCAAAACACACCCCCCGAGCTGTGCGTTACCAACACCCCAGTGAGAGCACACAGGATGAGTGTCTGCTGGAGCAAAGCTCTATTTTATCATTTAATGTTTATAAAAACCACGGGTGCAGCCAGCAGACACCCCCTCCATGGCTCAGCTGCTCCGTGTGCCAGGACAGGACCATAACACGGAGATCACATCCATCCCCTTCCCAAACATCACACCACGGGGATTACACCACTCTCAGCACTGGGAATACCATGTTTTGTCCTGTTCCCCTCAGATGCTATTTTAAGGAGTTTTTTTCTCCTCACTCTGTCTCTGTGGAGACCCCAGAGGTCCCCTCCTGGACCCCCAAAGATGACCACTGATCCCACTGCTGATGTTCTCTGCCCAGTGCTGGTGCAGAGCCATCATGTCCCCCTCTGACACCAGTCACAGCACATTCCCAATCCACATCCAGGCCAGCCCGGGCTGTCCAGTAAAATCCACCTCTCTGACAGCGAGGGGATCAATTCAGCCACATCTCAGGAGCACAGAGTGTCCTCAGCCTGCTCGGTATTCCCAGAGCAGCTCTGCCCAGACCGAGGCTTCAAGTACAAATAGGGATAAATGCCCTCCTTCTCCGTGTCCAAAGGGATGACGTTTCCCAGCTGTGCTCTCCAGGACTGGCAAGGGAGAGCACTGGATTTCACGCTGCAGTTGGGAAACCCTTCCTGCCTCAGAGCCGCAATGAGAGCAGCAGGAGTTGTTGCAATGCCTCGGCTCCCACTGCTCACAGGCTGCCCCAGGCACACAGTGAGGGGTTTTCCTAAGGGAGAAGGAAAAGGGCTCCAGGCAAGGCAGGAATTCTTAGATAGCTGTGAGTACCCTCCCTGGATGGCCCCAGCCCCATGGCAGCCCTGGCAGGCAGCACAGTGCAACCAGAGGGAAAACAGCTTTTGCAGCTTCACCTGGAGCTATGGAAGGAATTTACTGCTCATGTCCAGTCCAGGCTTCACTTCCAAATAAAGCTGAGACGGGTGAAGCTGCAGGAGCCTGTGTGTGCAGGGAGAATCCCAATCAGCATCTTGGCCAGCCAGGGGGCCAGTGACGCCCAGCAAACCCAGCCAAGGGCACTCCAAACTCCCAGTTTCTGGGGCAGATGACCCAATGACCCAAACCCACTCTGACCCCTTCAAAAATCAAATGTGAATGAGTTCTTTGGGGTCCTCTCCAGTGCCAGCCCTCACCGCTGTCTGTGGTGAGGTCCCCTGCAAGTACAACACACAGTAACAGCTTTGCAGGGCTTTTTTTTCCTTCAGTAAAAGAGGCTTTCTGGAGACAGAACATGAGGCAGCTTCTACGAACTCACCAGGGGGATGGAAATGGCAGAGGAGAAACCGGAGTGGTTTGGATGGGTCAGGGACCATGTGGGAGGGCTGCTGGAGCAAACACTGCCGCATTCCTCATGTGCAAGTCCTGTAAACTGACCCCTCTTCAATTATTCATTAGAGTCTGCAGCTCATGAGAGACTCTGCTCCTCAAAGAGGCATTTATTTGTGTTTAAGAGCTCAGAAGCTGCTGTTTGCCATAGCCCAGCCCTGCCAAGGACAGAGAGCAAAGGCTCTGCCAGGAACAGACTAGGCAGCTGTCAGGCACTGCTGGAGCAACAAACCCACTCGATTCCTTCAGCTGACAAGACAGAGCAGCCAGTTTGAACTCAGAGCTTTACCAGTGACAGGCTGGAAAAGCCAAACGTTAAAAGAGTGGCCACAGCTGCTGCCCAGTCCCTGCAGCGTCAGGGACATTTCCTGGCAGCACCACACCACACTGGAGATGTTCTGCCCCCATCACATCCTGCTCAGCCATAGGGGCCTGTCTGGCCAGAGCACTCCTGGCTGGGAGCCACAGGAGTGGGGCAGTGGGCTGAGAAGGGATTTGCTGAGGTACCTGCCTCTTCCCACAGCTCCACAGCTTTCCAGTTCCTGGAGGAACCAGCAGCAGCTGTGCAAACACACACCGAGCAGAGCACTCACTTGTTTGTTTTGAAACCCTTCACGTTAAGAGGCTGTGATTAGTGGTGTCCAGCATTGACCGGGACAACTCTTGAACCACAGAGGGGACTGGCACAGGTAGATGGCCACAAACCTGCTTCCTCCAACTCATCCCAAAGAATTCCAGCTCAGAGCTGTGACTGCAGCTGTAGCTGGTTGTCTGTAGAGTGTTACGGTGGGTCTTTCACCCAGAGCAACCCTCACTGGTGTTAATGCTGGTGGTGCAGGTATTTCACTGGCCAGAGGTGTCTGTGCCCAGGATTCCTTCCTGCCCTTGCAAGATACTGCAGGGAAGGACCTTTCTGCAAGCTTTACCTGGTCGGGATAAACCAAGAGGAGCCACACAGATCTGGGGAGCAGCCGCATCCCTCCCTCTCCTGCACAGCCACAGCCAGGCTCAGCCTGGGGCACCTCCTGCCTGGTGTCTGTGGCAGAGCACAGCCCTCGCTCCAGTCTCAAAGGTCCCTTTTATGGTGCAGAGCTGGAAGAGTTCAGTTCTTCCCTTCCCCAGTTCTCACTGTGCTCAGTGATTACCACCCCAGAACAAGCTGATCAGCACCCCCAGCCCGCACCAGCGTTCCCCAGAGAGAGTGTGGGCACACTCAGCCCTGCAATTGCACTCCTCTGCTTTTCATGATGAAGTGATTTCACTAATTGGGTGTTGTACTTCCATGTATAATTCCTCATGCTTGGCACCTTCAGGGAGCACAGGCTCACCCCTCAGCCAAGCTGGCTGCAGAACAGGCTGAAAAACACCAGTTATGAGAGGTTCCATTTTTCCACTGAATTCAGTTGCTGTTCCCCAGCTGAACAAGGACCAATTTCACCCGACCTGGCAATTAAATTTTGGAGAACGCAGGAGAGAATGAGGTTCTCTGCCCAGAGCAGCTTTCAACCACCACCACCAAAGAGTATGAGAAAAAAAAAAATCCATCCTTGTACCCATCCTGCATGGGACCAGCAGCCTGGCGTCAGGGATGTTGCCATGATTAACCCCGCTTTAAGTTCAAATTCAAAACACAGCCTCATACCATCCACTGTGAAAATTAACTCTTCCCCAGCCCTAACCAGCACGAGGATCTTGATTCCCAACGTAAACACACTGGGGAACGGGGCCTGCAGGAACTTGTGTACTGCAACTGCTCTTGAAAGTGGAAAATACAAGAGGTTGTGAAATGCACCAGCTGTCCTTGGTAGGAAGCTGAGATGGAGCTACAAAAGCAGCAAGGAAGTACCAGAACAGGGCCAGGCTGGCCCAAAATACCCCCTTGATACCTCTGCAGTGACCATTTCCTCGTGTTTCAGGTGAGATGATGACAGAGGCAGCACACTCCATCAATCTCACATCACCAGCTGTGAACTTCCCGACTCTTTGAGCAACTCTTGGATTTCCTCCTTTGCAGAGAGTCTTTGGTTGTGGCCCAGGCACATGGGACTGTACTTTGGCAGCATCCTGCTGACAGGGCCGGGGAGGGACAGGGCTGCTGCGTGGGCGTTGAGCAATCGCCGCTGTCGCCGCTTCAAGTTATTTTTAGCAGAGATCACAGAATGAGCTGCAAAAGGATAGCACAAACCTGGAATAAAGGTGCCTCTTCCCCTTGCAGCTCTCCACACACAGCACAGAAGGGTGTGGGAGGGAGCCTGAGCAACCTTCAACGTGAGAATAGTCACCTCAGATGGTGATGGCCACTCGCTTCTCCTGCTGGAGGTAGAGCCAGAGCCAGGAGCTGCTGCTGACGTCTAACCACAAAAAGAACTGAAACACACAGATATTCTGGGTGCTGCCTGCTCCCCCATCTGCAGCATCTCAGGGCAGAGTTTGCCCTCAAGTTGAAGGTATGTGTTTACAGGAGGGATTTCATTTGTGCTGGTAGCAAACATACCTTGTACAAACTTGGAAAACGCGACCGAGGTTATTTCAGGAGCGTGCAGCAGAGCTTTGGGTGCTCCAAAGTTACCCAACATGGGATTGTCAGACACTGCTCACAGGCATTTTGGCCACGGGGCCTCAGAACAGCGGAAAGCAGGACACCTGCAGCAGCACAGGGCTCTTGTGGCTTCCCTGCTGTGAGATGTTGGAGAACTTGCCCACTGCTCTGCTCCAGCTTGGACTGCACGTCCACGTCCCACAGAGCAGCAAAGGGAACCTCAAGAGCTTTTTGGCCTCTATTTCATGATCTTTCTGTGGGATGGCACCTACAGATGGAATCAGCCAGGGTTTGTCTCAGTGATGTCCTTCAAAGAGAAAAAAATCCTAAATGATTTTTAAAGCAACATCCATCAGCAGCATTTAGGGAAGGGCAGTTTAGCCAAGTGTTTGAAGATGAAAGAGGCAAAGTCTCAAGCCTTAGAAACCCAGCTGGAATCCAACCAGAAGACACAGATTCCTTTTTTCCCCATGCCAGAGATGCAGGCACAGTGAAGAACTGTAAACCCACTGTTCTCAGGGGAGGGAAGCGCAAGTTTCATTGACCTGAATTCATCTGACCCACGCCAGATTTCTTTGCAGGCTGCTGGGGAAGTGCCAGGCCAGCCCCAGAGTGGGACAGGGAGGCAGAACAGGTAGGAGAGATGCACTGGCACTGCTAGAAATCCTCAAATGTTCCAGGGGAAAAAACTGGCTGAAATGTAGACAACTGGGTTTTATGTTTAAATGTCTTTTACTAAAAATACAACGTAATCAGCTGGAAAAACAACGCAACAAGCCCCCAGAGCCTTTAGCACGGCCGATGATTCAGAGAGAGAAGCTGCCACAGGGCCCTTGCTGAGGGTACAGAGCACGATGAGCTCTTGACAACCCGCTCAGGAAGGTCGCCCAGGGCAAATCCAACGTGTTGTGTCATTCTCCACGGTCAGAGCGTGGATGGATCAGAAAAGGAAATCCTGAAGGGATTATGATTTCACGGTACTGACATGGCTCTCCTGCTCTGCAGTGAGTGCAGGACAGAGGAATGGGCACAATCAGGAAATAGCCACGGTGACAGCATCGTGCTGTCCTGTACCTGCGGAGGGCTCACAGCAGACAAACCAAGTCCTTCAACACCACACTGCTCCTGTGTGGAGCAGGATGAGCTTCAGGTGTCTCAAGAAGGATGAGCAGGTTCTGATCCCTGCCCAGAACACGAGAGACAGCAGCTCAGTTCTTTCTGTCATTCCCAGCTGATGCTAATGGGGATGCAGAGGGCAACTTGGCAGAAGTGGAGCTTCTCCCAGCCCCACCAAGGCAAGAGAATAAACAGATACCAGATGCTCAGCAAGGGCAGCTGTGCCAAAACCATCAAATACTCTTGTACTTCTCATCCCATCTGGCAAGATCACACCACAGAGAAAGGCGTAAACACAGCACCGAAACACCCCAGGGGTTCTCACCCTCGGCTACAGCCTCCAGTCCAGCTCCTGTGTGCTGGACCGAGGTGGCCCTCTGGAAAACCTTCCAGGCATGTTTGGATGGCCAAAGGGACAGGAAGACAGGAGTTTATCTTTCCTCTTCCCCATCTCCAGTCCCTTGCACTCCCACGTGCACTCTCGCAGATTTACAGAGCAGCAGCTTTACAGGGTTTAAAAATAACCGTCCCCATCCCGTTCCCGAGTCAGCTCACACCCCCCACGCTCGCAGGGACGACTTGCAGACGTAACCCCGGGGCATTTTTACCTTGGATGGAGGATTCCCACCTTCTTCTGGAGCTGCCTGCCCGTTCTGCAAAGGAAGAGAACCTGCTGTTAGCACATGCCAGGCATGGGATTGTTCCTCATGTCCCTCACAAAGGCCGGTGGCTTTGGGAGCCCCTCACATGGGACAAACGGGGCAGGGTGGCACTTTGGACACGGTACAAGATGGTTGAACATTCCCCCACGCACCGGACTCTTGTCTTTTAAAGCGTTTAAAAGAAAGTCTCTTGCCCAGAGGCTCTTTCCACACTTCCCCCAATGCAACTGGGGCTCTTTATCCACCAAATATTGCTTGTGGGGCAAACGGCGCCAGGGAGGATCCCTGGGGCGGTGGGTGCAGATTCCCCCCCGGGCACCACGTGCTGCAGACGCTGCTCCATCCCACCCCTCCTGCTCCCACTCTGCGCCGGCTGCTCTGGGATTGCTGGCAGCAGCGCCAGAGCGCAGTTAACAACCATTGTGCCGTGACATCGGCTTTAATTGGAGCGTTTATCGGTTATTTATTACCCCATCGCAGCTGATACGCTGCAGGAAATCTGCCCCGCCCGCCTGGCTCCAGGTCCAGCTCCGCACAAAGTCACAGCGGGTGACCCGAAGCACCTGGAGCGGCACCAGCCGCTCACCCCGGGCGCTGAACCGAGGAGGGATCAGGTTCAGCACGGCACCGGCACCGCCTGGGGAAGCCGGGGGAGCAGAACTGGGTGGGATTTCACTGAGACACAGATACTCAGAGCAGGATAAGCACGTACAGGAGGTTTTCTGCAGACTGTGGAGAAAAACAAGGGCAAGAAGACTTTGCTTTGACATCTGTTTGCACTGCAGTCTCAGGCTCCAAAAAATCATGGCATTCCTCCTCCTCCTCTCCTCTGACAGGACAAGGGCAGTTTAGTCCCTTCTTTTCAGATGTTATGGGCCAGGTGAAGAGTTGCAAAGCCAATGGATTCGAGCCTCAGATCCTCAGTGGAATGACCGGGTTCTAGAGCCTTCAGGAACTGACAGAAGAAAAAAAGCCAACTCCTTCCCTGGTGTAGCAAGGATCCATTGATATGATCAACCTGCCTTCTTCCTCAGGACTCCACCACACTGCAATATTTACATCTCTGTGGACCCACTCTGAGCTCCACAACTCACCTTGGTCCCAACTTATCTTTAAGTTCCAAAGCAGTTTCAGCCAACGACTGAAAAAAAGCCACAGCAGCACCACGCAGGCCAAGTTCTCCCAGAGGAATGTTGCCCTGGTGTTTACACGGAGCTCTCGGTGCCATTAGCACAGAGAATAGCTGAGCAGTGAAGTAAGAATTTGTGTTTATGAACAGCCCCCACTACGCAGGGGGAGACACGGCGCTCGAGATAACCAGACTTGGAAACAGGCTGATGTTTACTGGCTCAGCTGTCACCCATCCACAACTCATAACTGGCTGCTAATCCAAACCACAGCTCAGGGAGGGCTGGTTTTGTCTCAAACGGCTTAAGAAGCAGAATTTCTGTGTTGGACAGAGGAAAGCAGTGCCTAGCTCATGGTCTGGAGAAGAGACCCACAAGGCACATGTCAGGAGAGGGGTGAGTTGATGCAGGGGGTGTCCAAGCCCTCAACTTCAAGGGTGAGCTGGGAGACACCAGGTGATACCTCCAGAGTCACCAGACTTTCAAGGGCTGAGTTTCATCAGCTCCCTACTCCAAGGCAAACCCATCCTACCTGGGATGGAAGGGAGGGGAAAGAAAGAGAGCAGTGTCCCTGCCAGGGAGGTTTCTTGGGCATGCAGGTCCCTGGTCTTAGAGGGATGAAGCTCCTGATGAAACAGTCACTTCCTCAGGCTGACATAAATCAGATGTCTGCGCAGAGAATTGCAGTGTTTAGAGCCAAGTGCTCTCCTTCTACCCCAGAGCAAAACCAGTCCTTATTCCCTCATATGGAATTGGAGGGCCATTTGTAAATGTTCCAGATGGAAACACAGCTCCAGACTCATCACCTCCCGAGATAAAATATGGCCATTCAGCACGTCACAAGTAGAGCTGGAACAGTTTGTGTGTTTCTTGGTTTGACGTTTGCCTCTTCAAAATGCTTTATTTCTGCCCTGCCCCTGCACCCCACACACAGCGGGGGAGCAGGTGCCCTCTCACAGCACACTGGGGCTGCAAAGGAGCCTCCCAAATGTCCTGCTCCGAGAGAACTCCCAAGATCTCCCGTGGGCAGCAACCAGGCAGCATCTGCTGCTGGAGGGAGGCACAGCTCCTCCCTGGGGTGCCCGGGGCAGTGAGGAGCTCATCCAGGCTGTGTCAGAGCAGGGCTCGGGCTACTGAGAACGCAGCCACACAAGCCTCCCCGGGGGCCCGCAGCCTGTCCTTGCAGCTTTGCAGCTGCCCTGCTCCGGAGTGAGCGGAAACGGGATTAGGGAGCTAATCTGATGGGCACGTGGAGCAGCAGCCAGGGCACCTCTGGGCGAGTGACCGCTCCACCTGCCCCAGAGGTGACACAAAAGCCCTCCTGAGCACACGCTGGATGAGTTTCCTTAACAGCACACAGAAAAGTACCCTGGAAAACAAGCGTGTTCAGTTACGCAACTGCCAGCCTGGCTGAACTTGGGAGATATTTATCTTAGGACATCTTGCGCTTTAAATCCTTTTAATTCCACATAATCTGCAGCACAGCGAGCAATTTACAGAGCAGGCCAGTGTGCTCTGATGTGAAACCAGGACGAGGCGCATCCCGGCAGGACCGTGGGGACGGTGCCCAGTCCTGCTCTGTGGTTACACGACCGACTCCAGTCATCCCGGGTTATCGACAGCTCTGCCTGAAAAAGCAGCCTGCTGCTATTCCTGGATCCTTACGTTTTGAGCAGTCACTTTTGAGATGCCCCAAAACACCTCACAGGTACCAGGTACCTAGAGATGCTCTTTCACCCAACTCTGATGAGCCATGGAACACTCAAGCAGGAGGGAGCAGGGCAAGAAACCCTTCACCCCAGAGCTCCTGCTAGTTTGACACAAGAAAAAGGCATTTAAAAATTATTAGCATTAAGTGGAATTTATGGATCTTGGCTATTGCAGTTCAGAGAAAGGAAATAATTCTGCAAAAATAGAGATCTCTGAAGGAACTCTCGCAGCCCAAACAGGAGTCTCTGCACAAGGCACATCAGAGATGACAGCCACTCAGCTGTCTCCCTTGTCTTTTGGTCATAGTTTTTGCATAGCTCAGCTACCATGCTTGAGAAAAGAGTTTATTCATGAGTAGCTCCTGCTCAATAAAGGGTGATACTTATAGACAGGCAAAAATAATTAGCTTGAAGTGGTGGAATTTGGAGTAATCCCACATCAGTTGCATTGTTGTAGGTTTGTGTAATGAAACAAGAACTTGAAGCAAAGCGGAGCCCTGATGACAGATCCATCGCTATGGGGATGAAGTCATGGAATCAGAGAATCACAGGATGGTTTGGGATGGAAAGGACCTTAAAGCCCATCTCATTCCACTCCTGCCATAGGCAGGGACACCTTCCACTGTCCCAGGCTGCTCCAAGCCCCATCCAACCTGGCCTTGGGCACTGCCAGGGATCCAGGGGCAGCCACAGCTGCTCTGGGCACCCTGTGCCAGGGCCTCCCCACCCTCCCAGGGAAGGATTTCTGTGTCACTCAACTCCATTCTCCAGTGTTTGTACTCTGCCCCAGCCACGTTTTTCTACTACATAAGCAATATTTGCAATGATGTAAGCAGAAGAGAGAATGGCAAGGGAAAAAAAAAAAGCAGGAGAAACGATTACAAAGCTCAGCCTCCAGGACAGAGGGACTTGGCTCCTGCCAGGGATCAGTTCAAGCTCCCACTGCCACCCACTCCTGGCACGACTGGGCTCTGGTGGGCCAGGACAAGGGGCACCAGACAGCCAATTCTCCCAGAACACAGTGGAAAAACCCCAAATCCCTCAACAATAGGACTGATGCCTCCACCAGTGCAGTGACAGCACCTCTGCTCCATGACTCAGAAAGCAAAGGTCGGAGGAAGCCGGTTTCTAACCTGGATGGCAGCGATCCCAGGGCAATTTACGTAACTGGTGTTCCAGAAAAGTCTCCTTGCTTTCTCAGTGGTGCCACCTCTCCCAGGAGTGGTGAAAACTTCCCCCTAGGGCCCCTGCCCTTGGCCATTTTAGCCTCAAAGTGCAAAACTCCTGCCCAGCCCCATTCAACCGCTGCTGGACCTCAGGGAACTCTCTAACATCAGACCCAGGTGTAGAGGTGAAGAACACCTGTATTCTTTTCCTCGCTGTAATCAAGAGTGTGTACTTATCCTCTTAAACCAAAGGGAGGTAAATTGCTAAGTCCCACTTGAGATCCTGAGACACAAAAAATCCGATCTGCTGAAATCCCACCTGCACGTGGTGCCTGACCCTGACCCGGAGCTGCGGCCAAGGTGAGACTGGGGAAGGGGCGAGCCAGAGGCTCCCTCCAGTTTCAGCTTACGATTAAACACAGCCGGTGCTAATGCAATGAGGAGAGCAGTCCCCGCCGCTGCCCCGAGCCCGCAGCTGACTCGGGCTGACAAACAGCCCGGACCCCCCGGCCATTTCCGCTCGGAAGCGATCCCGTGGTGCTGACACAGCGCCCGCCCGGCACCTGGGACACCGGGGATTAGGCACTAAATGAAGTCTCGCCCACGGCATCCACCGCCCTGGGCACTGGCATTAGTTTCCTCCCATTATGAGTCGAGTGGTGTTTTCTGGCTTTCCAGGCATCATCTCCCTTGTTAGGAAGGGAGAAACCACAGATGAAAAGCCCTGTCTCCCAGCAGTAACCTACGGCCTGGATCTGGGCGCAAGACTTGATTTGGGAATTGCCGCAGGACTTCCCTCCTCTCCCAGCTTGGAGCACAAAGGAGCACAAACTCATCCTTATGACTCCAGCGCTGTTTCAGAGCAGAGGCTCTTCACCCACCGCACCTTCATGCCAGGTGTTTGGCCCAGGAAGACCCTCCCCACCTGCACAGGGGGCTCCAGGAGAAGCTGTGTCATACCTGGCTGATGAAAATTAGGAAACCTCACCCAGAATGGTCAGCATGCCTCCCTGCTGTCCCTGCAGCGGGGGTGAAGTGCTGCCTCTGCTCAAAGCACAGACCCCTGAAGAGGCAATTTTAAATAGGAATGAGCAAATCTGACCAATTAATCACCAAGACATCCCCAGGTAGGATAAAGGAATGTGAAGGCATCGAATCCAGACAGAACGACAGGAAGGCACCAAGGTCTGTGAAACACCTGGGACACAATCCCCACCTTCCCTCTGGTTTCTCCAGGAGACCTGCTAGCTCCAGTTTGGGCGAGATGTTTAACTGAAGAGTGCCAGAGCACAGTGCCTCAGCCGGCTGCTCTGCCGTGGGTGACAACCGCTGCAAGCTGTCCCTTCCTTCGGAAATGGCTGTGGTGCCAGCCCGCAGATGTGGACAGGAGATGAGCTCCATCCTGCACATCTGGCTTGGGGGTCTTAATGAGGAGGAAAAGAGCCAAGTGGGAGGGCAGAGCAGACATCCAGCAAAGTGACACAGGAGCGTGATCGGAGTTGGCAGCGCAGGCCTGTGTGAGAAGCCGGCGCTGGGACGGTGAGGGAGAAAACCCCCAAAACGGAGATATTTATTCCCTGGGCCTTCAGCCGGGTCCGCTTTCCTCTGCGCCTGGGAGATTTGGAAGCGCTGCCTGCGCTCCCCGAACGATCGCAGCCCGCACGGGCAGCAGCGAGCCCGGCAGCCCTCGGTGCCCCGACCACGGCCCCGGGCGCACACCCTGAGCCCCGGGAGCAGCCCTGGAGCAG
>NW_008238365.1:662963-679658 GCF_000691975.1 Corvus brachyrhynchos
TTCGGGCTGGAAAAGCTCCCCCCGTGAGCAGCGAGTCCAGCTGTTCCCCCAGCCCTGCCAAGGCCACCACTAACCCATGTCGCCAAGTGCCACATCCACACGGCTTTTAAATCCCTCGAGGGATGGTGACTCAAGCTGGGGCAGCGTGTTTCAATGCCTGACCACCCTTTTGGTGAAGAACTATTTCCCAATATCCAACCTAAACCTCCCCTGAGGCAGCTTGAAGCGTTTCCTCTCCTCCTGTCCCTGTTCCCTGGGAGCAGAGCCCGACCCCCCCGGCTGCCCCCTCCTGTCAGGGACTTGTGCAGAGCCACAAGGTCCCCCCTGAGCCTCCTTTGCTCCAGGCTGAGCCCCTTTCCCAGCTCCCTCAGCCGCTCCTGGGGCTCCAGCCCCTTCCCAGCTCTGTTCCCTTCCCTGGACACGCTCCAGCCCCTCAAAGTCTCTTTTGTCATGAGGGGCCCAGAACTGACCCCACGATTTCGGAGGCCTCAGTAGGGCCAGCAAAGGGAACAGGCACTGCCCTGGGCCTGTGGCCACACGATGGCTGGTACAGCCCGGATGATTTTCACTGGAAGGCTGAAATGTCGGGAAGTGACGCCTGGATACATCAGGAAATACCTGTTCTGAGGGACTTGGGAGCCTCTGCCAGGGAGATCTGTGACTGAGCCAGTGAAAGATGCCCCTGCCCATGGCAGGACAAGATGGTCTTTAAAAATGTCTTCCAACCCAAGCTGTTCTGTGGCTCTGCACGATCCTCACAGAACCACAAACACCTGAAAACCGAACACTTCCTCACAAATACATGACACTGAGTCCTGCTCTTCTGTGCCTTGGAAAGATTTTTCCTCTGGGAGTGTCCAGCTGTTTCCCTGTGTGCACAATCTGCACGGCTGCAGCGAGAGAGGTGGTGAGGACAAACCTGGTGACACGGCTCAGATCACTGCTGAACTCAGGAAACTGCTCCAGGAAATCCGGATTCCAGGTTTGAGATATGCCATGAATCACTGCTCATCACCTCCTGCAGTGCCCCTGGAATTCCCTAAAAAACAGGGTTAAAGAACACATCCACCTTAAAAGCAGGTGTTCAGAATTCCTGGCTATTCTTACCTGTCAGGTTCTTAAATAGGAACAAGTTTTCTTCTACTCACATTTTCCCAAACCCCAATGCACCACGTTTTCATGTTTCATTATAAAACTACTTCTTAAAAAAAAAAAAAGAAACGAAATCTTTTTAAAAGATGCATCGCTAAGGGTTGACTTCATCAAGGTGTGGCTGGAAATATTTCACGAGCCTGAGTGGCAGCCTACAGAGCTGGGACTGAGCATTCTGAGGGCAGGTGTCCCAGGTTACAGCCCTGGGCTCTTTACCTGTTCTGAGTGGGCAGCAAACCCTGAAAAAGCCAAACTGGGACAGAGCTCAGTACTTTGAAAAATTCCAATTAATCTCCACAGCACGTGAAGCTGCTCTGTGAGTCATCACCAGGACCTGCTTGTGATTTAGGATAGAGCTGTCATCTTTTCTGCACATGGGGGAATTGAGTGTAGAAAATTCCCAGGGTGGCTGTTTGAGCTGGGAATCGTTGTCACAGCCCTGTGGCCAGAGCCCCATCTGTGCTGTGAGAGCTGGAGCCCCGGGTGAAGGCATTAAATAACACAAATCCACCGGCTGGTACTGACTGTGGTCCTGTTAGAGCCAATTAAACTCATGGCACTTGCTGTTGGAGCAAGTTGAAGCAGATCTTGTGGAGAGTCATTCATTCATCTCCAAAGCCATCCCTACCATCCCCTCCTTGCCTGGAACACGGCGTGCCCGGCTCCAGCCTCCAGCTGCTGCAACCTGCTCTACCTGGCATCCGTAACGCGGTGATCTCAGTACCGCCATCCCGTTTCCTCCTCCGTTGGTTTTCCAGCCCCATCTCCCCTTCCTTCTGCTCTGCGGGAATGCAGAGGGTGGTGAGGGCAGGACAGTGCTCCCTGTTTCCTTCTTAGAAGGAGAATGAGGCACTACTTGGTGGTACTTCCAGAGGGTGATCCACAGAAGTGAGACAGGATCAGGTGCTGAGCAGGAACCTGGAGAGCATGGAGACAGAAATGCTCCTGTTTGCACCCCTGGCAGGTCTGTCGGGCTGCAGGAAATCCATCATATTCTGTACCAGAAAGACAGACAGGCTGCCCCAGGACTTGACAAAGACAAAAATCATGAAGCTTTACCTAAATACAAATGCCAAATTATCCTGTCCACTCCTTTTAGCAAAACAGCAAATTAAAGACATTGGGGAGACCACAAAAGACTTGTGTGTGGTTATTCACTGAATCTCTGCAGCTGTTTTTGTTAAAGGAGAGGATTTTCCTGAGGTAGCCCTACAGTATCTCAAAATTATAACAACACCCGAAAAAAGGCAGTGGTGACACCACAGAAACCCAGCAGCGATGCTGGGAGGAAATGCTGTGGCCTCGCCATCACCAGCTCCAGGACTCCAAGAGAAGCCATCTCTCTGTTGATGGAAGGTATTCTCAGAGTGACCTTCCCCCAATTCCTGCACCAGATAATGCTGAATCCTAGTTGGATTAACAGAAGGTGAAATGTGCCACAGGAGATTGCTGCTAAGTTCAGGGCAGGATGTCAGGGTAAGAGAAATGAGGTAGTGGTGTATCCCAGGGTTTATTTCCAGTCAAAGAACAGCTATAAAAAGCATCCTTGATCCTGGAAGCAGGGTACAAAAAGCAAAATCTGCTGTTTGGGTGACTGTCATGGCTAAATACAGTGATTAAAACATATAGCCTGGCATTTTTCTGAGACAGTTGCAGGCTGGGAAGAGCTGCTGCCGTGGTAAACGGAGACTTGGGATCAGCTGGATCCTTTGTCAGTGCTGCATTCACTGAAAATTCAAAATACTGCAGTTTTAATTTGGTTTTAAAACCATCAAATCCTCCTCAAATACAATTGTAGATATTTTTGCCTCTGCAGCTGGCTGGCTGTGTAACATTTTTCCTTGCAGAGAGGCTGACAACATTTGTTAAGCCAGTTAAGAAGAAAATTAACTCTATCCCAGCCAAAACCAGGACATCCCCAAAGCACTTCCAAAGCAGATGGAGGCTGATCTGTATCACTACCAGATCCAATTTCGACTCACTGTTCCAAAAGCTGGCCAAGGGATTCTCCCCGTGACCGCACAGTAACCCAGTGCTCCCGTGGCTCACTGCATCCTTTCTTTTTTCAGAGTCCATGGGCATCTCATTCCCTGCCTGCTTTGCGTGATGCTGCTTTTACACATCCAAGGAAATGCAAAAAAGCTCACAGGCACAAGACCTCACAAGGCTGAGTCCCAAATATCTGCTACAATTTACAGACTCATCTAATTTGCTAAGACAGTCAATTAATTGGAGCTCACAGCAACCCTCTTTGTACTTTTAATTTTGACCAATCAGGTCCAGAGCTCATTGTTGTCCTCACAGGGAAACTGAGTCAGGTTTTCAATGTCAGGGCAGAATGTGAATTCATGTCCTCTCTTCTAATCCCTGGCTCTCCATTCACCATCTCATTTCTTTGCCTCTTCTGCTTTGTTTTGCCACTATGGAGGGAAGAGATGATGGATCACCTTGTTTTGATCTCAGGAACATTTTTCCTTAGTGTGGTACAAACCACGTTGAAGATATAAAGCAGGGGCCCTGGAAATGAGAAAAACTGGCTGCCTTTAAGAGCTTTTTGCTTTTCTGATAGATTTCTTTCTGTTCCTCCACACTGGGTGCGATTGCAGCTGCCTCAAATGCCAGCGCTTTCCAAGGCAGGCCCAGGCAGTGGTCGGAATGCAGGAACTGCACCACAGCAGGCAGTGGGATGCAGAGCTCTCGGGGAAGCACAGCCCAGGCAGCTCCTGTTCCCTGGACAGGCATTGTGCAGACTGAGGCTTATCCACAGAGCAAACACCTCCAGCCTCTGCCGACATTCCCGCACAGGTGAGCACCACATTCCCTCGCTCAGCTCAGCTGCATTTATGAAGGTGTCCAGCATATCTAAACCCTTTTTTTGGCAGAATAAACTGCCAAATTTGCCTGCTGGCTCCGCAGCCTCTCAGTCTGCTAAGCCCACCCGTATTTCTGTAAAACCAGGCCGTCCCTGCACCCAGATCTCCCGAAGCCCCTCCCAGGGAGCCCCTCGGTGAAGCACACGCAGCTCAAGCCAGGGAATTCTGCTGCAGAATTGATCGAGCTGTTGGCTCCGGGAAATGTGCTTCATTTGTGGATTTTGCACCTTTCTCTCAGGAATACTGAACTGCAGCCGAGCGGTGCCTTGAGGAGAGGGACCCGTCTGAGCCGGGATGTGCCCTGGGAAGGCGCTGGGGAAGGAGCTGCGAGGCAGCGAGGCCATATCTGCCGGTTGTCATGGATACAATCGCTGCCCGTCTCATGTATCTGTTACCTTCCCTTTCCTGGATGCAAATAAACGAGTGCTGGTCTGGCTCCTGTGCAGGACACAGCCCTTGACACCCAAATAAAAGGAGAAAAATATCTGTTTCCAACCCACACATCTCACAGCATCTGCAAGGAGAGTGGGAGGTGACTTGGGTTTTTGGTATTTGAACTATGCGGGGCCGATAATGCTTTGCCCAATTCCATGTGGTTCTGTCCTAACCTTTGGCTGTATCCTGGGACCTCAGAGGAGCTGTTTCATGGCCCATCCGTCCTTCCGGATTCACGAGGAGCTGCTGAGGACGTGGGATCTGCACGTGCTCACTGTGCTCAGCACACGCACCCCAGCAGAGCTCTGCAGGCTCCACTGATCAGCTCTGCCTTCAATCATCGAGAGGTCAAGAGTGGCTCCAGCTAGACCAGGAATCATGGAACGGTTTGGGTTGGAAGGGACCTTAAAGCCCATCCAGTGCCACCCCTGCCATGGCAGGGGCACCTCCCACTGGCCCACGCTGCTTGTGCCAGGGCCTGCCCACCCTCCCAGGCAAGAATTTCTTTCATAAAATATTCCTTTTTCTACCTGAAATAGGCTTTTTCAAACCCCCATGTAAAATACAAGGAATTCCTCACCTTTTCTTTTTTAATTTAATTTTTAGATCAGGTTTGCAGCCCAAGTGGGAAGTTATTGAGAGCAAGTTATCCATCAAATTTTGTTTTTAATGAGCACACAGCTATGTTTGTAGCTTATTTCAGTGTAGGGCTATGTGAGGGAGTGAAAACATGAAAGAGAAAACTATCAGAAACTGTAAACAGAAATGAAGCTGCCAGGGCTGTTTGCACTGTCCCCCAGGAGGGAGAAACCTGAGTAAACACAGCACTAAGTACAGTCAGGGTTTATGGTTCTTTTAGGTTTAAGAACTTGTAAACAAATGACGGGGCTTTTAAGTGGATACAAAAAGATACACTTGGTTTTGTGCTGCTTCCAGAGCACACAGGTCCCACTTTCTCCAGAGAGGGGAGGGGAAAACAAAAGCACATTTCAAGAGAATTCCAGCTCCGGGGAGAGGAAAATGTCATGTCTGTGCTGACATCCTGCAACTGAACAAGTCTGGTCCTGCTTCACAGAAGGCACACACAGATACCTGTTCCTAATTACCCCATTCCAGGGTTTGGGATGCCATCATGCCATGGAAAAAATAAAGAAACCATTTTAGAATGGGAAGCAAATTTCAGAAATCCTGATGAGAAGCCCAAACACCACAGAAATCTATTTTCCTTAGGGGGAGCCCAAACTTTATTTCTGATTTCAAACCAATATATGACGGGCAGCATTTAACTTCTCAGTCCCCCTACTAAACAGAGACCACTGTACACATCCAGCCTTGAAAAGCCACATCCCCAAAATAACCAGAAAAATAAACTTCTAAAATATGAGAAAATATCCTGGCCAGGAATATTTTGGCATAATGATTGATTGTATCAGATAGGAAGGCATAGCACAAGCACAGGTTTTTGGAGAGGTGGGGAAAGAGGTGCCTTTATCTTTTAGGGAGAGAGAAACAGGTCTCTTCTAACAACAATTGTTTTCTGTATTTTATAAGTGCTTCAGGCAGTGCAGAGCACAGGTATGACTCAGTTGGCTCCATGGCCAGGTAGGAGATATATCCAAACAGTGCTCAATGGTTTCCTTGTTGGGAACTGAACAAAAGGCACAGCAGGTTCAGCGATGTCAGAAACTCAATTCTCTGGCAAAAGAAAATCTATCTGTCCCTCACCAGCATCACAAAAAAGCCCCAAACAAACAGACTCTGGACTTAAGGAGGCTCTTGGATTTTTGCAGCATTGCATGTCTCGTAGCACACACAGAATGGGGCAGAAATGCAGGGCTGGTGCTTTGCTGCTTGATTGTTAAATTGCTCTTTCCTTCAGGAGTGAGTACCAGGACTGTCCAGCAGGGCCTTTTCTGGCTCTCTGAGGAGAGGCTTGGTGCACTTCTGGGAGACTTTACCAGGAGTCCTCAAATCTCTGCTGAAGAGAGAGGACAACCTGATCCTCTATTGGAAAAACCCTCTTGCAGAATTATTTTTTAGTGCCCATCCAGGAGCTCCAAGTCCAGCCCAAAGGGGTTTCCATTAGCAGGCTACAAATCCACATGCCTAACTCTTGTGTGCTGCTCTCATTTCACTGTACGACTGCAGAACTGCTCAGAAAAGATAATTTCTAACAACAAAAGCAAGAACTGACTTTTATCTTTCTTCCTTTAAACTTTGTGGGCACCCACGTGATCGAAGCCACCTCTTTGTTATGCTGTGGCTGTGCCTTTCCTCTGTCATTGTGCAGAGGGCAGGGTAGTGTTGGTGACCTTTTACCCCTGAGGACTAAATATCTTTTATAAAGAAATGTGTCCCCAAGTTCATGTCCAAGAATTCAAGAATGTCCCCTCTCACTTGCCTCTGCTTTGCTGTCCTGTGCGTCCCCAGCCACCGAGTAACAGTAATTTACAAAGTAAAAACTTGATTAATCAGGTATTTTGTCACCCAATGGGTAGATAAAAGCTTCAGTGGATGTTACTTTATGCCAAGAAAGATTTGGCCAGAGGCAGTGGGCAGCTTAAACAGCTCCAGCCTTGGAAGGTGGTTTGGATTTGTCACTGACTTCAGTGACAGCAAAACTGAGACTTGCATGGCAGGCAACAACTCCTTTCACCCTCTTCTCCCAACCTGGTGTCAGAAATTCCTGGCTAGACCTGCCATCTCATTTTTCTATTTACAGTCTGCACAGAATCATTTTCCCCCTCAACCTAAGCAGCCACTGACATAATGTTGGAGATAAATGTCCTGTGGCGGTGGCCCAGCACAAGATAGGGTGGGAAAAGGGTCAGTGTGTCGGAAATGGATAATAAATAACATCTGATGTAACATTATTTAACTCAAAAGTCTTCTATCAGATATAAGGGCTCTGAGATATGCTACAGCCCTTAAAATAGGATAAGAATCATAGTGCTATTAGCTGTTAACACTCTGCAACACCAGATACTTGTTGAAAGGGACTATTGATCAACAGACATGGAAAACAGTTTTTGGCAGCTGTTTGCCAGTTGGAAGTTAATATGGGAGTCAATTACGACCAGATAAATGTCCCTTCTACAGGATCACCAGCAGAAGCTTTTGGAAGATACAGGCATGGCTTTAAATATCATCACTATTCAGACAAAACCAGATGGGTTTAAATATCAGCACTATGGTCTTAGAAATTAATTTTTCAGTGAAGTGAAAGGGTTAGGATGGAAAGCAAAACAGCTCAAGAACAGGGCAAACCAGCCCACACACCACCAGTGTGTGTTACCCCTCATGCTCCTGCACCAGACAGGGGGAAAATGAAGGGATTTTTCCTCCCATTGTAAGATGGGGGGGACTGTGACTAAATGCCAAAAGCCTGCAGAACCCACGAGTGGGAGAGGTGGTGCTGCAGGAAGATTCCCTCTGGTGAGGAGAGCCCCGCACTGCACAGGGAATTACGCAAGGCAGCGGAGCATGGGAACTGCTGGGGAGCTGCTCAGCAGCACAAGGAAGGCACAGTTCTGTCCTCACCTCTGTCTGCTTGTGCAACACCACCTGCTCAGACACCGTTTCTTCACACCGGGCAGGAGCCCAACAAATCTGAGTTTAAAAACGAAACCGTTGCACTCCTCAGCGCTCCGGTGCACAGGGCTGGGAACGCTCAGACCCAGTTCCGGGCACGCAGCATGTGACAAGGACCTTGGGGTGACATTGGGGAGGTTTATCGTGAACAATCTGCTCCTGTGTGCAGGGCAGGCTCACAGGATAGGATATCACGTCGCTGGGGCCAGCACACGTCAGTCCCAGCAGTGGGAGCTGCCAGTGTGACCTCCTCCAGGGGCAGGAGGAAAGGGTTTATTGGCATTCCCAGTCTGGGCTAAACCAGCCTATGGTTTTCATAGAATCCCAGAATTGCATAGAATCCCAGGTCTGGGTCGGGAAGGACCTTAAAGCTCATCTCACTCCACCCCCTGCCATGGGCAGGGTCACCTTCCACTATCCCAGGGCTCCGAGCCCCGTCCAACCTGGCCTTTCCTCCCTAAACATAACCCATAAGCTGAAGGCTGGCTCATCCCTGCTTTGTTGACGGAAATTGTTCACTCACTAAGTTAATCACTAAGCCAAACTCCCAGCAATTCCCTGCAAATGGGTGGGAGCCCTGGTCTGCTCATTTCCCTGATCACAGAACAATCACTGTAGGTTTGTTATCTAGAACTACCAGGGCTTGGTAACAGGGCCTGTTCAATGGAGACACGTGAATAAAACTTACGTGTTTCTCAGCACACTCAGATGTCCCTGAAACATTCGGTTTCAATGTTTGCTACACCTCCATGCCACAGCATTTACACCTGTGACTGGAAATCTCTGCCTTCTGCTTTTCCCCAGTAATTCTGGGTGGTGTTTTGCCCACTTTATCCAATAAATCCCCACCCCAATAAATTCATAAATCCCTGCCCCAAGCAGGCACTGAGCACTAAACAAGAGGAATGAGTTTGGCTTACCAGGAGCTCATCTTTCCGTTTTGCATCCATTTCAAGGAAGTGTCATGAGGGTGTCAAGTGCTTTCCCTGCAATCTCGCCAGCTCTGGGAAGCAGCTACTTCCTTTCCAGCTTTCAACACCGCTCCTTGGAAAAGATAAACATGGAAAGCATGTGCTAGAAGGAGATAACCCAACGACTAAGGCTTTTGGGAATGAAGGAAAACCAGCAACTGGCAGCATCGCTTCAGCACAATACAGGCTACAGGATATCATTCTGGGAGCCTTTAAAGCAATGCAGGTAAAAGCTGCTGGCTGGCAAAGTGAGCCCAGGGTTTTACAGCACCAGAAAAATCACTCTGGTTAGACTTTTAAGGAGATTGGCACAGAATTTACAAATCAGTTTCCTAGATTTGGCTTGCAGAGAAAAAGCACACACGCTCAAATACTGGAATACAAAAGCAAAATGAAATAATGCAAAAAGCACAGGAAACTTTTCAGTAACTAAAGTATTATTTCTTTGAACATCACCATTTGTTCTGTGATCTCAGGCTGAAGATTCAGCAAGTCTGACACAAGTAGTTTGTGCCAACAAGCCTAAAAGAGGCCAGGCTTATAAGCTACCTACTTAAATCTGGGTTTAGGATAAAGTATCCCTTCCCAGGCTGAAGACAGATGAGATGGAGAGTGGCAGCTCTAGTTTTAGGCTCAAACGTTCAGGACATGTGCCACAGCAGCTGCAATAATGGCCTGAGGAGGAAAAGGAACGGTCCAGTGATTCTTAAAATAGAATACGGGAAGCCTAAGTTCAAAGGCTTGATATAACATGGATAAATTCCTTTGCAATGTCAGCTATGCCTGTAAACTGATGAGGAATTGAGCACTCGGTCTGGATTTCGAGTAAAAACATAACAACTGGAAAGAGAGGCTCAGAGAGGGCTCACACTGCTTGGGTGAGTGGAGTTTGTCTAACACTGATCTCCGAAGCCAGCAGAGGATGGAGGTTGCTGCTGCTTTCTGGAAGCAGGTAACACTCATTGGACTGTGATAACCCGGGCTCCAGTCTCCCCAGGTTCGCTGAGCTGCTTTTGGACGTTACCTGCCACTTGTTGGCCTCCCAGCCCCATTCCGTGTTTCCTGGTACCACCGTGTGGCGAAGGGAGGGAACAGGCTGTTAATCACAGCGCGTTAATTGAGCTTAACAGCCCCGCACAAATCCCTGCGTCCACCGGGCTGTGGCAAGGAGACACCGGGAGGTTGCCAAATCCAGCCTTCCCCGGCCAACGGGCCTCAGATCCAGCTTGCTTCTGAAATAATGGATATTTTTTGCAAGAGCAATTAATTCAGTATCAATGGAATTCTCCTCTGTGGGGCTTGGCAGCATGGAAGTTAATTGGATCATGGTAAGGCAGGGAAACCTGGGCACCCCCAACCAGGCTGCAGGCCAACAAAACCCATCCACCAAACACCCACAGCACAGGAACAACCTCTGCTATTATCTCCAGTAAGAAGGAAATTATGAGAAAAGCTAGTTTAATTGCCCAAGTTTACAATCTGTCCTCGGGCTAAACTCAGAACCCCTAATACAGGAACATTCAGCTCTTGTGCTGAGGTAAGACTGAATTCCATCAAGAAGCACCAAGATACCACCTCATTAGAATAAAAGCAAACAAAATCTGTCTGGGCAATGCTAAAATAGCAGTCTAGAGGAACCAGACTAATAGTAATCTAATAGTAACTCCTCTCCAGGAGGAGACTGCCACATACACCCACCTCGGCACAGCAACCAACAAACTCAAGAGCAGGGGAGAGCTGTTGCCTGCAGGGAAATTTGTTCAAAACCCAAAAGTAACCTCAGTGGGATAACCGAGTGAGAATAAATTAACTATCAAATCTGTTTAGAAGGGGAAAAGTAGAAATTTCATTTGGGGATTATGTGCCCACCAAAATGCGGAGTTGTGGTACCAACTCCACACCTGGGTGACCTGCAGCCACCGTGGGGCTGTTCCTTCTATGTTCTCCAAGCACTTTCTCCAGGCTGGTTTGTTGTACCTAAGGCAACTGAATGTTTTTGATTGGAGGCTTTAATGCATTTTAAAAGGTCTCCCATTTAGGAAGTTTCCCCTGAAATGTTCTACCCCTGTTTCTTCTGCCACACCATAGATTTTCTGGCTCCCTTGTAAGGAGATGGTTATAACGCCAAAAAAATTGAGAGTTTTCAATAAAGGGTCTTTTAAAAGCCCAGTCTTTCACATCAGAAAGCTTCTAAAGCCAACATACTAAAGCTCTTTATTAGCCTCAATCAACTTTACTCAACCACAGCTCCCCCTGTGCCATCTCCTTCCCATCCCTTGCGAATGATGGGCTCACTCTGTAAATTGTGAGTTTAACTCGAGCTCCATTTCATCTCCACCAACTGCAGGATAAGGTGCCATTTCTCAGGAATTATAGTCAGCAATATTAGTCCCTGGGTATGGTATTACCATATCTGGGATGATTTAGGGACAATGAAATCCCTGTGCCATCAAGCTGTGTGATTCTTCTGACACGAATGATCCTGCAATTCAATATCCACTGGATGCAACTCACTGAAATCAGTCCATTTTCCTTCCTTGCTCCTGTGTTCATCCCACCCGTGGCAGGGCTCAGGGATGGGAGAAGGATACTGTCACTTTTTCCAAATAGAATTGAGCTCTGTGAAGGCAAAAGGAAAACTGCTGCAGGGGGAAATTATTCCGAAACTCAAAACTTTTAATCCTGGGGCACTGTACAGGGAGGAGCAGGGACCTGGGGAGTCCTCCTGCCATGGTTCAGTTCACCTGTTCTCACGGGTTTTTTAGTCCAATCCAATTTCAATTTAACATAAAATCACAGCTGGGGGAAAGGTGGTTCTGTAGGATATTGGGAAGTGACCACTGGCTGGCAACTTGCTCACATTAACTTCTGTTCGGTTTAAGTGTTGCTTCCTTGGGGGGAGTCCAGAGACTTTGCTCTACAATTTGACACTGAACTCATTTGCCTTTCTGTTGCCAGTGATGACTCTCTGGATCCTGGATGCCATGTTTCCCAAAGCTCCAGCAGGACAAAACCCCTGCTGCTGCAGAGCCCACCCGACAGACCAGTCTGTTAACTGCACGTGGCAGCACCAACCCCATTCCCGACAGACACACAAGAGACAATTTTCCGTGTAAAATGATTACAATTTAGCAGAAAAATATCTGTTCAGCTTCAGGCATTCTGGCAGGCGGTGATGCAGATTTGTGGTGCCTCTAACCACGAACCAGGCACGGGCTGCAGCTCAGCGCCTGCTCCCCAGCTTTAATTTACACAACTAATTAGTTGGATTTACTGGCTTCAGCATCCCTCACCCTCGATTTGCTTAAGGAGAAATAGATGAGCCCGGCGTGTCGAGTCAAGCCCAACAGGCCAATAACTCCAGCAGTGCAAGGCACATCCAGCGGGAAGCACCTCAGATGTAGCAAGTCAGGGAATCTCAGCACTGAAAATATCCATTGCTTTCAGAGGAATTCAGGTGGCAGACACCACTTAAAATCCCTCTTTTCCTGCTTGGCTGGAGAAAACGTCCTGCAAGGAAGCACACAGCTCAGCACAGGCTGCTGGGGGGTGCAAAGACAAGAGAAATTAAGGAGTAACTTCAACAAAGAGCAACCCTGAGATTCCCCTTCATTAGCAGCACTTTGTCTAATGACTGGAGGTGAAGAGGTCGCCAAGCCACAGTGATGGACACAGGGAACACCAGAACATTCCAGCTGGCAACCTGGCCGCTGGCAACCCCTTCAAACCCAATTCCTTTGGAAGGACTTGTTCATTTGCAGACGCCCAGCAAGGTAAGACTCTACAAAAGCAAGGTAGGCTATTTCAAACTTTCTGATTTTAAAAGACTCATTATTTTCCCTTCTGCAGCCACATCCCACTGCTCGGCCACTGCAGTGACCGCTCAGGAGGTTTGGTGGCTGTTTCTGGGTGGGGTTTGTTGAAGATTATTAAACAGCATTATTCATCATTATTTCTTTTCTGTTAGACATACCAGCTATGGGAACACATGGTGGAGCAGTTCCTAGGGGTACATCCCAAACTGCCTTCTGTGCGTGCAGCCGCTCCAGAACACCTCCAGCTCTCCCGACCTCGGAAACTTCTGCATGGGAAACTCTGCCCTGTTCGTTTTCACTGGATTCCCTCTGAAATCAGCACAGGTTGAAACAGGTCACTGAACTTAATCACAAACAGACACTGAAATCCCAGGGAAGGCCAAGCAGAGATGGAAAAAATATTCCATCTGACAGTCACTGAAGGAGACGTTTACACAGGGGGGTTTGGGTTTGGCTCTGCTCTGGAGTCTAAGTAGCAACTATAAAAATGGTGCATTTTTACTCAAAAAAATCTCATCTCCTGCTTAGTCACTACCACAGCCAGGTCTGGATTCGATTAGCAGGAGCAACAATATTCAAGTTTAAGTGCAGATATGTAACACATCATCAGTTTTATGGAGCCAGTTCTGGTTTCACTCCCAAGAAAAGCTCACCAGAATTTACTTTTCTCGGCAGCAAGATCTCTGTATTCCTCCCCGTTTTGTACAGTGCTACATTTTAGAAAATAATTTATCTCAGTAGATTCACGTACATGTTCCATTTTCAGCCTCCAAGTAAGCCAAGGCTTTAAAAACACCCTGCAGTGATCTAGCTTTTAGGCAAGGAAACCTTGGTTTTAGGTAAGGAAATCTTGCCTTTCAGGTGTGAATTATGACAATTAATTATCTGAATGAAAACACAAACACAGACATGCACACAGCAAATGTTCTCAAACGAGATGAACTAAGGGCAAGAGAAATTAGAGAGCATTAAGAACAGTCCAAGCCAAACCGTATCCAGCTTTATTAAAGGTACTTTTCATGAACAATCATGGTAATTTAGGCAGGACATGGGCTACAATCTGCAACATTTTACAACAATTGTCAAACTCCCCTCCCTTTGTGGACTACTGAAATGGAGAAGTTGATAAAAACCGTAAGAATCTGCAGCTCGCACTTGTAGAGGGCAAAGTTTAGAGTGAGGGTGGACACGTTCACATCCGCGCGTTGTCTGACAACTCTGCACGAACCAACCCTGACTTTGAGAGGGAAATAAAATTTAAAGGCAGGTTTCTGTATCTGAGGATCCACAATAGAAAAGAGGAAGTGCAGCTCATTTTTGAGCCAGTACATCCCAGACTGGACACCAGAAATCGGGATCATCTGACAGTGGACTGAGCGTGGTCTGTCCCAAAATGCCAGTTTTGCCGTGGTTTGGAGTGACGGGCTCTGGGTAAACAGGGAGACACCAAAGGAGAACTGATGGCATTGGGATTTGGAGTAGGCAACAGCACCTTGGGAGCTTTGATGTTCACTTGCACATAACTGACACGCAGCATGGGGGAATCCCTTCCTCCTCCCTTCAGGAAGAGCCCTTCTTCCAAAAACTGGGGGACTGGCAAAAGCTTTTCTTATTAAAATTTAGGTTTTGAGAAATAGACTAAATGACATTTGTCCCCATTGCCCCCCACCCCCCAGAACACAACAACGAAGCGGTCTGTGTGCTAACAACATAGCTTAAAAAAAAGTAAACCAAAATTCTGCATTGTTATAAAACTTGATAAAAAATAGTATTTCAAACTGTACAGTCACCAGAAGTACACAGTTATCAAAAATTCACACGTTTTACTTGGCTTCACCAGCACCTTCAGCTTTCTGTGCCTGAAAAGAGAAAGGGGAACAAGTCAACACATTAAAAAATGGACATTTGTTTTTCTAAATAGCAAAACCCTGAACAGAACAGATCCTCTCTGGGCGGCACAGCCCCGATTTTTAATAAAATTAAATCTAGCATTTGTGGCACCATAAAATACAACTTACACGTTGCTTTGGGAACTTTTCAGAAGAACAGTAACTGCATGTGGCAACATCCCCTGGCAGCAGACAACTTAAACTCTTTACCAACACCCCCCCCACCTGTGTTAAGTGTCATAAGCAACACTCGTCGTTGCCACAAGCCAAGACATGTCCCAGTCCGAGAGGGAAAGGAATCAATCCTGGTGCAAGACAGGCTGCTGGGATACCTGGTCTGTTTTGGCATCTCCGTTTTCTGCGGGGTTGTTTCCCTCCTTGCCAGCATCAGCTTTTCCCTTCTTCCCCTTGGGCACCTTCTCGCTCTTCTGTAAATGCAAGACAACATTTGCCGTCAGCTCCCAGCAGCCAGACATGAGCCACAACCCCAGAGCGAGGGTGGGGAGCACCACAGCTGCCTGCTGGCCCCAAAAGAACACAGCACACCAATGTTTGTTTGTTTAAGGGATTGACAGCAAGCGTGAAGAGTCTTCACTTCGGTATTTTTTATGCAAATTCTGTAAAATCTGCAAGTTTTCAGTTCAGCTTTATGCAGCGACGATGCAGCTCCATTTCCTCACTACACAGCTGTTAATCAAAGGTTTATCAGTTGTTTTTATTGCCAGGCAATGCCAAACCTCATCCCCCATTTACCTCTCTAAACAGCCCCTGACCCAACTCACCTTTGGAGCTGCTTTTTTAGGCTTGGGCTCTGGCTTTGGAGGAGCAGGCTTCTGCAAGGGAGAGAAAACTGTGTTAGAGACTCATGGAATGGTTTGGGCTGGAAGGACATTAAAACCCATCCAGTGCCACCCCTGCCATGGGCAGGGACACCTCCCACTGTCCCAGGCTGCTCCAAGCCCCAATGTCCAGCCTGGCCTTGGGCACTTCCAGGGATCCAGGGGCAGCCCCAGCTGCTCTGGGCACCCTGTGCCAGGGCCTCCCCACCCTCACAGGGAACAATTCCTTCCCAATATCCCATCCAGCCCTGCCCTCTGTCAGTGGGAAGCCATTCCCGCTTGTCCTGGCACTGTAGGCCCTTGTGACAAGTCCTGCTTCAGAGAAACAAACTATTTTTTTTTAAACATTCAGGCCAAATAGCTTAGTTTCAAGAAAGCAAACAAAACCATTTGAAACTGCAGCAGTTATTTGGCTTGTCAATTATTTTACCACTCCCATAGCACCACATAATGGGGCAGGTGCTTAAGACAGGAACTTATTTTCAACTGACAACTGGTGTCTCCAAAGCACCTCCAGCTCTGACACGTACTTACACACCCAGTGGTCATGTGTAAAACCACCAAGTGTTGTGACATCTCTGCTCAGCGAGAGGATACTCACTGCAGATAACCTTGCTGATCTCCGCTGTGGCTGTTGGAAAAGGAAAATGGTTCTATTGAAATGACATGGAATACAAACTCTCAAAATCTCACAAAACAGCTCTCTTCCCAAAGTAGTAAACCCCCAGAAATTATGTTTATAGTTCTTTAGTTTTTAGAAATTTAGGCGGCAGTTCCCTTTTTCTGTGTTCTCAAGAAACAAGAGGCTACACCATTGAAATTACTAACAGCTAACGATAGTTAAGTAGATTTTATACAGTTAGAAGCCGATTTCTCATGGTTAAAACACAGTTATGACTTTGAAAAGCCAGAATCAATTGAGACCAACCCTCCCCCCTACTCCCCAGTTATTCTGATGACGTTAAACCTCAGCTTCCAACGGAAACACTTGATGATCCAACTTTCTCAAAACACTGAACTTCTTACCTCATCCTTAACTTTGGCCTTATCGCCCTTGGTCTCTCCTTCAGCCTGGGGACATGGACACACGTTGTAGGGACGAGTGATGGGGACGACCCTCAGTCACCAGC
>NW_008238365.1:680743-683206 GCF_000691975.1 Corvus brachyrhynchos
CCCCCGGCCCCGCGGGCCCCCCGCGCCGGGAGGGGCTCCCGGGGGAACCACCGAGAGCCCTTTTTTCTGTAAAAACATGGGAGACGCGGAGAGTTGTATCCGAAGAAGGAGGCGACGGCGCTGGAAGGAGAGAGAAAAATGTTAAAAAGCAATAAAATGACGTTAAATCAATTCACACAGGTGCCTGCTGCTCGTGCCAAGTGACTCGGGAAGTTGGGCTCCTTCCAAGAGGGGACATTCCTCACACCTGGCACAGCCACAGCCCATGTGCTACAAATCCAACTAAACATCTTCATCACCACTTTTTAGCTGAACCTCATTCAGAAAAACACCCCAAGGAACAACCTTTCCTCCTTTCCCTGCCCAGGTGAACTCTGAGGCTTTTTCAGACCTCAGCTGCACATTTTTCCAGCCGTGCTGATTTTTCCTATCTTCACTGCATAAACATGAATGATGGAGGTTCAGTTCTCAATGACAGAAGCCTGTGGCTCTATTCCCACAGATGCACCAGAAAGATGCACTCCTGAAACTCTTGAGTTTGCCCAGAGAACTGGAAATAACTGGAATTGTATTTACTGGAATAACTGAGGCGGGTGAAATGTACAGAGTCAGGTAACAGGAACCTTTTGCCACTGCTTGAAGGATTCTTCCTCCTCCCCTACTCCAGTGATGCCTTTTTATAAAATGGATTAGAACTTTCCATACAAGCCTTTTATAAACCAGAGCCTCACTTACCTCACCTGCAACAGGACCAGTACTTTGTGGAAAGCCACCACTGTGGCTTTGGTCACCTGTAAAGTCATAACACAATGGAAAACCTTTTCTTTTTTAAGGTAAAAAATACATTTTTTGAGTAAAAGAGTCTCCCCATCAGCCTGGCAAAGCAGACTGGAGAGTTTCCATCCCATGGAGAGTACACTGTTTCCAGAGTTTCCCGAAATGTGGAGAAAATAAAATACAGCAAAAGAAGTTTTAAATCAACAGCTCCCATCATCTCAGCACATTTTTATCCAAATTCTCTTTGCTACTTACACAAGAGGTGGTAGCTGCACACAGCTTCACTCAGCCAGGCTTTAGGGTATCAGCAAACTGCTCACACTACACTGTAAAAATAACCTTCAAATCATTCCCAGGCTAACAGGAATCACATGAGGAGTCTGTCACAGGTTAAATATTATTATATTAAACCTGGATTCCAACTTCATCACACCTTGAAATAAACAGCTCTACATACTTTTAAACATTCAGGTTATTTTAAAAATAACTTTGGTATGAATATACTTTATTCCCAGTTTTACTACACACTTCACAATCACAGGCCAAGTGCTCAGTGTGCAGCACTTACAAGTCTTTTAAATCTGCATTTTGTGGTTTTCACCTGGAGGTAAGAAGAAACACTTCAAACCCAGCAACAGCTGGTACTGCCACACCTGTGTGTGCATCAGGAGCAAAAATCAACACATTTTCAGGTTTTTTGATCATAGGGACGGAAGCCAGGAGAAATAAAGAGATGGAAACAATCTTGGAAATCAGCTTGTCCCTCTCCCTGCCAATGGAAAACTGAGAATAAATAATACTCCACAGCTGCTCTGGCCACTCCCATTAAAATCAGCCAAACAGCCCTTCTGAACCATTTTGGCTGGGGTCAGAGGTTGGTTTTGGCTACAGTATTCCTGAATTAAGCCCACCTTCATTCCCTGGAACTCCCTCAGAGGGTTTGACACATGGTAGCCATCACCTGGGTTTAGCCAATTTCCTTCCCTTTCTAAGACAGAAGGTTCATTCCCAACCCATCCTTTTTCACTGCCTGCTCAGAGCCTTTCCCAAGGTCAGTCTGGTCCAACACCAGCACCTTCTGCATCTGGGTTTTCCCCACACACACTGCTCAGGAGAGATCTCAGAACCTGCTGAAGCTTTTGGAACATCTTTTTTTCTTTACAGCAGGGCTGGAAACCCTTCCTTTAGCTCTCTGGAAACCAAGAGTGGATACATCCAACCCAGCAGAGTCAGGTGGGGAAAAGACAAGATGCTCTTACCGAGTAGGCAGTGGGGAATGTCCCTGACACCAGGAATAATCCTCTCCCTGCAGAAAGCAAGGCTCCCTTGATGGGACAGCAGAGGAAATCTCAACAGAAGATTCCCCACTGCAAAGCCACGGAAACAATCCGAGCCCAGACTGATTTAACAGGACTGAACTGGTTTGGCTGGGCCAGTTCAGGAGGAATCAGAGAACGGGAGGAGGCTCACCGCAGTTAACTTCTTGTCACCGGAACACCTGGCCTGTCAAGGACTGAGCAGCAGAGACCAGCAGGAGGCAGGTATCTGTCACCGGGGCAGGGAGGCGACACAGGACGGCACCACCTTCCTCAGCAGCACCACAGACAGGGAGAGCTCACAGTACCCACCCCTGCCCCGGGCAGGGCCAGCAGGACGCGAGGTCCTGGAGCAGCCCTGGATGCCCAG
>NW_008238365.1:683633-684319 GCF_000691975.1 Corvus brachyrhynchos
CCAATGCATGACTCTGCTCAGAGAATTAACTCCTAGTTAAAACAGATAAAAGTCAGGACAGATTGGGGGAAAGCCCTCAGAGAGGAACAGCTACAAGGGAACTTCTGAACCCCAGACTCTATGCACACTGTTATCCTCACCAGTGTTATCACAGCATTTTTGATCCTATTCCCCTGGCTGCTGAAAGGTTTTAGGGGATTCCAAGCCATGACTTACAGGGCAATTCTTTGAGATGATCCAGTATTGAGCTAATCAGCTTCAAAACAAAAGCAGGAATAAGCTCAGCATTCCCAAATTTCTGTGATCTAACAGTGTACTGGCTTGAAACACAGCAGGAGAAAGGCAAAGGCAGGAGCCATCCTTACCTGCCCTTCAAGTATTTGAAATATTTTGTTGTAGAACATCACTTTAATATTTCTCCTTATTGCATGTGTCTTGGGCTGCAGCTTCCAACAGCAAAAACACATCAGCAGGCAGGAATATTAAGTTTCTATTTTTAAAAACTATAAAACTGGCCACTGTGACATAGACTCACACACACACACACTGGTCTTTCAAACAAGCAAGAAGAAATAATTAGTCTAATGAGAGCCTGACTCACACTCATCCCCACAGTTTCCCTGAGCCCAAGGCAGCTCTGGCTCTGGAAATTAGCTTTTGTTGTGCTGGGAATGAGAGCAGAAATA
>NW_008238365.1:691051-699070 GCF_000691975.1 Corvus brachyrhynchos
TCCCTCCGGGCAGCAGCTGCTCCCTCTGAACACTGTCTTTCCCAGAGCCCAGCACCTGTGTCATGCAGACACCGTACACAATCTCTCAAAGAAGTCTGCTCTCTTGTGCTCCAGCGCCTGCAGGAAGCCCTGGATCCTCTCCTCCCGCAGGGCCGTGCATTTTTGCAGCAGAGTCCGCCGGCGCCGCGAGTCTCCGTGGGACGCGCACCCTTCCTGCTGCAGCTTCTTGGTCACGTAAGCCTGATCCCTCTCCATCTGCTGTCGCCTCCTCTCCTCCATGTAGGAGTCTCTGGCCTTCTGGAGTGAAAAGCAGCGAGTGTTAGCACCTCACCAGGCCTCCCAGCTCACCTGTGGTACAGGGGGTAGCACCAACAGCCTCTGCCAGCCATCGATCTGCAGGTTCACTGAAGGCTGACACTGGGTCTGCCTCTTCCACTTTGAGGCAGCCTGCTTGATTGGTTATAAAAAACACAGGGATATCCTTCTGGGCGTTCCCTCCAAGACATGACTCTGCTCAGAGCATTAACTCCTAGTTAAAACAGATAAAAGTCAGGACAGATTGGGGGAAAGCCCTCAGAGAGGAACAGCTACAAGGGAACTTCTGAACCCCAGACTCTATGCACACTGTTATCCTCACCAGTGTTATCACAGCATTTTTGATCCTATTCCCCTGGCTGCTGAAAGGTTTTAGGGGATTCCAAGCCATGACTTACAGGGCAATTCTTTGAGATGATCCAGTATTGAGCTAATCAGCTTCAAAACAAAAGCAGGAATAAGCTCAGCATTCCCAAATTTCTGTGATCTAACAGTGTACTGGCTTGAAACACAGCAGGAGAAAGGCAAAGGCAGGAGCCATCCTTACCTGCCCTTCAAGTATTTGAAATATTTTGTTGTAGAACATCACTTTAATATTTCTCCTTATTGCATGTGTCTTGGGCTGCAGCTTCCAACAGCAAAAACACATCAGCAGGCAGGAATATTAAGTTTCTATTTTTAAAAACTATAAAACTGGCCACTGTGACATAGACTCACACACACACACACTGGTCTTTCAAACAAGCAAGAAGAAATAATTAGTCTAATGAGAGCCTGACTCACACTCATCCCCACAGTTTCCCTGAGCCCAAGGCAGCTCTGGCTCTGGAAATTAGCTTTTGTTGTGCTGGGAATGAGAGCAGAAATATCCCCAGCCACAGCAAACCCACTGAATGGATGCACTCCAGGGCTGACTTGAACTGCAAGGATCATCAGCCCGTTGAGCAGAAGACTTCCACCCTCAAAGTGCAATTCTGTTTATTGCCCAGAAAAGACTCAATCTGACCACTGCAGGCTGGCCAGCCAACATCTGCATCCCTTCCCAAGCTCTACCAAAAGCAGGGTCTAACTGATCCTGGGACTACCTATTTTAAATTAAAAAAGGCCCAGCTCCTAAATCTCAGTTCCTCTGAGGGGAAAGTCCTTCCTTTGCACAACTGTGAGGGTTCCCTGCAAAAAAGGGCAGCCTTAGACACTGCAAAGTGGCTCTTACAGGGAGAAAACTGACCAGAGAACAAATCTGGACAATGAGAAACCTTGATAATAGCGTGGAGTGAACACATCCAGCCACAAACCAGAACTCAGAAAAGATGAGAATAGCTGGGAACAGAAGCTGCATTTGTTGCCTGTCAGAAACCAGCACCAGGACCAAAGTCAGAACAGTGACCTTACTGTTGCAGACAGAGGCCAAGCTCATGGCAATGACAAACACTACTGCCTTTTTTGCTTCCCTCTTCATGCAGAAGGTGAACTGCCATTAGTTGTACTAATACAATGAATTTCTGGTAGGAAAAGGGCAAACTTGGGCCAGAAATAGGAACAAAAGACGTTAAGGACGTGGAGAGTTTGGATGCTGCCAGACTGGCTGCACCTGATTAAATTCAGCCAGAACCACAACTGGCTATAATCTCTTTGACAACTCTCAGGGGTGAGCAAGGTCCCTGAAGGTAGAAAAGGGCAATGTAATACCGGTCTTTAAAAAGAGGACCCAAATAATTAAGGAACAGACACATTCAGCAGCCAGATGTGGCAGAGGGTAAGAGCTGCCACACCGAGGTCCTTCTGCCAGTCACTGCTGTCTCTGTGTCACAAGCTGCTGTCCCCCACATTTCTCCATCAAGAGCTCCAGCTCCCATACTTGTTTTGCTTAAAAATAGCCAAATTACTAACTCACTCCTGAATTGGCCAGCTTTATCAGAACCAGGTCAGGGAGAGCTCACAACAACAGATCGAAAAGGAGAGGAACAATGTCAATGAGCAATAGGAACAATGCCTTCAGCGAGTACACCTGGACCCACCAGAAAGAGGACATTTGTCCACACACTCACAGCTCAGGCAGCCTCATTTCAGCTCCCAGAAAGGAAACTCTAAACCCACTTGTTACAACTCTAAAAACAGTAGTGGAGTTAGAGGAAGAGCATGTGAGTACTCCCTGCTTGTTCCAGTGTGAACTCAGCATCTGCTTACAGCACTGACGAAGTGTTTGAGTTAAACTGGCAGATTTCACCCTGTGGCAAACCAGGAGCGTTCACTTGGTGTGTGAGTTCTGGGACAGATGCTCCAGCGGGTGGAATGAGCAATGAGTAACAGAGACAGTGCTGACTTTGGATATTTTGGGTCTTGCTGAAAGTAGTGGAGTCTGGCCACACACCAAGATGTTGTAACAAGCCACAGGGGTACAGGAGAAGCAACACATGAGCTGCTACTGAAACAAGATCTTAACTAACAATTCCTGCTCCCACTTTGCAGCCTCTCACCTGATCTCCAGCTGCTGTGCAGGTAACACATGGGGTTGGGCTTTCCATCTCCCCAAGGCTCCCTTACCTGTAAAGCACTGTAGTTCATCTGGAACTGAAGGATAGCCTCACACAAGTTCCAAAAGGAATATTCTGGCCACAAGACTGATTGAAAAACCAGGCATGAATGGGATGTCTGCAGAAAGCAAGATCACCAACAATTTAATCATTGAGCAAGGGAGAAAGTCATTAAGATGCAGCTCTGTTGGGCAAACGATGCCAGTTTCCCCACAGAGATTTTACCTAGGCTGTGTTATCAGATTCTACTTAAAGTGACGTAAATACCAGCCAGGAGAGTCTGAAATTGCACAATGTACAGTCCTTCTAATTAGTTTTTAATGTTGGGACACCAGTCATCCACTACTCCAAAGGCATCAGCAGAATTCTTTCTAATGCTGTGTTGGTCTTCAGAGAAGTATTTTTAATAGCTTAAGCATCATAGACTTATAAAAAACCTAAAATAGCAACACTAGAGTACCAAAGGCTAAGGGAATAACAGTTGAACTGAGGATCAGGACATGACATTTAAGCCATTCTTCAAATGACATCTCATGATATTCCTTCCTGCCCACTCATGGCATTTAAACTGCTTAATGAAGCCAAGAGCTGTGGTGCACTGAAGATATCCTTGAGCTGGATGATGAAAGCTTTCAAGTTAAAAGCTATTTTTGCCACCAAGTTCCCCAAAAGCTTCAGGTAGATGTGTTTCTATGATGACTGCTAAAACAATGTAACACTTAACAGGACTCTACCACCGAGAGGAGCAATCAAAGTGTCATTTCATAGCATCGACACCCAACCAGGGTATAGGTGTGCCCAAAAACAGGGGGAAGAAAGGGCATGCCTTGGTAGGTAACCACAGCTCAGGCCAGACAGCTTCTGAGAACTTGCCAATTAAATAATTTGTAATGGGAGCATTTGATGTGGTTGCCTAAAGGCAATTGGGTTTTGGCTTCAAACTGTACCTGTAAAACATGTGAACTTCAAGTGAAGCAGCTCCACTCAAATGTTCTCTACAAACAAGTAATTATCTAAAGGTGAGGAGCAAAAGGATGAGAATTCATGATTTTAGGCAATCACAGAACTGCAAGAAACAGATTCCTCAGAGGTGCCCAGCACTCAGTCCATCCAGGAAGTTACCTAACCCCTGGCAGAAGGAGTTTCAGAGCCCCCACATCCGCTTGCACCTGGAGTCAGTGGAACCCTCAGCACCCTCGGAGGTAAAGATGGAATACCCCAAGGGAAAACAGAGATTTTACCTGCCAGAGCAAGAAATCACTGAGGCGAACCTCTCCAGAGGTTCTTATCAGCAGGTCTGGGTCGGGGGAGTTGTTGGTGTACAGACACTTATCCAGCAGCGACTCAGACACATCACTGAAAGACAGACACAGTTTATTAGCCCCTTTTCCTGACCTGATGGATGTGGCACAAATCAGAAGTAAGGGGTTTTATGTAAACCCAGGGCTGCAGACTAAAACTGGGTGGTGGAGCTGAACCACAGCCAGTCATCAGCTTGCTTCTGACAGACACTGCTGTCTGCTCCACAGGCTACTCCAAATGCTATTTCAGCCCCCAGAGCATCCCACTCCATGCTCTTTGAAACATAACACAGTGGTGGAAGCAGACTGTGAGGGCTTCCATCTGGAGCAGGGAGCAGAGTGTAACTATTCCTTCTCCTTCAGGGTGGAGGAACAGTGCAGCATTCATGATTCATCTGTTGTTTGACCTCATAGCTAAGACTGTCAGCCAAGCAGCCAATTGTTGTGGCATAAAATCTGCCTTCACATTTAAACTAACTTAAGACACAGACCTAATTTCTCTTCTGTCTTGGTTGTGTATCTATCACCATGGTAACTGAAATAATAAAAGCCAAACATTGCATAGTAACTTTAAGTCATTTGTTCCAGTCACACTGGTTTAATGAGATCTATTTAAAAGCCACTTGGCTTCTGAGTGGTATGACAGGCAGGATTCACCCAAAAGCCTCACACAGAAAGCCAAGAGCTACCTGGGTTCCAGCAGTCCTTGTTCCACCCCCCAGGCCATCTCCCTGACAGCATTGCTGATTTCATGTCTCGATGTGTATGCAAAGCAGACATTCAGAAAGCACCTGCAAAGAGGAAAAGTTGTGAAAGGCTCATCCTGGGAAGGGCCAGCAGATGACAGTGATGTGTGCTTGTAGGACCAAGAAGAAAAAAAGAGGTGTAGCATGTCTGCCAAGTCCCAGCCCTCAGGAAGAGGAGGAAGATGTGAGGTATCAGCTATTTAAACTGAGTGTCACTTACTTGTTGTAGTTCCTGGTTGCCAGCACAGCTTGGGCAATCAGCTCCTGGATATCCACAGGCAGGAGAGGCAGGTCCCCGAGGACACGGATGCACACCCCATGCTTCTTCAGGTTCTCCCTGCACCCAACCAGAGTGGGGACCACAGAAAACACATCAGTCTCTACTGCACAAGTGCCAACATCCACCCACAGCTTCAGCAAAACTGAGAACTGGAGAAAGGCAAAACCACCAAATGTTTCTCAGGTGTGCAAAACGGGCTGAGATTTGATCATCCCAAACCATTCCATAAAGGGAAACTGATCATTCCCCACACAAGACATAACCAAAGGACTAGGAAATGATCACGGATTAGGCCTCCCTACCTATGGAAGCTTAGAACACAACCACAGGCTCTGGGCACCTCTAACTAATCAAAAATTAAGACAAAGCTTTGATATTTCACGAAAACAACATCTGGCACTCTTGGTTTCTGATTGTGCTGTGTTTATCTGAAAGCTGTCCGTCCCCACGGTTTGGATGGGACAGCTGACACAAATCTGGTGTGCAGGGGGACTGTGCATGCACAGAGCTCTACATCCCACCCAGGCAGGCACAGCCCCTCCAGACAAATCTCTCACTGGAGGTGGGGAAGGCTCTCCTCCCTTAATCCATTTCCACAACTTGTAACATCCCTGCAATCCATCGTGTCCTGCTCCAGTTCCACCCTGTGGGTCACAGACATGGGGTCTCTTACTGTTCCTCCAGGAGGCGGCTGAACTTCTGTCTGGCCAGGTCCATGAGCCCATCCACCTCCTCCTTGGAGCGTTTGAAGTTCTCAATGCTGAAGGCATAAACTGTCACCTCCCGAATGCCCAGATTCAAGCACCACCGCAGTGTCTGCAAGAAGACAAAACATAACAATCAGGCCAGCAAGACACAACTTCTCCACTGTAAAACCTTCCTGTGGTTTCCCACGATGCCAAGGATGACCATCAAAAATATGAAACCCCTAGATGTGAATTCCAGATTCATTTTAAAAAACAGGAGGAAAATATCACTACCTGAGGATGAGAATCCATCACAGGGGACTAATCCAGCCAGGAAAAGCACCTCTTGTAGATGACATTGTAAATTATATAATACTGTACGTTTCAAAACCTTTTCAAAGAAAAGTCAACCTGTTTCACAGAACTAAGAGCTTTGAGATCTGTGAGGTAGATATTTAGAGCGTTAAACAGAGGGAAGAACAGCTGAACAGAATGACTCTGCAAGGTAACACAGAGAGGGAGGAGCTGAATTTGTGAATCCTGATGATGAACACCAGCTCCAAGCACAGGCCTGGCTCCAGTGAAGGAACACAAGACACCAGTCCAGCAGCAAACACAGCTCAATCTCCCACCACACCAAGGCAGAAAACATCCTCCCCACCTGTGCCAGCTTATCAAAGCCCTGGGAATGTCCCTGCTGTCTCTCCACGTGACACTTCTGGGCGTACCGGCGATTGCCATCCATGATGAAGGCAACGTGCTTGGGCATTGGACCTGCCTGGTAAACAGGGAGAAGCACAGGAGACCAGCAAGTGAACAGGCATCTCCAGCACAGAGAGCTCAGCCCCACTGTCCCCAGCAGCACTGCGTGTTCCCAGGAGTGCAGTGGTATCTCCCAGCAGGAAACCTGCAGCTGGAACGAGCACAGCGCTCATTTCCTCTTTGTCTACCCCAGTTTAGGGTCTCCAAAGAAACAGGTCAGTGTTGACAACTGCCTGAACTGAAAAGCAGCTTTGCCCTCCCCATTTCTTTGATGACAGAGAGCTGCAGTTCTCAGGAGCTCAGTGCTGACACAGCTGCAGCCGTGGAGGAGGGCACACGCACGTTTATGCTGCATTTTTTATTTCGCAGCTCAAGGGCCTTTTCACAGACACAATTAACTTCAGTGGAAACAAAAAAAAAGGTCGTAAGACTTCCCTCCACAAAGAGGAGTGTTCCTTTCCACTGACCTCACTAGGCCTGACAGGGAGAAGGGCAGCACTGCCAGTCTCAAGCCTGAGCAAGGAGAGAATTTTCCTGGAACTGGTGAGTTTTTGTTCCGATACTCAGTTTCATTTCTTAAACTCCCAGTGTGAGGATCTCTCTTCTCTCCCTCCTTCCCATGCCCTGCCTCCATCAGCAAGGGCACAAATCCTTATTGGCAAGCACTGCCTGCAGCCTTGCTCATTTGCAAGGCTAAGCCTAAGTAATCTCCCAGCCTGGGATGCTGTTCAGGGATGTACATCCAGTGCCAGCACTAAATGTACCCTTGCCAACAGTGCTCCCTTCTCAGAGCACTGCAGCCACAGAGACAGTTCCACCCTGAAGAACCTGCCAGCTCTTTACCGCAAAATCCACCCAAATCCATCCCTTACCTTAATGATGTTGGCACAGAACCTCTCTATGATGGTCAGCTCGCCCTCTCTGATCCACGACATGTTTTACTGAGAGCTCCTTTCCTTTTTCAAAGAGAAGATGAAAATAAAGGCGTTAAACAGGATTGATGGAGCGCAAAGCAAACAAACCACCTTGGAAACATCAGCTCTGACTTGCTGCTCTGGAGCCCTTTACATTGTCTGCGTGAGTCCTTTGATAAGCAGGCAGTGGGGAAACTGAGAAATGGGCTCTGGAATGTTCCAGCTGTGTCATCAGAGTGGATTCTGCACCAGCTGGTGCAAGGAAAACCACCCCTGAGTCCTTCAGCCTGGAGGACTGGTGGGTTGGTACACACCCGCGATTTGGGTGCCGCTCGCGGGTGGCAGCAGCACAAACGATCCAGATCCAACCACCTGGAATTCGCCCCACACCCAGGGGCAGCAGCAGACTGAGTTACAGCGATGAGTTCAACTTCCGTGCGGGCTTTCTCCGCCTCTTCCCTCAGGAAGGGATCCCTGCCCG
>NW_008238365.1:701273-709118 GCF_000691975.1 Corvus brachyrhynchos
CCACACAAACCGTGCTGTGGTTCTGTGACAGGGCTGGGGCTCTTTTGGGGGGCTGCAGGGAGAGGTGGGATGTGGTTCCCAGCACAACCCCCCTGCCCTGGTACCCCGCTTTGGGGTCTGGGCTCCTCAACCCCAGGGGAGAAAAACAAAAGTAACCACGCAGAGAACATCACCAGCAGCCATTGCCCATGGTCTTTATTGATTTTTTTTTTCCCAGAAAAGAAAAAAACCCCACATTTTACATAGTTGGTACAAAAACAAAAATAAAATGAACAGAGCGGGGAAAACCTGCAGCAACAGGAACTGAGGATCTCGCTGCAGGGACTCCAGCAGGAAATGTCTTTGGGAAGTGTGAGCAACTCGCTCAGGGGTTGCCCTGAGCCCCCCCACACACACACAGCCACCCCACTTACCCCCTCCCTCCCACCCACTCCATAAAACTTCACGGGTTTGACACGAACGCTTTGGTTGCTAGCAGTAAACATGGATTACATTCTTCCGTCTCCTCGTAGACATTTTTGGGACTCAAGGCTTTCGCCCCAGGGCAGACACCCCCTCGTGAGGGACATCTTTGTTTTATTTCTCATACATTCAAACACTCCCGTGTCACAGCAGGACCCTGAGCGTGCCCCATCCCCCCGCGACTGTCCCCTCATGCATAGTGCCCGTGGGCAGGGTGGGCGATGATGCAGCAATTTAGTTAATTATTGTCAAGATAAGGGAAGAACCACAATGGCGAACGCAAGGAGACGCGAATTGATCCCATCTCCTCCAGTGTGGCTTCCCACCACAGATAAAAATCCCTGTTTTCTTAGATCCCAGCACCCCGGGGGAAACCTGAGTGATTCCCTATTTGCTTTAGCCCAGGATGGGGATGGTTACGGAGCTCCCACCTGGCAGCTCTGTGTGGGAGAGCAGGTCCATCTCCCTGGTCCGTAACCTATTAGATGCTTTGGGTATTTTATTTTTTTTCCTTTTTTTCTTTTTTTTTTTCCTCTTACTTTTGTAAACAATAATCAAGGAGAATACTGAGAGAAAGTGGAAAGATTTACAGAGGTATTTACACACACTAGACATCTAGCAGAGAAATCACCATTAAAGTGGGAGTGGGGAGGAAAGGTCCTACACGATCCTTGAGGACAGAGGCAGGGATGAGGGGGCAGAGAGAGGGATGAGGGGGCAGAGGCAGGGATGAGGGGGCAGAGGCAGGGATGAGGGGGCAGAGGCAGGAATGAGGGGCAGAGGCAGGGATGAGGGAACAGGCAGGGATGAGGGCAGAGGCAGGGATGAGGGGGCAGCGGCAGGGATGAGGGAACAGGCAGGGATGAGGGGCAGAGGCAGGGATGAGGGAACAGGCAGGGATGAGGGCAGAGGCAGGGATGAGGGGGCAGCGGCAGGGATGAGGGAACAGGCAGGGATGAGGGGCAGAGGCAGGGATGAGGGAACAGGCAGGGATGAGGGCAGAGGCAGGGATGAGGGGGCAGCGGCAGGGATGAGGGAACAGGCAGGGATGAGGGGCAGAGGCAGGGATGAGGGAACAGGCAGGGATGAGGGCAGAGGCAGGGATGAGGGGGCAGCGGCAGGGATGAGGGAACAGGCAGGGATGAGGGGCAGAGGCAGGGATGAGGGAACAGGCAGGGATGAGGGCAGAGGCAGGGATGAGGGGGCAGCGGCAGGGATGAGGGAACAGGCAGGGATGAGGATGAGGGGGCAGCAGTTTCCCTGGCACAGCCGAGGTGCTGGGGGGAGGCCAAGAGCCCCCCCGAAGGCTCTATTGCATTTACCCCGTCAGACTAAAGCTGTTTTCCTGAAGCAGTTTTGTACAGACCCCGTTGCTAGTCAAGAACTGAAAGTCCTTCCCCCCTCTCCCAAGAATAGACCACCACCTCACCGTAAACTACTGGAGCAGGGCGGGGAGCAGCTGGGGGCTGCTCTCCATCCCCCTCAATGCCCACGTGCCGGGGGTTGCCAGGCTCCAGCAGCCTCGGCGAGGCCTCCAGAGCCCCCCATCCCTGGGG
This sequence comes from Corvus brachyrhynchos, assembly GCF_000691975.1. Taxonomy (NCBI): domain Eukaryota; kingdom Metazoa; phylum Chordata; class Aves; order Passeriformes; family Corvidae; genus Corvus; species Corvus brachyrhynchos. Next base: position 703,292 of record NW_008238365.1, read on the forward strand.
ATGGAGTCGGTGCTCCCATCTGATCCGGCCCTGCCCCACATCTAAACCTATTGCTACTAAAAGCCAGCAGAAACTGTGCCCGGACGCCAGCACGGCCAGACGCCCTCCCTGGGAAGGCTCCAGCCACCCCCTGGGCTGCAAAGAGGAGTGTTCGTACCCCAAAACCTGGGATCCAGACTTTCCCCCAGCCTTGGTGAGTCAGCATTTGAGGGAAGCCGGGAAGAAGAAAAAGATGGAGCAGTTGCACCTCCCTTGGACTTGGAACCAGGTCCCTAATCCCGGGAGGTTATGGACAGCCAGCCCTGAGCTCAAGGGTGAGGAAGGGCAGGGACTGAGGGTAACCCTGTCTCCCAACACCCCCTGGTCACTGTCTGCTCTTCCTATGTCCCCCTTAATGGGCCTGGGACCCCCATCCTGACCCCCAGCCACACGGCACCAGCCTGCTGGGAGCCTGTGTGACATCCCAGCCCGTGGGCAGCAGGACTCAGGCACGGGGTGGACTGGAGTGTTCCCATCAGGGTGGCGAGGAGGGGACGTGTGAGAGTAAACAGGAGAGAGAAACAGAGGACAGTCCTCAAAAGCCACCAGGCTGGGAGAAAATCAGGAGTTAGGGAGCCAACATGGGCTCTAGCAGCTGTTCCCTGCCCATGGCACTGCCTGGCTTCTCCATCCCCACACATGGATCCACAGACCCAAATGCCTCCATCAGTGCATGGGGAAGGGCAAGAGACCATTAAAATACAGTTAAAAAGAAAACAAATCCCAAACATACCAAAAACACATTTGAAAAGCTCGACAACACGTCAGCCCACCTAGCAAACATCCAGTGAGGTAGATCTACACTTCCAATACAAACTTCATCATTTCTTTGTGCTGTTAGAAAAAACCCTCCTCTCTGTCCAGCACTGGGCTACAGAGGCATTTTATCCCTGAGATTGCTCGAATACCTGAGAATAAGTTGCAGGAATTATGTCCTTTCTCTCCTTTTTTTTTTTCTTTTCTTTTCTTAAAGATTAAAATATACAAAAATACAAAACCAGAATATTTATATTAAAAAAAAAAAAAAGAACAACAAACCCAAAACAAAGACGACAAACAAACCCAAAGATACGTCATTCACGCACATCCTAGTGCAGCTTTCACTTGGCCTTGGCTTCGGCACGGCCAGGGGGCTCCCCGGGAGAAGAGGGGTCCACCGGGGCCAATAAATAAAGGCAAGACTTGGGAAGGGCTGTGGGGAGGGGAGACAGCAGCCACTGACCCAGGACAGCCTTGTCCCCTGTCCCCGGAGAGGCTCAGCCCCAGAGCCAGCAGGTTCTGCAGCGCGGCATGGGCAGGAGGATCAGAGGTGTTTCCCCAGCTCCATGTTCTGGATGCCAGGAGAAGCCTGAGAGGGGAAGAGCTGGCTACATGAAACACCTTGTGCTCTCTGGGCTGGCACTTGGGAAGGATTAAGGGGAAAAAAAGTGTTTTTCTTGTGACTTGCTCTCCCCCAGGCTGCAGCTCACATCCTACAAATGGGCGGTGTTAGTTCAGCCCCGAGAGAGGACCCATTTCCTCCCAGACTGAGTCCAAATCTGGGCTCTGCTGCTGTCAGCAACCGTGGAAAAACTAAATCCTCACACCTTCCTGAAAGTGAGAAGCCACAAGGAGCAGAGGGACCCACGGGACTGGCCCATGGGCATCTCCCTGGTGCTCCCCAGGCAGCCTTTCCCTCAGCCCCCCTCCCGGGGCAGGCACAGGAGCGAGTCCCCTGCAGCTCATCCAAGCTGTGCCGGAGCCTGGAGTTCCTCCCTGGGATGTTGCCCCTCTGTTCCTCCTCCCCAAGCCATGGCCGCCTGGCTTAACTTAGGAAAAGAATAAAGATTAATCAAATATGTTCAGGTTTTTTAGCGGGAAGAGGTGTGTTGGGTGCTGCCTTCCCCTGTTTTTGGAACAAGCCATCCTGATAATAACAGGGCTTTTCCCAGCCTGGGACTGGGGGGAAAGGTCTATGCAGGGACACCGGGTCCCCGCTGCCAGCACTGCCACCTGCCCTCCCCAGTCCTTCCCCTGCCCTCCCTCCTCCGAGCCCCACGGCTGCCCCTTGCCTTGCCAAAGCCTTCTCACCCCGGTGGAAGCCCCCCTCTCCCTGCCACCCACCATCATTCCCGGGTTTCGGGGAGGAGGGCCGAGCTGTGCATGTCCTCCTCCTCTCGGAAGTAGGCGGGCTTTCCCTGAGAGCTGGGGGACTGCTGTGCTTTCGCTGGGCAGTTGGCGACCATGTGGCTGATGCTCTGGCAGAAGTGGCACTTCTTGGGCTGCGGCGGGAGCTTGCACTCCTTGGCGTGGTGGTCCAGCCCACCGCAGTTGTAGCACCTGTGTGAGGGGAGGAGAAATGAAATGAGGTGGGAGGATGCTGTGGCCATGCCTGGGAGCTATCTGGCTTCATAGACAGAGCTGGGCTCAGCTTTTGGGGTGGGTGGTGGCCCCGGGGTTGGTCCCTGCAGAGCCCCAGCTCCAGCACGGCCAGCTGGGGCTCAGTGGTGCTGCTGGTACCCAGGAGATGGCAGCAAACCCCTGCACGGAAGCCACACACTGGGGACAAAGCCGGGATGTTGGGGGTTCCTGCCCCTCTGGCTCCATCAGTGCCCTGGCTCCCGTGTCTCCAGACCCCGCTCCCGGGGTTACACTGCCACAGGAACGGGCAAAGGAACAACTCACATCCCCAGCTGTCATCGTGGGGGGACAGCCCCCAGCGTGGCTTCTCACAGGGCTGTGCCTTCCAGCACCCGTCCCATGGGTGCCACCTTCACACGGCAGCAGTGCGGGCAGAGGGAGCTGCCTCCTGTCCGTTTTAAATCCTGCACCCATGTAGGACGGCCACAACCCTTTTCTCTTTCCTTTTCCTTCACAATTCCTTTCTGATTAATCTAAAAACCTGTTTATGAGAACAACTGAGTGGGGTGGACAGCATCCACTGGGAAAACTGGGATGAAGCATCCCCAGGCAGACGGGATGGAGAGGATGGGAGAGGAGAGGGGGGATGAAGGGCTGGCCAGAAACTTGCCCCGGGGCTCCCATCTCACCGTGGGAGACGCTGTCAGGACGTCCGGCTATTTCCTTCCCACAAGGAAGGGTTTCTCTTGGAGAAAATTACCCCAGCCCAGCACGGCTCCCCGAGTGAGGGGAGCGGCCGCCCGGGGTGTCCCTGACCTCTGCCCCTTCCCTGCTGCTTCCCTGCCCTTTCCCCACCAAGCTGCATCTGCCACTCATTAACCGCCGCAGGAAGCTGCTTTCCCAGAGGAAGGGTCACTGCCCATCCCACCGGACCCGTGCCCATCCCCGGGGTGCCCGAGCAGCTCCTGATGCCCACAGGGCTCAGCCCCTGCCCCGGAGCAGCCCTGGCTCGGCCCTTACCGGTCTCCTTTCGATCTGCGCTTCTGGAGGCTCTTCCCTTTGGGCCTCCTCTCGCTGCCGATGCAGAAGACGCCCCCGGGGCCGGTCACCCGGATGGACTCCAAACCTTTGGATGATTTCTTGAAGGTGAACTCAACAGCTTCGCCCTCCTTCAGGCTGCGGAAACCCTCCATGTGGAGTTTGCTCTGGGGGGGGCACAGGGAGAGGATGGGGGTTAGCACAGAGCTGGGATGTTCTCCAGGCACACCACAAACCCCTCCCGTGGCACAAGAGCTGCCCATGTCCCATCTGCCTGTCCCTTGTTTTTGCTTTTTTTTTAAATACAAAAGGATCTCGAGGCTTTGCACCATCACATGAACCCAGCTCGTGGCAGGACCTGCAGAAGGCCAGGAGGCTGGAAGCCGGCCCCCCCACTGCAGCTCACCTCAGTTCAAGCCCTTTAACTGCCTGCAATAATTAATTAAGCAGCCATTTGGCACAGGATTATCACTGCTGGGAGCTTCTCCCATTCCTTCCAGGAACACCGCATCAGTTATCACCACTCGATCAAACTAGGGGAGCCAAGAACAATCCAGGCTGGGGAGTGGGGTTGTGAGATGACAGGAAAACCCACTCCACTTTCAGGGGCTCTGTCTGTTTTAGCAGAACAAATCCCTGGGGAGCAGAGCTGGGTGATGCAGCAGGCAGTTCTTAACCCCCTGTGCCGTGAGCATCCCTGCCTGCTCTGCCCGAGGGCGGCTGCATCCCGGGCAGCAGTTCCAGCTCGGCTTTGCCGCAGCTCTGCTAGCGGAGCCAAAACGAGCACGAGCAACGAGTTCAGGGGAATTTGCTGGCAGAGGGAGGAGCAGCTCCAGCCGGCTGGGGATTCCCAACGCCTGCGCGGCTGCAGCAGGACCCTGCATTTATGAATGGAGCATCTCCCCCATTCATGGCCCGGAGAGTTCCCGTCACGTGGGCCGTGTTCTCCCATTCTTCCCGCACCAAGCCTCCGTGTGAACGCTGTACAGGACAGGCAGGCACGGTCTGCTCCCGTCTTCACCCCAAACCTCACCAGGACCTGCGAGGAAACACCCCGTGTAAAAGCAGAGAGGGAAGAAATGGAGTTGTTGGGTTATAGGAGTGAATTTTTCTTGGCAGGGTCTTGCAGGGCATCCATGTGTCCGTGGGCACATGAGAGAAGTGGCAACACAGCAGAGCTCAAGGAACAACTCTTGAGACCCTTTTTCTGCTGCTTTTCCCCTCCCTTTCTGTGTCTGGGGGTCCAGCTCAGGGTGGGACAGACCCCATGTGCTGGGCCAAGTCACCCCCATGCACTGGATCCCCTTCCCTGCTGGATGGGATCCAGAGTGGGCCACATGGGAACCTCCTTGCTCTCTGACCTGCTCCTGCTGCCTAAAGGGAGAGCCAGACCCTTAGCTCTGAGGTCCCAAATGACAACACGGACGTGACAGAGTCTCACAGCCACCTCTGCCCACCCAGGGCAGTCCCAGCACCACCTTCCCCTGGCAAACCCCCACCATGACCAAACACTGCTCCCCAACACCGACCCAGCTCGCCCTGTGCTGAGCATCCCCCACGCAGGAGCTCTGTGCCCAAAGCACCAGCACATCCCAGAGGTGCCTCAACACCTCGGCTCAGCCACCCACCCTGCCCCATCCCCAGTCTGTGGGGTGATTTGGGCAATGGGAGCTACCACGGATGGGGAATTTACCCCACTCCCACAGCAGCCACAGGGTTTAGGGGGTAAGGAGGGGCTGAGCATCACTCCGTGGCACAGGGGATGAAGCCAACCACCTCCCGTGGCTCCTCTCAGGACGTTTACAGCCCCAGCTGGCCCAGCTGTGTTTACACTGAGGGGATGAAAACTCCCAGGCGCTCAGCCCGGAGCTTCGGGATGAAGCTGAGCCGTGCCAGGGGGGACCCCAACGCACGGGCTGGGCCCCCCAGCCCAGCCACACCTTGGGCACCGCCACCCGACTGCCAGAGTCCAGCTCTGACCACCCGTCACCCCCACCTCGAGGAAGAGGAGGGATGGGGCAGAAGCTGCCACAACATGACGGGGAAGCGATTTATTTTCCAGGAGCGGGTGAGGATGACAAGCACCCCCCCAGCCCCCTCCGCCAAAAGGCCAAAGGAAACGCCCTCTCCCCAGGGAAGGGGGGGGGACAGAGGCTGGGGCGCCCCAGCTCTCCACCCCCCCACCGCAGCCTTTTGATGTGAGCTGCAGAGTGGCTGGTGGTCCCTGCGCATCCCCCTGCCCCCTTCCCAAAACACACACATTGCTGGCATTCCTCTGTTATCAGATAGGTAATCAAACTGCAGCCCATTGAATTAGCTGCATACCTCCTGCATCTGAAAGGAAGGGGCCCAGAGCCCCTGTCCCACACCACACACAAAGCCGGAGCCTTCCCAGGCCTCCACACACCCA
>NW_008238365.1:709240-713571 GCF_000691975.1 Corvus brachyrhynchos
GAGCCCGGTGCCCAGCGCGCCCGGTGTGGGAGAACTGGGGCTCGCCCGCTGGGTGCTGGGGTTTGGGCTCTGGGTCCCTTGGGGGAGCCGAGGGGTCAGTCTTGGGGGAGATGGTTTTGGGATGGGGGGTGTGGGGTGGCCCTGGGCTCGGGGTCACAAAGCATCGCCATCCCAAAAGAAGCGTAGCCTAACGCGGGGATTTCCTTGTGCCCAGAGCGAACCGGGCGGGACAGGGGACAGAGCAGCGCTTCACCCAGCGGCCCCCCCGGGCATCACGGCGGGCACCTCTCCGCTCCTCCGCCCTCCCTTCCCCCAAATCCCTCATCACACATCCCACATTTGGACCCGTGTCCCGTCCCGAAGGGATGGCACCGTGGGGCGCCCCAAACCCCCCCGCTGCCCCCCAAACTGCCGGGCTCCGGCTCGCCCCCCCCCCGCCGGGCTCCCGAGGGGCTCGGCCGGCCCCGGGGTCACCATTGTCCCCGCGGCCTCCCCAGCGCGACACAAGGGGACGTTTATTCCCAGCCAGCTCCGGCCACTCAATCAAACCATCTTTGTGTCCAGCGGGGCCTGGGGCGGAGCGGCCGCTGCACCTCGGCTCTCCAGCGCCCTTTAAACTGAAATCCTTGGAAAACAAGCCGGGCTGGGGTGCTGGGATAAGGGCGGCTGCAGGAGCACCGGTGGCAGTGCCAAGCTGTGCCAGGGGTACGTCTGAGCCCTGCCTCAGCCCCGGGGGGTTGGTGCAGAGATAAGGAGGGCGATGCCTGTGGAGCCCTCGGGGAGAGCACAGGGGATTTAACAAAACATTACCAAGGCTTTCCACTGGCTCCCTCACCGTCATCTGCGGCAACATCCCTAAGGACCTCTCCCGATTTCAACTAAAATCAAAATAAAGATATCTTCCTGCCAAAGTGATGTTTGCTCTTAGTTTTCCACCACAAGTCAGTAAAATTAAACTCCAGATACCAATTCCGAGGGGAAAAAAAAAAAAAGCCTCTACCCCAGTTTAATCCATCAGTTTCCTGTCCTAAATCCTTTTAGCTCCTTTGGTTGTATTTTTCCCCACCAAAACCCTCCTGCACTTCCCAGGGGCAGCTAATTGGGATCAGTGGCTGCGTATTAATTTTGTGCCCCCGTCTTAAAGCAGGAACAGGGCCGGGAGCAGCCGCGCGTCTTCCGACGGTGATTTCAGCTCCATTCCGCTTATTCTTATGAGTAAGGGAATAAGGGAAAAGGAGACGTCGGAGCTGGAGCTGGGGGCGGCAGGGGCAGGGGCTGGCCAAGGCAGTGGCTCCATCCCAGCCCTCCCCTGCTCCTTCCGCACTCCATCCCGGGAGCAATCCCATTCATTTGGGCCATATTATCTAGGAGACCATTCCAGGGTGTTTTCTCTCCCTGGGGCAGGGAGGGGGAGCTGGGGGAAGGGATGTGCCTGCGGCCATCAGTTAATCTTTAGACAGAGACAGGAGGCTTTTTTGTGTGTGTGTGAGCGTCTTGAGGGAGTTTCAGGGGTGGAATAAAGCCACTCTCTTTCACTATTTCCCATCAGGACGCGGCGCACAAGCGGCGCAATACAATTTCATTCCAGCGGTTATTTAAAAAAACCCACAAAACAAACAAAAGCAAAGAAATTGCTGCTACCCCTCTCCCCCCTAAAAAATCAGAGATTCCAACGAGCATTTCTACCCCAGGGGATCCCTGTGGGAGTTCCCTGCTCGTTGCAGGGAGGTTGGACAAAATGACCTTTAAAGGTCCCTTCCAACCCGAACTGATCTGTGATTCCATGATCTCTTCCCCAGGGACGTGCAGCTCTGGTGCTCCCGGTCCCGCAGCCGCCCACGCCGGGGCCCCGGGGTGCCCACCCGGCGCTGGGGGTGGCCCTGGTCCTGCACAGCGAACACGGGAGCGCTGCACACGGGGAAGCAGGAAAAGTGCGGTATTACCCTGTCCCTCCAGGAGCATCACGGGTCCAACCCACTGACCCAAACAGCTGCTCCGAGCCGGATCCCCCGTCCCCTCGCTGCCCCCCAGCTCTGCACAACCCAAACCCCCTGCTCGGACCCTGCCCCACACCCCAGCACAGGGCGAAGGCAGCAGGGAAAGGCTGGATCCTGCTCCCTGACAGAGAAACTCCCTTGTGCCTCTCTCTCCTGCGCCGTCAGGGATGGAGCTGCCTCCAAACACGATTTTTTTAAAGCACCTCACGTCACGCTCACGTGGATGATTATTTTTATTATCCTGGCCGCATGCACGGGGTGGCACAGGCACAGGTGGGTGACAGCCCAGGTCGGCTCAGCCAAAGCCCGTGTCCAAACGGCCACTTCCATCCCGTTCATCCCATCCCCTGCCCGCCCGAGCCGGGATGGAGCTGCTCCGCCAGCCCCGACCCCCGCCAGGCTCCCGGGGACGGCCGCACCCAGGGCATCACAGGGGACAGAAGCCCCTCCCGTGCTGGGATGTGCCCAGCAAGTCCCACACTGCCCTGGGCACTCGGGAAGGCAGGAGTGCCACATCGCAGCCCCAGCAGGTCTAACCACGGGCACGGCTTTAAGTCCCCGCAAGGACACGCTGGACCAAGTCACCAAAGCACCAGTGACCAACCACTGAGGCCGCAGCAACCACAGGGTACCCACGGTGCCCAGCAGAATTTCTTGCTAAAATCATCCAAAGGAAGAAAAAAACAACTGCATTTATCGGGGATTTAGACCTGCTGGCTTGGAGAAACGCTTGGAAAGGCAGAGCCAAGCTGTGAAGAGCAAGGATTTCCAGGCACTGGACATCCTCTTCCCCTCTGTTCTCAGCCAGGCCCCAACCCCAAATCCCAGCCCCTGCTGGTCTACGCTGTTCCTCCAGCTCCAACCAGTGGCACCGAGCCTTGATTTTCTCCTTTTCTCCTCTCCCTCTTTCCATGTTGCCTTCCCAGGCAGCTCCACACTCCTGTAAGTGATGCTCAGAGCCCGGGAGCCACATCCCAAGGGACCACTGCAGCTTTGGGGTCTTCACCATCACCAGCCCAATTTCTGCCACCTCGGGATCCCTGGTTCCTCAGGGGGGCTGCTCAGCCCTTCGCCTCCCCGGGACGATCTGCTCTGCTCCTCTCTGCTTCATCCCTCCTGTCTCCTCACAGCCCCCAAATGAATCCATCTCCAGTGTCCAGGGGAGGCATTTGAACCCAAATGCCTCATTTTTAGCTCACAATGCGAGGGAAAGGCAGCCCCAAGGAGCCCTGTTAGTCTCCTGTCCTGCCGAGATTTTAATCTCTTTGTGATCAGATAAAGGCAGAGGGAGATGGAGACGCGCTCCCTGCAGAGAGGGGCCATTCAGACCTGGTTCCTGTAATAAAGTGATTTAATAGATCTAAAGAGGCCAATTCCCTTCTTTCTCCCACAATTACTTCCTGTGGGTCATCATTCACATATGTAAATGAAGAGGGGAAGGAGCGGGTTTTGAGGGGCTCTGGAGTGTTAAGCCCCAAAGGCTGGTTTGGGGTGCTGGGTGCTGGGCAGGGCACCCCGAGCCCTGAGCTTTGCCCCCCCGGCTTTGGTGGCCTTTGCCCTCGCAGCCCTGACTCCCTCCCCGGGGAGCGGAGCCGACACGGGCTTTTGGGAAGCACCCGGATGCCGGGAGGGGACAGCAGCGGGACAAGGACCCGATTCCCTGCAAGCCACCCAAAAGCAGCGAGGCCGCGGTGGGAGCTTGAGTTGGTCCCTCTCCAAGCAGAGGCCACTGCCGGGATGCTCCGCAGCGGGAGAGACACCGGGAGCACGTCCGGCTGTTTCTGCCGGAGAGCAGAGACTCTGTGCCACCAGCGAGCGGAGCAGGAGGCAAAAGCCGACCCGGAGGAGAAGGATTCTCCATCAGCCCAAAGATTCTGGTGGTGCAAAGCCCTTTGCTGCAGCAGGGGAACCCCCCACACCCCCGCGGACCCTCTGCTACCCAAAATAAGCCGCTTTTCCCCAGAGTTCCCTGTATTTCCCAAACGCCACCATCCCTGGGATCCCACGGCTCCCCCGACCTTAGGAACTGGGGGGCACCGGGAGGCTGTGGGTCTCTCCGAGCAGTGGGATGCTCCGACAGAGTCCAGCTAATTCTCTTTTCCTGCAGGAATGTAAGAGCAATCAGGAAACCAGACCGTCTGGGGGCAATAAACCCCCAGGAGAAGGGCGGGAGGTTCTCCCCAGGAGCACTGGGTCCCGCTGTGCTACATTGAGATGCAAAGGCCCATTTGCTCTCTGGAGAGCACCAGGATCTGTTTTCCCCGGCTGATTTGGAGCCCTTGACTCCAAAACCGGCTGTGTCCTGGCCTGGGATAGCAGCTCCTACCAAGGCAC
>NW_008238365.1:714418-714712 GCF_000691975.1 Corvus brachyrhynchos
GGCGCCGGGCTGGGCCGGGGGAAGAAGCCACGGCCGCGCCTGGAGGCGGCGGAGGGGACCCCATCCCACCCCGCATCCTCCGGAGGGTGCACCCCCGTCCCCTCCCCGGCACCCCACGCGGGGTCCGGCCCCGTACCTGGTGCACGAAGACATCGACGGGGGAGTCCAGGGTCGCGCCGCCCTTGGCGGTCATGGAGAGGAAGCCGAAGCCCATGCGGACATTGAACCACTTACAGATGCCGGAGCCGTGCAGGGGCTGGGACTCGGTCTCCGCCTTGGGCGGGGCTCACGCCC
>NW_008238365.1:714835-715230 GCF_000691975.1 Corvus brachyrhynchos
AGGAACCGCAAATCCTGCTGGGGTGCCCAGGCTGGAAAATGCCAAAAAAATCCCCAACCCCCCCAAAAAACCGACAGAGAGGTGAGCTCTGCCTCCACGTGTGCATGGGGATCACCCCAGGAAACGAAGGGGGCTCCTGCCAGCACGACCCAGGCAGTGCGTGGAGTGGGAGCCCTAAATCCGTTTCTCCATCAAAAACGTTAAAAACGAAAAAAAAATTTAAAAATCCCAGACACACACACAAAAAGACCAAACAAGCAACAACAACAAAAAAAGCCAAATTATTTTTCTAAAATCAAAATATTAAAATAAAAATAATAATTAAAAAAAGGGGTGGGAAAACGCCCCCAAAATCCCAACCCGAACCCCCCCTGCCCCCAGCAAGCCATGCTGGA
>NW_008238365.1:716736-718561 GCF_000691975.1 Corvus brachyrhynchos
GCCCCTCCCCCACAGAGCCGAGCAGCCCCGCTGGACTCCCACTGACGGACGGCAAGGGAGGGGGAGGAAGAGGTCGAGAATGGTTTTTCTCTGCGATGACACCCCACGGTGAGCTGCCGGGAGCTGCCCAGCCCGCCGGGACCCTGTCAGCTCTCGCGGTGCAGGTGAATCCGCGTCCCACGGGACACAGGTGGAGCGGGAAGTGCCACGACTCACCCACACATGGTGTCACAAGGTGTCACCTCACCTTCACGCCGGTCCTAACGGGTATGAACTGGGCTGGGGAGGAAACTCAGCTGGTCTCTCGTCGGTCCTGAGTCGATTCCCCAAAGCCAAGGAGCAGCACCTCATCTGCAGCAGGAGGAAAGGGTCTGGCCAGGGTTTCCTGTGGGATCCCCACTCCCATCCCCGACCAGGCGCTGGCAGCCGCAGAACTCCCAGTTCAGGACAGGGCTGGTGGAGGGGACGGGGCTGGTGGCCTTCTTGGCAAGAAGGAAACCACAGTGCGTGTCCATGTTCACGCTCCCGCTCTCTCTGCTGGCACTCACAGCCGGCTCGGGTGGGGATCCCGGATCACCCGGTGGCTGTGGGAGCAGGGATGCGTCTGGCCCCCTCTCCTGGCTGCAAGGGTTGCATATTTATCCTCGTTTTCCTCTCGGTTGTAGGATAACTGGGGTGAGAGGGGAGAAAATAACCCCAGACCTATGGGAGCCCCCTCCGTATGGCTCCAGCCCTCTCAGCTCATCCCTGCTTCCATCCCATCTCTTTCCCAGTTTTTCCCATTTCAGTCGGGATTAGGGGAGGGCGCAGCCTGCATGTTCTGCTCCCATGCAGAGGTGTGAGGGCATGAGGGAAGGACGTGGTGAGGAATGAGCCCTTGCTTTCTCCACAACGAATCCCTCAGAAAATAATCCACACGCTGCACCAGCTTCCCCCTCCAGCCCCTTCCTGATGGACAGGAGTGACCAGTGGCCCTAGAGGCATTTTCCTGTAACTATTTAAAGGCAGCAGCAACTTCCTGAGCACCCCCCGATTTCTGCCCATCCTCAGTGACTTTCCGTCCATGTGACGCAGCCACATCCCCAATCACGGCACTTCCAGGCATCATCCCTGTCCATCCCGTCCTTTCCCCAGTGCCAGTGTCACAGCCCACAGCAGCGCCGGCCCTGTGTCATATTTCTGTGTGTGGTGTATTTGTTTTCGGGGCCTGTTGAATGGCAAATGCGAAAGGGAAGGGGACTCCTTCCTGTTCTTTCAGAGCCGGTCGCTGCGCCCTGCTCGGCTTCAAGGGAATCGCCGGCAAAGCGGCCGCTTTCACAAATAATGGCTTCATTAGATTGAAAGAAGTGGACACTGACCTCACTGAAATGGACTTTCTGACCCCTGCTGACCTCTGGCCCCGGCTCTGACAGCCTGTAAATCTTCCCCCTCGGCATGGCCGGGGCGAGGGCAGGAGCTCTGTGAGCGCAGTGCCAGCACTGCTGTCCCTGGGCCGGACCCACGGAGCTGCCCCGGGGCTCCATCCAGGCCCTGACCCGGCAGGATGAGCCCTGGGGACGTGCAGTGCCCAGGCACGTGGGTCACAGCGCTGGACCGGTGTCCCCATGGTGCTGCAAACCCCTCCAGGGTCCTGGGGGCTGAAGAGCCATGCAAAATGATGTTACCGGAGCTGGGCTCCAGCGCCACCTCCCAGCGCTGTCACTGTCACCACTGAGCAGCTCAAAAGCAGCCTCCGAGCTCCTGCCAAGGAAAACTGATCCCTTTCCCTGCCCATCCCACAGGCACAGCCCTCCTGGCTGCACACAGACACACAAACCCCCCCCAA
>NW_008238365.1:718851-720038 GCF_000691975.1 Corvus brachyrhynchos
CCTCCCTGGCCCCCCACACCCCCCGCTCGCCCCGTGCCTCCAGCAAGCCCAGCCGGTATTGAGGGATGCTCCCAGTGCTGGGAATGCGGGGCTGGGGGGACACTGGCACAAGCGCGCTTCCCAAGGGTGCCCTAACCAGGCAGCACCTTCCCAACACTCCAAAAATACTCCCCTGGGGCTTCTTTCTGCCTGGGGGTGCCCCACAGCTCTGGGGATGGAGCGCGGCCATCCTGCTCCATCCCAAATGGGGCTCCCCGGGGCATTGGCACCCGGCAAGGGAAGGGTGAGGAGTGTTCCTGTGGGGTGCCTTGTAGGGTGCTGCCTGGGGCCAGGCTTGCCCGGCTTCCTGCCCTCCCATAAGGCAGGAGGGGGTAAAGGTGGGTGGGGACCATGGCCTGGAGTGATGGGTTGTGCCCAAATTCGGCAGCTCCCTTTGATAAAAGCCCTGGAGCAGCAGCTGATTGATCGGCTGCAGAGTGGGGATTGATCAGGATTTCAGCCCATACATATTCCCGCTCCCTGATAAAGGGGAATCAATAGCTGAAGGATATTCCTCGGAGGCTGCAGACCCCCACAGATCAGAGCTCACAACTCTGCCCTTGCCCCTCAAATCCTCCCACTCCTGTTCAAACCTCACTCCCCCCGGCAAAAACCCAGGCAGTGGGGGAGAAAATTGTTTTGGGGGAGCCAGGAGGGCACAGCAGGATATGGAGGAAAGGCAGAGCCTCTCCTCCAGCAGCTAAATCTCACCCCCCAAAGCACCAGCCTGTCCTGCACCTTCCTCCTCTCACTGGTGGTCTGGCAAACAGGGTTTTCATCTTTCTTGGGGTGCTGGAGAGCCAACCCCCTTCAAAGTCCTGGTCAGGGTGATCCCAAGGGAGCTGAGCTGGCTGATACATGTGGAGCCCATCGCTTCACTACCTCCAAACACCAGCACCTGCTGCCCCGGCTCAGCCCCCGCCCCGGTGCTGAGACCTGGAAACTCACTGCAGATGTGGCCAGAGCAGAGCCCTCCAGGCCCCGCTGGGAACGGGGTACAGGCACACAGTGTTCCCCCAAGGGAGGGGGTGTCCTTTTCCTTTTCCACTCTTACCTTCTCATTTCCCCCTGCCTGCAGGGAGGATGCCAGCGGGGCCCCCCTGCAGCCCCGGGAGGACTCGGGGTGCTGTGGGGCTCCCTCCGGCCCC
>NW_008238365.1:720374-720589 GCF_000691975.1 Corvus brachyrhynchos
CCTGTGCCCGCCGCAAGGACCAGCAGTCGGTCCCCGCGTGGGTGCTCAGCCACCCTTGGGGTCCCGGCGACGGGCACGGGAGGGGACCAGGGACCTGCCAAAACCCGGCAGAGAGAGCTCGGCTCTGCCTCAGTTTCCCCAGCACGTGAGCGGTGTCACCCAGAGCTGGGTGGCCCCGGGAGCCCCAGCTGGAGCTGAACTGTGGCCACCTGCAC
>NW_008238365.1:720789-721263 GCF_000691975.1 Corvus brachyrhynchos
CAAGGCCTATTGTGCCCTCCACTCCATCCCCAAGCCCGTGTGAAGCCCCCCGAGAGCCCCAGCCCTCTGAGACCTGGGAGACCTCCCCTCACTCGGAGCCTCTCGGGAACGTGCTGCAGAGCCGGGGGCTCCGGGTGGGCCCCCCAGGGAGATGATTAACCTGGGGGCAATCACAGCCCCGGGGACCCGCAGCCCCTCACCACACTTAGCTGGGACCCTGCCAGCCCCACGGCCCGGCCCATGTTGGGGGCATCGTGCTGGCTGGAGGTGCGGTGACAAAAGTGGTCCCTGATGTCCCCTCCGAGGTTACCATCGCCCTTCACTCGGGTGGGTGGTGGGATAGAGGTCCGGGGGACCCAGAGCCACCCAGGCCGGCTGGGCTCCCTCCCGGCGCTGCTGAGTCGGAGGAAACGGGGGAGTTGGGTGCTGGAACCAGCCCGACCGGCTCCCCGGCTGTCAGCACCTGAGGAATGC
>NW_008238365.1:721497-724198 GCF_000691975.1 Corvus brachyrhynchos
AGGGGGTTCCGTGGTGCTGGGGGAGGAGGGCACCGGTGCTCCGGTCCCGCTGCCACCCACGCGGGCTGCCCGGTGCTTGGACCCGCGCCCAGCCTTGGCAGGTTCTGGGAGGGGTCCCTGCTCCCCCAGGATCAGCACTGGCCAGGGATGGGGGATGGGGCCGGGAGGTGGGGGCTGAGCCCAGCTCTGACCCTCTCACCTTCAGTCCCTGAATTTGGGGGGACTGCTGGGGTTGTAATCCCACTCCTGACACCAAAGTGCATCCCACGAGGCGCCAGAGTGAACTGGGGTCCTCCATGTCTGGTTGCCTCGGGCTGAGGGGACAGCGGGGCTCCCCTGTCACCCCTGTCCCCCTCCAAGCCGGGCACGTGGCTGCCCACGACACGGCTCAGCGGGGAGAGGCAGCGGCAGCGAGGGGGGACGGTGGCTCCCTTGCCCTCCCCATGAACCTGCAGCAGCCACCCAGCCCAGATCCCTGATTTTCCTGAAGGTGGCAGGTCCGCTCTCACCCCGCGGTGACAGAGCTCAGCCCAACGTGGCCGGAGGCTCAGCTTAATCCGTGGTCACCGGCTCAAAGGCAGCCGCAGCTGCTGCCCCCGGCCCCTCCGTCTCTCCTGAATATTAAACAGCACCTCGTGCCTTTGACTTGGGTGCTGGAGACCCTTTGGGGTGACGGGAGGCAGCAAACGAGGTCAGTGGGTTGGCTTGGCTTGGCCTGGCCAAGGGGGATTAATTAGAGCCCCGGTGTGGCAACACCGCTGGATCCAGCTTGGCATGTCCAGGTGGGTGGGGAAGGCTGGCAGCAGCAACCAGGGAGCTGCAGGGTCTTGTCCTCTTGTCCTTGCATCCTCGTGTCCTCGTGTCCTCATGTCCTTCACCCATTGCTGGAGTGGGAATTATTTTAGCAGAAAATGGGGCATTGGGGCAGAGCAGGGCTCTGGGTGAGCTCCTTTCCCAGGTCCTGTGGGGCCCAGGGTGGCACCAGGTGCTGGATCCAGCTGCAGGGATGGGATGGGATGGGATGGGATGGGATGGGATGGGATGGGATGGGATGGGATGGGAAAGACAGACATGGAGATCTTTGGAAATCCAGCTCCAGGTGAGAGGCAGGATGCTGAGTCAGCAGCTCCCCCCTCCCCCAGCAGCCCGGTGCTGCACGGAGTCAGCATCCCTGTCCCAGTGCTGTCCTGGAGCCATGGGCATGGCCACTGCATCCATCCCTCTTCCACTGGTGAATGCCATGACCCTGGGGATCCAGCTGTGGCCCTGGGGATCCAGCTGTGGATTTGCCCATGTGGCTGCACAGCCCCACCCAGGCTGATCCCAGCCTCGAGCGGCGCTGGCTGTCCCAGACAAGGTCTCATTGCCTTCCAGAAAAATGACACAAACTCTTCCTATCTGTTCTGGAAAGACCTGCTGGGCCGGGGAGAGCAGGATCTGGAGGGCGCGTGGCGGGCTGGCAGAAGGGGCAGGCAGCCGCCCGCACCCCGCACGTGGCCCCCTGATGCCCTCAGGGACTGGGAAAACCCAACCTGCCAGAGCCTGGATTCATCCCACTTGGCTGGTGCAGGGTGAGGTCCTCTCCCGAGGTGTCCCCCAGGGAAAGCAGCCTGGAACTTGTGCAGGGAGGTGTCCCCATCCCTGGATGGGGACCTCAATCTCAGCCTGTCCTCGGGCTGACCCCAAATCCCCATCCCTGCCATTGTCCCCATAGCTGGGTGGTGACACCGAACAGCTCCTAATTGGGAGATGCTGGGATGTGGGTGCACTTCCAGCTCCCTCCCCAGCACCTGCTGTGTCAGCTGCTTCCCCAACCCAACAATAAAACCCTTCTGGGGCAGGCATGTGGCCACAGCACAGGGACGCCTCCGCTGGCATCCCTCGGAGCCGAGGTGGCACAGGTGTCCCTGTCCCCTGCCCTGAGCCCCGAGGAACACAGTGATGCCCACCCTGCAGCACCCAACACCAGGACGTGGAGCTGGGTGCTGGGGACCATCTCGGATCAGGGGGTGAGTGCTGGGTGACCATCCCAGCTCGTTTCCCTGTGCCAGTGAGGCTACAGAGGTGGATGGAGCCATCCCACCTTTGCCACACAGCCACAGGGAAGGGCCAAGGGATGATGCTGCTCAGGTCTCCGCCTCCTCCTGCGCACCCCGCGGCTGCCCCAGCCCTGGTCCCGATCCCAGCCCGGCCCTTTCCCCCACGGAGCAGCTTCCCTGTTTTTTTCTGGGCTTGTTTGTTTGCTGCATTCGCTGACTCGGCGCAGCCCTGCTGCCCGCCTGACTCATCCCACAGCTCGGGGCACGGCCCGGCCCGGCCCGGCCGCATCCTGCACACTCACCTGTGCCCCGCCAGGCTCACCTGTGCCCTGCCGGGCTCTGCCACAGCCCACCTGGCAGTGTGGCAGAGCTCACACCGTCCCTGCCGGCCACAGCAGCGCTGGCACGGGCAGGCAGAGGGGCCCACGGTGCCCCCCGTACGTGCCGGGGGGGATGGAGTGAGCTCCACAGGAA
This sequence comes from Corvus brachyrhynchos, assembly GCF_000691975.1. Lineage (NCBI taxonomy): Eukaryota > Metazoa > Chordata > Aves > Passeriformes > Corvidae > Corvus > Corvus brachyrhynchos. Next base: position 724,011 of record NW_008238365.1, read on the forward strand.
GCCCCAAAGCCACCTCCTGTGCTCACGGGATCCCCCCATATTGTCCCGCAGGATCAGAGGGAGGTCTGTGGGGTTTGAGGGCCTGGTTTGGGGGCCAGGGCTGGTCCCTCAAAGAGCGGGGTGGTTGTTCTCAGCTTTCCCAGAGGCTCCTTCTCTCCCTGCAGCTCTGCCAGCCCCAGCGTGGCGGC
>NW_008238365.1:724943-725473 GCF_000691975.1 Corvus brachyrhynchos
AGGAGAAGGACTCACCACAAGCCGAACCCACGCTGGTGAACGCAACCCTGGGAGCCGACAGGCCCGGGGACCCACAAACCAGTCTGACCAGCTCCCCGCAGTGTCCCTCGGCAGGCGCCGCTGGCGCAGGTGAGGGAAGCGTGACAGACGTGGATGGCACCACTTCAGCCACGCCACCGAGGACAGAGAGCCCTCCAGCAGCTGGCAGCACCCCCGAAAAACCCTCCTCAGAGGTGAGCGATGGTCCAGAGCCTTCATCTGAAACACCAGCATCAGCAAAGGCTGAGATTGAGTTGGAGGGGGATGAGACGATGGGAGACCCCCAGGGCAGAGCCCAAGAGCTGGAGGACGAGCCCCCCACCGAGCCCCCAGCCCCTGACGCCCCAGCTGAGAGCCTCCCAGAAGCGACCGAGGAGGACCCCGAGCTGCTGGTGGACATGGAGATCTTCGTGGACACGCTGCGCAACATGGAGCCCTCGGAGATGCGGAAGGCACCCAAGGCCCCGCGGCAGCCCCGCGCGGGCTCGGCA
>NW_008238365.1:725630-726329 GCF_000691975.1 Corvus brachyrhynchos
AAGGGCATGGCACTGCTCTCCCACTTTTTGGAGCAGCGGGCAGCCGGAGCTGATGAGGGCAAGCCCTACTCCCGCCTGGACAACAGTGTGCTCTACAGCCGCTTCGTGTCCCCCAGCGCCGCCCTGCTCGAGCTGCCTGACAGCAACGGGGGCACGGGCTCGCCCTCCCTCGGGGACCACAATGGGCTGGGCCCTGGTGGCCATTCTGGCCCTGAGATGGCCATGCTGGAAGCCCTGAATTCTGGCTCTGTCCCTTCTGTCACCGAGGAGCCAGAGAGCACCGTGACCCTGTGTCCCGACGATGTCCTGGTGAGTGAATCCAACACGGTGCCCAGGGAAATGCTCTCCTTTCCCGGGAGTGTGGGAAGGGGGTGGGGATGGAACCCCGGAGCATCTTTCCCTGTTCCCAACATACGGCTTGTGCTTCCCATCAGAGAGGCCATGGGGTGAAAGTGCACGTACTGGGATAAGCGATGGGAGGGCACTGGGACAGGTCATGGGAGGTTACTGGGATAGGTGATGAGAGGATACTGGGATGGGCGATGGGAGGATACCGGGATGGGTGGATCCGAGGTCAAATGATGGGAGGGTGCCACCACGGCTGCTGGGAGGGTCCCGGGCGGGTGACAGGAGGGTCGGGGGCAGGCGGGAGGCTGATCCCCAGCAGTGCGGGAACGCTCGAGGTGTGGCTGCTCGGGG
>NW_008238365.1:727438-728702 GCF_000691975.1 Corvus brachyrhynchos
GGCCTGTGAGCGGGACCCTGCGGCTGGGGGGGCTGCCAGGGGGGCTCCAGCACGGGGTGGAGCAGGGTGTGATGCCTTCCCCCTCTTCTGCAGCTGGCTGGTTTACTCCAAGCCTTTCTTCGATGATGATCCCTACGTTCTGGAGCCAGGCGGGTATCCCAGTTTAAAGGCTTGGGGAGCAAAGGACCCATCCATCTGCTCCATGCATCCCATCAGGCTGGTGAGTGCTGGTTCCTGGTGTGTGGTTCCAGGGGTGCTGGGGCTGTATCCAGGTGGGAGTGTGTTCCAGCAGCTCCTGCTCGCCATCAGTGAGATGCTGGTGTGGAAACAGGCCAAGCGTGGCTCTGGAAAGTGTTGCTGTGGGTTAGGGGTGAGGGAAAGCTTCAAAAGAGCTTCTTAAAGGAAAATGACCCAAACCCCAGCTCAGGCTTTAAAGGGGGGAAGCAGATGTCCCTGCAATGTCCCCTCCTGCCACCACAGCCTCACTGGGGCTCCTTCTCCTTCCAGGGCTGCCCCGTTGTGGAGAGACCTGGTGAGCCACAGGTGAGTGCTGGGACAGCTCCCAGGAATCACGGGCTGGGATGGCCTTGGGACCATTCTCACCCCACCTCGTCCCCTTTCTCACCCCGCCGTGTCCCCAGGTGCTGATCTACGAGGCCGCAGCTTTCCAGGGCCGCAGCTTCACCATCAGCAGAGACATCTACGACCTGAAGCGCCTGCCCGAGCCAGCGCTGCCCACCGTGGGCTCCCTGCGTGTCCTGGGTGGCTGGTGAGTGGCACGGGAAGGGCAGGGCTGGCATCCTGGCAGGAGCAGGCTGAGAAGGTGATGGTCACCCCTGGGAAGGGCTGTGGAATGGCTGTGGGTCGCTTGGGAGAGAGGGTGTGGATGGTGTCCCCGTGCCCCAGCACCTGGAAATCCTCTGGAGTCTCACTGCCTGTGTCTGCCTGTGCCATAGCTGGGTTGGCTACGAGAAGGAAGGTTTCCGTGGCCACCAGTACCTGCTGGAGGAAGGGGAGTACCAGGACTGGAGGCAGTGGGGCGGCTACAGCAAGGAGCTGGTGTCCCTACGGCTGATCCGGACGGTGAGGGCAGGAATGGGAATCGCTTGGGAATGGACTTAGCGTGGGCAGAGAGAGCCAGGCACCCCCATCGCATCCTCACCCCCCAAAGGGAGCTTTCCCTGCCTGTGTCAGGCAGCTGGGCATGGCCCGAGATCCCCCAAACTCATCCAAGCAGAGGTTTGGGAGCTGCTCCCTCCCTCCC
>NW_008238365.1:728932-732957 GCF_000691975.1 Corvus brachyrhynchos
AGCCAGAACCCACCTTCTCCCTGCAGGTGGGTGGCCTACGAGGGCCCCAACTACTCCGGTGAGCAGTACATCCTGGAGAAGGGGGTGTACCGCAACTGCGAGGACTGGGGGGCCACTGACTGTCACATCGCCTCGGCACAGCCCATCCTGCAGGTGAGGGGACACCCCTTCCTCATGGGACGCCCCGGGGCTGGTGGGGGTCACAGCTGGACACCCAGAGCCCCTCTCTGTTCGCTTCCAGGTCAGGGAACACAACCTCCACTTCGTCTCCAAGGTCAGGGGTGGTGGCCCGCAACTGCGAGGACTGGGGGGCCACTGACTGTCACATCGCCTCGGCACAGCCCATCCTGCAGGTGAGGGGACACCCCTTCCTCATGGGACGCCCCGGGGCTGGTGGGGGTCACAGCTGGACACCCAGAGCCCCTCTCTGTTCGCTTCCAGGTCAGGGAACACAACCTCCACTTCGTCTCCAAGGTCAGGGGTGGTGGCTGGGGAGGGGGATGTGACCCCCTGGGGACACAGCCCCTTGTGGGGGGGTGGTGATGCTTTGTCCCCCTCACCAATCCCCTCTACTCCCCCTTCCCCAGATCCTGCTTTTCACAGAGCCTGACTTCTTGGGGGATCACGTTGCCTTTGAGGAGGACCAGGAGGCCTTGCCCAAAGCCTTCATCCCACGCTCCTGCAGAGTCCGTGGGGGCAGGTAGGGCGTCCTGGGGATGGGGACAACACCCTGGGCAGCACCGGAGGGTGGGCAGAACGGGGGTGCTGTGGGTGACAGGAGGGATGGATACCTGCTATGATGGCTCTGTCAGCCTGGGAATGCTCCTCCCCACCAGCTGGATCCTGTTCGACGGGCAGGACTTTGCAGGGGAGCAGCACGTGCTGTCCGAGGGTGAGTACCCCACGCTCAGCGCCATGGGCTGCCTCTGCTCCACTGCCATCCGCTCCTTGAAGAAGGTTCCACTGGTGAGCTCCCTTTTCCCTTCCCTTCCCAAGCAGAACCCCTCCCAGAACGTTTCTCCCCTCTCACGGGCACCCCCAGTTCTGGCTCCCCATCCCTGGAGCCCTCACTGCTGCTCCCGTCTCTGCCCCCAACCCCGCAGTTTTTCTCGGAGCCCTCCATCTTCCTGCACGGGCTGGAGTGTTTCGAGGGGAAGGAGATCGAGCTGAACTCCGAAGTGCGGAGTCTCCAGGCAGAGGGTTTCAACAACCACGTGCTGTCGGTGCGGGTCAAAGGCGGGATGTAAGTGAGCCCCGGTCCCCCGGCACCCGGTGGGTGTCCCCTGCCCCCGGGGGTGACCTGTCCCACGCCACCCTGTCCCCACAGCTGGGTGCTGTGCGAGCACGGCGACTTCCGAGGGCGGCAGTGGCTGCTGGACTGCACCGAGATCACCAACTGGCTGACCTACAGTGGGCTCCAGCACGTGGGGTCCCTCTACCCCATCCGCCAGGTGAGTGTCACCTTTGGGAGGGGACAGGGCACTGCCACCCGGTGGGGTGAACCCCAAAACCCCGGGGCACGAGGCTCACACGGAGATAGAGCTGGCAGCCCGCTCTGGGTGGGCTGGGGGAGCCGGAGAGCAGCAGCTGATAGCTCTGACACGGGAAAGGTGCCACCAGCTCGGCACTGTCAGCCCGGATTCCTGTCCCCCACCCTGGGAGTGGCCTCCTTTGTGGCGAAACGCTCCCTGTGGGCAACTGCCTTGTAAAATCCACGGCATCCCAGCGTGGGGAGCCGTGCCCGTGCCAGCTACAAGGGACAGGTCACGGTTGCAGCCATCGCCCTGGGGAGATGTGGGGATCTCCTGAGGGGAGGACAATGGGGAGAAGCTCCCAGGGGTCCAGGATCGTCCCTTCCCAGAGCCCCAGCCGGGTGAGGTGCTGGAGGTGCAGGCAGCAGGGCTTTTTGGGTGCAAACACCAGATTTCTCTCGTTGCAGAGACGGATCTATTTCCGCATCAGGAGCAGGGAGCTGGAGCTCTTCCTCTCGGTCCCCGACGACGTGGAGGACATGAAGGCAGGGCGGGTGGTGGTCTCCAGCCTGGGCGAGCAGAGCAGCTCCGTCTGGTACTACGAGGATGGGCTGATCAAAAACCAGGTCAGGGCTCAGGTGTGACAGCCAGTGCCGCCGAGGGGACCAGGGCAGCCCCTGGCAGGACTCCTGCTGGGCACTCCCCACCCCACAGCCATCTTCCAGGATTTATAACAGCTTTTCCCAGCCTCTGATCCCAGCCTTGTCCCCAAAGATCTGGTGATTCTCACCCCCAAGTCTCTCCTGGAGATGTGAAGCCATCTCTGCCTTCCCTGTGGAGTTTTTGTCACCCTCATCACCCCCGCCTCTCACTGAGGGGTTTTCCTGCTCATCCCACATTCCACCACAAGAAGCAGCTGCATTTACAGGGAAATCCCTCCCTCTGTGTCCCTTGCAGGTGGCCCCCAACATGAGCCTGCAGGTCATCGGGCCGGCTGGGAGGGGTGCGAACGTGAAGCCATCTCTGCCTTCCCTGCGGAGTTTTTGTCACCCTCATCACCCCCGCCTCTCACTGAGGGGTTTTCCTGCTCATCCCACATTCCACCACAAGAAGCAGCTGCATTTACAGGGAAATCCCTCCCTCTGTGTCCCTTGCAGGTGGCCCCCAACATGAGCCTGCAGGTCATCGGGCCGGCTGGGAGGGGTGCGAAGGCCGTGCTGTGGTCCGAGAGCCGGATGCCACGCCAGACCTGGAGCGTTGATTCTCGGGGACGGATCCACAGCCAGATGTTCGAGGACATGATCCTTGATGTCAAGGGTGAGGCCTTGGCCCTGTGCAGGGGCTGCTTTCCCAGGGATGCCCAAAAATGGGGTGGCTGGCTGTGATGTGGGACACCCACCCCTTCATCACCGTCAGGAGCAGGGTTTGCCCTCCCCAAACCTTCCCCTCGCTCTGCAGGCGGCCGAACCTACGACTGGGACCATGCCATCATTTGGGAAATGGCTGATGAACGACCCACGCAGATCTGGGACATCCAGGTGCTGTGAGGGGCAGAGGTGCCCCAGGGCAGGATGGGGACACCCTGCCAACACCCCCACACTGGGGCAGGAGGCCTCAGACCCCACCCACGCTGCCCCCCAAGCACCTCTCCACCCCAGCTGCTGGTGTGAAGGATGCCCATCAACCTCTCCATCATGGGGGGACCACCCCACCTCCCTCCTGGGGAGCCCTGAACATGGTCCATGAAGGATCCCACAGACACGACCGGCATGGGACCCTTTGGAGAACAGCAGAGCCCCTCCCCACAACCATTTCTTCCCCCCGAACTGTATTTATGTACGTGTGTAAGATACAGCCCTGCTTGTCTGGACCAGCTCTGCCTGGGTGATTGGTGTCCTTGTCACAGCCTGGCAGTGCCCCATGCCAGCCCCAGGCCCGATCCTGCTGCCAGGATGGGATCCCAGTGCCCTCTAGTGCCCACGGGCACCGGCAGCTCCGTGGCCATGGAGTTTGAGGTGGGAGGCACCGGCCTGGGAGCACCGGGGGCTGCGGGACCCCACCAGCTCCAGCTCAGGGGGACCCCAGCCCATGGCCTTGGGGGTGTCCCTGTCGTGGCACCCCGGGCTGAGCTCTGGGTCAGCAGCGTTCACTGTCCCTGAAGCAGGGCTGGCTCAGGTCACCCATCTTCCACCACCGGGAAAGAGGTTTTGCCCACCTGGGTCGAGAGCAGGAGCTCCGGGAGGCACCGCCTGGGAGAACCGGGGGCTGCGGGACCCCACCAGCTCCAGCTCAGGGGGACCCCAGCCCATGGCCTTGGGGGTGTCCCTGTCGTGGCACCCCGGGCTGAGCTCTGGGTCAGCAGCGTTCACTGTCCCTGAAGCAGGGCTGGCTCAGGTCACCCATCTTCCACCACCGGGAAAGAGGTTTTGCCCACCTGGGTCGAGAGCAGGAGCTCCCTGGGGATGTGACTCAAAGCCAGGGGGACACGGGGCGAGAAACGGAGACAAGCAGCGCCTCTGTCCTCGCTGCTGGGGAGAGGACACAGCTGGCAGC
>NW_008238365.1:734133-736758 GCF_000691975.1 Corvus brachyrhynchos
TGGCCACACTGCCCCGCCCCAGGCAGGACAGACAGCCTCCTGGCCCCTGGCAGGACAGACAGCCTCCTGGCCCCTGGCAGGTTCCCTTGCACACCCAGACTCGTAGCTCTGGGCTTGTCCCAGCGCAGGGAGGGAAGTGAGCTCTTCCCGGAATCGCTACCCTGCTTCTAAGCAGGGACTTTCAGAAGTTGGGGGGGAAGTGGAAGCCAGGGAGCGGTCTCTGCTCCTCCGGCTGCTGCGAGGAAGTGCTGAGAAGGTGACAGGCAGCAGAAGGAGGTGGGGTGTGGGAAATGCCCGTGCTGGAAGTGAGGGGCAGGGGGAGGAGGGACCCCTGGGAAAGGACCAGGAATGGAGCCCAAAACTCTGCTCTGCTCTTTCGCCACACTCTTGTCCTTTTTGGCTGGTTTGCAGAGGGGGAATTCCCAAAGTGTAAATGCACCCTGCGGAGCCAGCAGCACGTCACGGCTGTGTGGAACTTCACGAGTGAAATAAGCACAGACAGATCTGGCCCCGTTACCAGCATGTGGTAGGGGAAAAAAAAAATCATCCCAAAAGCTGCCCCAAAGAGCATCGTGCTCCCCAAAAGTGCCGGTGGGTTCATCCCTCCCCACGCAGGAGAGCCCGCACATCCCTCAGCACAGCTCTCGGACTGAGCCCCCAGGGAGCCCCCCCAGCAGGAAGGAAAATATCATCCACTGGGGAGAGGTGAGAGGAAACCACAGACGCGTGTCCACCCAGCCCCTCCGGCCAGCCACACTCGGCATCCCCGGTGCAGGCACGGGCTGGGGCCAGCAGGCAAAGGAGAGGCTGGAAGATGGTCTGGAGAGCTCAGCGTGAGGGTTACAGATGTGAGCGGCACTCTTAAGCTAAAGAAACGCTTTCAAAAAGCACCACATGGAAGCGTTCAGACCTCCCAGACCACAGCACAAAGCTCTCGGTAAGATCACAGCAGTTAAAAGTCAAAGAGAAAACCAGGCGCTGCGGTTTTCAGCTGAAAGCAGAAATCCTCCCGCTGGCCGAACCCTCCCCTTCCCACGGGCAGAGCTGGCTGGACAGGGCCCTGTCCTTACCAGGCAGAGCACGAGCAGGGCGAGGAGCAGGAGCAGGCGGGCGCGCTGGAGGGGTGGCATGGCCGGGGCTCTGCAGGTGCCGTGACACTTCCCGTGACGCTTCCTCATCTGCTCCGAGCCTTTAAGTGCAGCGGTGGCACCGGCGCACCAATCACACCTCCCTTCCCCAAAAGCCTGCGGCACCCAGGGCGGTTTGGGGAAGTCGCGTCTGCTGCCTGTGCTGAGGGAAAAGGTGCCAGGCGTGGTGTGGGGATCTCCAGGCCCTGGAGGTGTTTCTCTACATCCCCTGGCACAAGAGCAGCTCCTGCTCCCTGTTCTGTGGCATGACAGTGACAAATAACAGAATATAGAAATTTTCAATTCTGCTGGAGTTGCCAAATAGAGCTTAAAGACTAACTCGCAAAATAAGATAGAAGGATGTAAAAGTGTGAACACAGGATGATAAACATGGCTGGAAGCAGTGGAAAAACAGGTAAAAAGAACTAGAGTGGGGATTTTTTTGCGAGTATGTAAAAAGAAGCAACACAGCATGCCCAAAGAAAATGTTCAAGGAAAGGCTGAAATCCCTCAGGCTCTGCTTCCCCCTGGGGACTCTCTGTCCTCACACCCACCAAGGACTAAGAGCGGCTGAAACCCTCCCTGGATCACTGGGAGGGTTTGCAAATTGCAGCCAAGGTTGGAAGGAACAAAAAAAAAACCTGCGACTTCAGGTGGAGCCAAGGTGTCCCTTGGGATTTCAGTTACAGATCCAGGTGCAGAGCAGGGAAATGCTTCCTTTAGCCCCCCAAGTCCATCTCCTCACAGTGGAATTCCTCACAATTCCCCCATCTCCTCACAGCGGATGTCTGAGCTCCCTCACCCGCTCAACTGCAGCAGCAGGAAACAAAAGGGATCTGGTTATTTTGAGATGCTTGAAATGAACAGTCACTGGCTGAGAACACACACCTGCTGTCTGGGTTTGTGCTGGCGAAGCACATCACGGTGAGCTCTCTGTCAGCTTCCACCCAGAGCTTTTTCTGCAGAAAAGTTTCACCAAATTTAGCTCGGTTTTGCTCTTCGGGCAAGTTGAAACAGAAAGTGTCTCGAGCACAGCCAACACCCCTGGAAGTGTCCAAGGCCAGGTTGGCCAGGGTTTGGAGCAATCTGGGATAGTGGAAGGTGTCCCTGCCATGGCAGGGGGTGGGAATGAGATGAGCTTTGGGGTCCCCTGAGCCCAAACCAGTCTGTGGTTCTGTGAACGCCCCACCCAAGGAGGCAAAACCGGGGGGATAATCATCCTGTCCTGCTCATCCCCAGCTGGCGAGGCTGAGCTCCCTGGAGAGCAGCACAGAGGCAGCAGGCGGGATGGGGGACACCCAGGGAAGGCTCTCGGCATAGTGGGAAGCGCTGGGTGGAGCTCAGGGCATCAGCGAGGCCAAGAGCAGTGCCCAGGTGAGAAAACAGCGAGCGAGGAGGCGGGCGAGGGAATCAGGAGGAGCTGCAGGCCACGGGGTGCCTCAGGCCCGGCGGGTGTGTATGAGCGGAGGCAGAGGGGGGGCGGAGGGCGTGCGGAGGG
>NW_008238365.1:736908-749753 GCF_000691975.1 Corvus brachyrhynchos
CGTGGGGGGGGCGGGGCGCCCCCCCCAGGTTCGGACCCCCTCCCCAGATCCGGGGATCCCCCCAAGAGGGTCCCCCCAACACACCCCGAGTGCCCCAGAGCTGCCAGGCCCCCCTCCCCCTTCACCAGCCCCCGGGTTATCCCCGTTGTTTTGAGCCCCTTTTTGCCCTCCGTCCCTCAAACAGACATTCTGCCCGGAAAACAAGGCTGTATGGACTGGGAGGATGGGCTGACCACAAAAATGTACGGTTTGGGGTTTTTTGGACAGCTTTTTCAATTCTGTTTAGAAGGTTAATCCACCCAAGCAAACGCACCCCAAGTTAATGAAGCTGTGCTTTATTTCATGTGTTATCCCCTCTTATTTTTCCTCAAAGGGCAGAGCTGTCCCAGGTCATTACCTTCACTGTTCTTACCCTTCTACACAATAGATGTAGCTCTCTCTCCCCTACAATTGTCCAAAACCAGATAAGTAACAAGACATTTCCACATCCTCAACCAGCCCTAGAACACCGTCTATTTTTACAGTTCCCTTTAAGGTCACATCCTCCCCACTCAATTTCAGAACAAAACCTCCCATTTCAGTCCCGGTGAAGTTTGCTGCTTCTGTTAATTGCAGAGCACTGTGCTTTTTTTTCATTAAAACGACTTGATTTTACCACTTTCTTCCTCTCTGTGCAAGTGTCACGGGCTCTTTCTGCAAGCTCCACTTCGTGCTCACTCGTCCAGCTGCTGGGATTGTACCTTCCCATGGTCCTGACTCCTGAGGAGCACCCACACATGCTCAGAAATTTGGGAATGCTGACGGGATTGAGGGACCAACTGCTCTCAAAAACTTTCCCTCAGCACAACCGTGATATTTCTTTACCTGCTTTTGGAGAACTTGTGTGCAAACACTGACCTGTTTTCCTCCTTTCTCAGAGGATGCCAGGCTGTCTCCTAGGACAAGGAATCCCTGCAAGGCACCCTCCACTCCTGCTTGAGGGGACAACACTGGAAAAGAATATGGAGGGTAAAGTCCCTTAGTGATGAGGGGTTTCTGGGCCAGACCCGTTCCTGTGGCTGCCCTCTCACACACACAACGAGTTGGTGACACCAGGAGCCAAGGGGTTTCTACCCAAAAAGTCCTCCCTGCTGTGGCAGAGCAGGAATTCTGGTGTGGGGTCCCCTGTGCACCCCAGTCCTGCTCACAGCTCTTTGTGCTTTCAGGTGCAGCTCACGCTGACACGGAGCTCACGTCCTCTCTGATGGAAAAAATCTCTCTGTTGGAACAGAAAATAGAGAAACAGGCACAAGAAATGCGGCTGAAGGTAAAAGTCAGCCTCTCGCTGAGCCTGCTCTGTGTCCTGGCACGGGAGTCCCACCTCTCAGACCTCGTGTGGGCTCCGAAGTTCATCTGTGGCCTGCTGTTAATTACCAAAACCAGCCCTTTACAAAGCAATAGAGCCGTGGGATCAGGCCTTGGGGTGGCAGAGGGGACAGTCCTTGCTGTGACTTCTTGCAGCAGTGGCTCTCAGCACCCTGGCACTCAGAGCAGCACCTCTTTGGCTTCTTTTTTTTTTTTTTTTGCCTCCTGTGGTGGTGCATTCCCCCTTTTGTTTTCTGAAACACCGGCTGCTCACACAGCAGAGTCATCCTGGAGCAGCCCTCTCTGCATCACTGAATAGAATAAATACCTTTTTTTTGTTTAGGGTTGTTTTTTTTTAAGAAGTGGCTGCAGAGATGCTGGTTTAGTTTCTACATCAGCCCCTCCCTACAGGTCTGAGTAGGACTGGGAGATGGGTCACCTATTCCTGGAGCTCTCTATTTATTCCACCCCTCATTTGGGTCTAATTAAGGTATTTGTGAGGTGATTCAGCCCTGGTGACCCTTTGGCCTGTCTCAGGGTGGGGTGAGAGGACCTGTACTAGCCTCGCTAATTGCCCCAGCGAGGACTAATTGTGCAAACTGTGCCTGGAGGTGCTGAGGCCCAGGAGCTGACCCTCATTATTTGTTCTGCCCCTGAAGGACCGGAGGATTGCTGAACTCGAGGAGGAGATAAAGACTCTTCAAAAAGGAGAAGGTAAAAATCGTTCACCTTTGGCACCTCTGCGAGAGCTCCAGAGCTCTGGGCAGGGCAACAGAGCAGGCTTGGAGACCTCTCTGAGCTGTCCTCAGCTCCGAAACCCAGAGGCCTCCTTGGTGAGAGGTCGCAGCTACACACAGGGACCATTTCCCGAAGCAGATCTGCACTTTGACTTGTATCTGTTCCTCTGGTGTGGTGCAAAACATCATTTCCTGACCTATTTTCTATGGGGTTCTAAATTTCCATGAGTGTAAAGCCAACCACAGACACCCAAGGATGGTCAGAAAACCGAAGAGCAGTAAATACTGCAGAGTTCAAACAGGCAGGAAAGCAGCTGAGAGAAACCAAAAACCTGCTTGGAGTCTCCCACAGGATTCCAGGTCCAGCCTAACTCTAAATTGAACCCAGCTTCCAGTGAGTCACTGAAGGTCTTTTCCCCTCTCCAGTTCCCTGGAATCCAGCAGCTTTCCAGCCCCAGCTGGAGCCCACACACGTTTCCTACAGTGGCTGAACTGCCTTGTCTGTGCTGAGCTGGGGTGAGTTCTCTGTTTCCTGAGCACAAAACAAACTGTGTCTGTCAAACCACAAACATGTGGTTTGTACCTCCTCGAGCGTTGTGCTGCCACCCAGCCAACATCTCAGGATCCAGCTTTAGTGGACACCTGCTCATTTTGGGCTCCTTGAGACAGAGGGAGCCAAGCGATTTCCACTGTGTGATTGCCAGCAGCACCACTCACATCAGCTCCCCCAGCACACAACTTCCCCAGGGTCGTTCACAACTATCTTTTAGTCTGCCAGCATTGTTGCCAAACCACTGCAGGGTGAATTGTCACCTTCAGCCCCTGTGTCCCATGGGTTTGAGTTCACTGAGCACAGCCCTTCTTTGAGGAGCTACATAGAAACATCAGGTCTTCTCTTACAGATGCTCCTGGCTCCCCCACCACAGAAGAACTGGAAATGAGGTGTCTTCAGCTGCAGAGCCAGGTCTGGGAGATGGAGGTGAGGCACCTGCTCTATGTGCCCTGAGCCAGCTGCTGCTTTGGTTTGAGATCACTGCAGTCCCAGTTTGGCCTTTTTCAAGCTGCCCCTTTGATCATCACAACCCTTCACCTCTGGGAATAAGGAGCAGGTTGGATGAGAGCAAAAGGGCAGGTGGAGGTTTTTGACACACAGACATCTGTGCCTCCTGCAAGCTTCATTCCAATTTCCAGGGCTGTGGAGATGCTCAGCTCCTGCAGTTTTGGGAGGTTCCTCTGTCACTACAAATCTTTCCTCCTCCCTTTTTCCTGCTACTGACAGAGCTGCTGTCACTGCCCTGTCAGAGAGTCTGTCTGTCTGTCTGTCTGCCAGGGCCAAGGAGCCCCAGGACAAACCTCTTCCACCTCCCTCTCTGCCTCTCACAGCCACAGCTGACCCCTCTTAGGCTCCCATTTCCAGTTTTCTGAAGCTCTGGTACCAACACTGGCCTGACTTTCCTCTTCCAGCAGTTCCTGAATGACTATGGTCTGATTTGGGTTGGAGAGACACGGGACCAGCTGGAAGACACAGAATCACTCCAGGATGAAGAGGAGCTGCCAGCAAGGAACCTCTGGAAGCCGGGTAAAGCACCTGCACTCTTGGCTGAAGCTGCTATCCCAGCTCTCACTGCAGCTCGGAGAAGGGAGAGTAGATAAGCACCAAAACCTCAGGATTTGGGTCTTCAGAATTTGAGATCCTGTGCCGAGATCTTCACATCAATCCATACCAGGGACACAGACGTGGAGCAATCCAACAGGAGCTCAGCAGAAGGTTTAATTTTATATACCTGTATGTTGTACGCCCTTCTTGGGCAAAGAGGAGAGAACCTGATGGCTCAGCCCTCCAGGAGGAGGCCTCACAGCAGCTGTTTCCCGCAGAATTCACAAACCCTGCACATTTGAGGCTTGGCTGCTCTAATGACATTGACATAGAGTGGGTGGAAAACGGAATCAGGTGCTTTGTGTGCACAGGAGCTGTAGTAGCTTACCCACAGTCTGGCTCCATCAGGGAGTATTGTTTGCCTTTCCTCCCAGCCACCACGTGAGGGCTTTAATTGAGACCTGACTCTGCTGTCTGGGGTCCAGGCAGGTTTGGCAGTGGCTCCCCAGGGAGTGGAAACAGAGGAAAAAAAAGGAAATTATTTGGGCTGTAGAGCCAATGCTGCTTCCTCACCACCATGCACATATTAGACTAGACCTTCCCTTAGATGCAGGAGGGGAGACACAGAGGGAGATCAGCAGAAACAGTTTTGGTTTCAGCTCACTGACCTTTTTCAAGGGTATTTCTACATTGTCCTTTAGCAACTCTTAAAAAAGGAGAACGACCAAGGACTTTAACTCAACTTAGATCTTTTCTCTCTCGTTTCCTCTTCTGACTTCATTCCTCTGCCCTGTCACAACCCTTTTACTGCTTCACCCTGCCACCCTCAAACACCTAGACAAACATCCTTGCAGAGTCCCTGCCCTGGTGCAGGCAGCTGCCTCTGTTTACCCTGGCACCACTTCAGCACCTGTGCCCTGATCCATTGATCCAATCTGGTTAATCCAACTCGTGCAGTTCCTCGTCATGCACGGCACAGGGACAGCACAACACTTCTGAGAGGATAAACAAGCCCAGGAGCCCAGCGTGGGCTCCACGAGCCGCCCCTGCTCCGAGCTTGCAGCCGCGGTACTGCATCCTCCGCCCTGCCCCTGTGGTTTGGCACACGCCCGTGTGGACCTGGCAGAGCTGTGCCACAGCAAAAGCCTGCACTGCATTCTGCAAATGTGTGAAAGGCAAAGCACAGAAATGTCAGGGCTCCAACACACCTCAGATTCATACAGACAAATCTGCTCGGCCACCACCCCTTCCCCTGTAACTCTGATCCCTCTGCCACAGGTGAGGCCGGTGTTTGCGAACACCAGATTGATTTCGATTTAATCTTGGAGAACATTAAGGATTTGAACTCGCTGGTCGGAGAGGGCATTTCTCAGATTGAGCACACGCCCCGGGGGGCTCGGCTGAGGCGGCCAGAGCCCCTCCCTCTCACCCTGTACCGAAATGGGATCGTCGTGGGCAGTGGAGCCTTCCGGCCCTACCAGCATCCCTCCACACAGGTATGGGAAGGGCTGGAGAGGAATCAGAGTCATCCTGCCAGCACTCACTAAGCCCCAGGAACGGGGATAGGGCTTCTGAGCTCATCTCAGTCCTAAAAAGGAGCCCAGCTCCACACCTGCATCCCCACAGTGCCTTTAAAGCCTCGTGTGTCTGTGTGCAGTAATTTTTAGAGACGGAGATTCTGTGCCTTTGATGCAGACCTTTCTGCATGGTCACAACACCACAAACGGGAGCATCCCAGCAGAAAGATCAGTCCTGAGCGAAACAGAAAGCCTGAGGTGTGACCACGAGCTCTGCTCTTGTTTCAGCAATGCCTGCAGGACATCATGGATGGTTATTTCCCCTCAGAGCTGCAGCCGCACTACCCCGACGGCGTCCCCTTGCAGGTCAGTGCCACACGCAGCTTTGGGGGAGAAATTGCTCTCTTGCTTCCCAAGACAGCTCAGGTTTTCTTTCATCAATCTGCTGGATGGTGCCCACAGCAAGGGGAGGTTGAAGTTTGTGATGCTGTGCAGGTGTGTCTGGGGAAAAGGGAGGCAGGGAGGGCACCTGCAGCAGCCGTTACAGGAAGTGTTTCAGCATCAAGGTTCAAAGGTTTCTGTGTCTCAGTGAACCTGGCTTGAAACAAGGCTTCTAAGAGCACAGCAGGCTCTGTAAGAGAAGCAGCACATGCAGGAAATTAAGAGCTGTGTCACGAAAAGGAGGGGAAAAAAAGTCCTCAAATAGTTCCCCTGGAAAAGCTTTTAAACTGAGATTGAACAAGTAGCTTTCAAAGAGCATGTCATGAGAGTTTATTTTGCCACAGTTTAAGTGGATTTGGCCACCTGAGGTTCTCTTGGGCCCCAGTTTTTGATTTCTCAGAAATAGCAAAGAGCCAAAGCCACATTTGCGGGCAGAGAGCCTCAGGGGATTCAAATGTAGGTCTTGGAGTGCACCTGAAACGTCAGCAGGCACAACCAGAGGCTGGACCTTCCCTCTGCCACAAAGAAACCAGGACACAGCTGCATGAACAGGACAAGGTCAGGCCAGCTGGAGTAAGCTGGGAGCTGTGGAAGTTAGAAAGTCTCATGGAAGGGGGATTGTGCAAAGCTCTGGGGACTGAGGTTCCCTATAACCTCTGCATCATTGGTTTCATTTGGGGCTTACAACTGCTGGTTGTCATTACTGTGGTTAATTTGGCTCTGATGCAGCAAGAGGAGATTGTGCAACAGTCAGATTTGCTTATAGGTCACTGACAGGAGGAACGTGGTCTTTCAGAAGCAAGACCTTCCAGGGAGTTTTCCTGGCCTTGGCCAGATGGTCGGTACTTCAGAATCCAACAAAGTGCAGGAAACCTCCGAGATCCCAGGTAAAATCCCAAACCTGCCTCAAAAACGCAGCTCATGCTTGAGGAGGAGGATTTTTAAACCTTACCAGGGCAGTGCAGGTGGTAGGAGGGGAATGCGAGGGTCTCAGCAAGGAAAGCAACACTTCTGGGTCAGGGCCTGGTGCTGCCTCAGGAGCTGGAAGCCAGCAGCAGCACACACAGGGTCCTCTCAGCACTAATCCTCCTAAAGGATGAGACATAAGAGGTAATAAAAGAATAGAAATTCAGCAGGTTTCCAAACACATCTACCCTGTGCCTTTCTGAAAGGCCGAGCTCCTTCCACCTTCACCACATCAAAGGATGCTGAGGGAGCCCTGCAGGCCTGGGAGAGTTGCTGGCAAACACCGCTCCTTTCTCCTACAAGCTCATTCCAAAAATGTAGATATCTTCAAGCCAAATGAACCGTAACTGCACTGAAAAATGGGACAGTTTCCCTTCAGACTTTCACAAAAGAATATGGGACATCAAAGGCCACAGATTCCTCATTTTGCTCCTAGACACTCGCAGTCTGAGTAAGCAATATCTGACGGGGCTGGAAAGTCAAACAGAGAGACAGAAATCAGTGGGTTTGTGGGTGCCTCACTAAATAACCCACCACGTGTATCACCCATAAGAAACAGCTGCCTGGTTACATTCAACTGTGCTCAGTCACCTCAAGGCTAAAGCTAAATATTCCCTTTAACCAAGCAGTAAAAAAAATAATTGTCCCAGCAGAATGGAATGGACGCCTACAAATACACCCTCGCAAGGTGAAAAATGTCCAAGTCTGTAAAAATGGTGATAGTCCCAGTTTTTCACAGCAGAGCTGCCTGCCTGCTGTGCATCCCAGCTGTGCACTGAACAGGCTGCTCTGTTCTCACTGTTGATGTTGACAATCAAACAATCAGTGGGGCAGAAAGTGGGACAGCTTCAAGGGAGGAACCTGAGAGCCGCTCTCGGCCTCGCTGGGGTGCTGAGAGCTCTCCCTGTCGGCTGCTGCGCCCTCTCCTTTCACCAAATCAGCCTCTTCTGGGAGCAAAATGTTTGTCACAAAGGTCACACATGGACGTATCTCCCCTCTGCTCTGGCAGGTCCCAAAGCCTCCTTGGAGCAGTTTCCCAACGAGCTTTCCAAGCCCCTGAAGCACAGAGGGAGAGTGGGCAGTGCCCGAGGCGTGGCTGGAGCAGTGCCACAGGTACCAGTGACCTCCCCAGACCCCCCCAGGAGGAGACCAGCGGCAATTCCCTGGACTCAGCTCCCTGCACAGCACCAGCATCCCCACCTTGGGCCTCTCCCAGCTCTGTGTAACCTTCCAGAGAGGCTCCACCAGAGCACACGTGGCACTTGGCACCTGCCTTGGGGCTGTGCCGGCACTGGCTGCTCTCCCTGCAGTGCTGACACTCACCTGCTTTGGTTGCAGGGCTCTGATGGGCAGCGGAGCAGCAAAGAAATCCTGGTGGAAACACCTGGGCTGGCTGCCCTGGAGAGATACAGGTACAGCCCCCCGCCCCTGCCCTGTCAGGATCTCCTCTTCCTCCTGTTTCATCACTGCAGGTTTAGTTCAGGGGGTTCAGTTGAGGAGGTAAATGGACTTTCCCCTTTTAGACCTTAGAAATAGTTAGAAAAAAGGCCAAGTTTGGTCTTTTGGGAAAACCACTGAATTTTTCATGGCAAACATGCCATATTTTACATCTCTAACAAAAAGCTTCTGTTGTTCAAAATGTCACAAGTTTATGTGAAAGTTTTTCCGACAGCAAGCCAAGGCCTAAGAGTTTAAAACCATTGAAGGAGCTTTTTGCAGTCATATTAAATGGGAGAATCTCATGCCCAGGTGGGAGGTCTCACTAATAGCACTTTTCCACTCAGTCTCTGGCAAGGCAAGACCCAAATAACTAATGAAAAAAACCCCAAGCAGATTATTTTTAACCAAAGAAGTAGGGCAAAGTACTTACCAGGCAGCACTGGTTTAAAATGAGAAAGCTAAAAAAGGTCCACAACCCTCTTCAAGGCATCTTCAGGCTGAGAAAGTAAAGCAGCAGTTTGGGCAGTGGGTTGGTCTGGTTGCCCATGGTCAGACAGGGCCTCGTTGACCTCAAGGAGCCCTTAAACATGAAACTCCTCCTGTCACGGAGGCTCTGCCCATTGAGTGGAGCTCACTCCTGGGCTGACAGGGTTTTGTGATCCCCAGGGTGAAGCCAGCTGAGGGGGCTAAAGCTCCTGGCCCTGATTTCTGCACTCTGCGCATCAGATCCGAGAGCGGGGAGCAGACGTACGAGGTGAAGATGCTGCTCACAGACACCATCGGGGACCTGCGCCAGCACCTCGCCCACATCAGGTAGTCCAGGACTCCCTCCCCTCCTTGCCTGGCTCTGTAGGGCCCCAGGAAAGGGTTCTTGAGGTCCTGGGGCTTCAAACATCGGCCTGAGCTGGGTCACAGCCCCAGCCCTCTGCCCACTGACACTCTCCAGGCAGCAGTGCCAGGGTTCTGAGAAGCTCAGAGCATTTCATACCCACCTTTGCCACACAGCAGCAGAGATAAACTTCTTCTGTCCTCCCAAACTGCCACCAGATCCAGGCCCATTGCTGCCTTTGCCTCCTTCCAGCACTCGCCCAACTTGTGCCACCATTCCCAAGGTGCTGGAAGCTGAGCTGCAGCCTTTGCTTGGCTCAGCCAGCTCTATGTCCCAGCACATTTAATGCTGCCCAAGGGCTCACTCAGCCTGTTGGGGACAGTTCCAGATGGCTGAGGGCCCCCTTTGCTCTCCCCTCTTCCCACTCCTGCTGCAGGCCATGGCCCTGGCCTTGGTGCGAGCCCAGGATGAGCTCAGTGCTGGTGGGATGCACGAGCCTCCTTCCTTCCCACTGCAGCTGTGCAGCTGGACAGGCTGCTCCGTGCCTGGCTGGCTGCAGTTTGGGCTGGAAGCCCTTTTTTCTGCTCTTGCATAACCACAGCTGGATCAGTCAAAGCATCTCAGCAAAACCTTGGGGGATCCCGTGAGTAGGAAAGATTGTGCTGTTCTTTCCTAGGGGTGGAAACTCGGACTCGTATGAGATCATCAGCACCTTTCCCCAGAGGGTGTACACAGACAACTCCAAGAGCCTGCAGGAATGTGGGCTGGTCCCCAGTGCCTCCCTGCTGCTGCGGAGGAGAGACCCCTCCCAACAGGAGGGGACGGGGCTGCAGACAGGGTGAGAGCTCCTCGCCCCGAGCTCTGCACAGGGAGGGAGCTGCCTCTCACCGTCACCCAACCTGCCCTGGCTGGGAAATAGGGAGAGGTTTCCTTTCCAGATTTAGTTTCACTGTGCCATTACCCGGGATGGAGAAGAGTGCAGAGCAGCCCTTCAGCCGCTCCCTTTGGCAGAGGGGGCCAGGCCCAGTCCTGCTGCCTCACAGTGGCTGCTGTTCCCCAAAACAGGCGGGTCCCAGCACAGGGATGCTTCCACCAGCTCACGCCTGGGCTCCTAGCCTGGCTCCTCATCTCTGTGAGGGTTACACAGGCTGACCCCTGCCCAGGGGAGCCTGCCAGCTTCACCCTGGCACTGGGCAGTTGCTTAGCTGGGCTCAGGGACTCTGGAGCAGCAGGATGGACATACAGCCGGGGCAGTTTGCTTTCCACACACAGCTGCTCCTGACAGACTTCACCTGCACTGACACCAGGGGACAAACAGGCTCAGCTCTGTGGTCTCTGCTGAAGCTAAACCTGAAGGCCTTGAGCCATTGCAGTGCTGGGGCTGAGCCAGACTCGACTCAGCCGGGAGATCCTGCTACTGGGCTTCCTGTACGTGCACAGCTCCTTCCCTTGGACAGCCCCCAGCTGCAGCGGGGCCCAGGCTCCAGCCTGCCTGGAGGTACCCGCCCTCCTCCCTCCCGCTGCCGGCGCTGGATGCTGCAACAGGACACCGTGTCATTGGAGAAGAGCATAATCCCTCCGCGGCGTCTCTGCCGGACCCTGAATAAAGCATCTTCCTCCCTCTCCCATGGGCTGGGGCTGCACTTTTCCCTTTCTCTCTCCCCAGCACATTCTTCCCATTCCAGCTGTGACAAGCTCTCACTTGACTCCCAGCTGACAACACTCCCACTCATGCGAGGCAGGGCCTTCTGGCAGGTTCCCTCTTTGCAGAGACCCAGCCCTCATTAAAGGCTCCCAATAAAACCCTTTATTTCAGCTGCAATTTCCGCTTCCTGTAGATTTCAAACGCACAGTTGCTGTGAAAGCTCACGGTGCCCAGAGCTCTTCCCAGACCCCTCTGAGCTGCACAACTCAAACACAGGAAGCAAACCAGCTGCTTCCTCAGCTCCCCATGAGCAGTGACTCAACCCACACAGCCCTCCCTCAGCTTCCTCCTTTTTCCACCAGCAGCAGATTCAGGAGCAGCTGTTTTCCCTGCCCCTCTGTATCCTGGTCTAGTCAATCTTTGTGCCAGGGGTTTGTTTGTCACTCCCACGTCTGGCTGAGGCTGTCCCTGCCCCGGGCTGCCACTGTCACCACGCAGAGGAGAGGAATGCTCTGGTACCTGTCACTACTGCGCCGTAGGACATTCAGACACGTCCTGTGAGCCTTTGATTAGCAGCAGCAATCTAAGGTGCTAAGATCTTTGTGTCAGGCTGCAGCAGCACGTACAACCCACTCAGCTTCTCTCAGCTGGAAATGACTCACAATCCTTAGGTAGGGTGATGTTTAACCTGTAGCCAAAATAAAACCGAATTTAAAAGAAATGCAAGAGTAGCAATGTGAAAGGTACAGTAACATTTAATAGCATCTCGGAAGACAACACTGGTTATAAACTTGCTTTTTGGCAGGAAAACAAAATGCACTTGGTCCAGGATTGCAAAAAAGCCAACTCAAAGAGGAAAGATTGGACAGCTGGAGCATCAGCTGTTCTGAGGCAGCCCTGAGCCATTAATGCTCACAAGGGAGCCCTGGTCAGGGTGGAGGGTGGCCAGACCAACACAGATCCCACTTCCAGCCCCATCCATCCCCCAGGCAGCCTTTGCCCCCAGCTCCACTGTGGTGGGCACTCAGACCCCGAATTCTGTGCAGTATTTTTGCATTAAATTAAGACAAACAAAAAAACCCCACCCAACTTTACTTAGTTGCCATAATCTCTGCAGTTGAGATGAAGAAGGGAGAAAAAGGGGAAAAAAAAGGAAGTGAGGCAGCAGAATTTACAATTTTAACAGCAACTGGGTGACACGGGAGGTACCGTGCAGCCCTAAGCCCTTCCCTCCCGAGGCACAGGAGGGGGCTGAGGGCCGGGTGCACCTCGCACGGCCCCGGAGGCTTTGCTGTTTACAGAGGCACTGGAAGCTGCCGTGAGCCAGGCCCAGCTCTGCCCACAGGCCAAGCACAGCGAGCGTCACACTTTCTTTGGATCCCTCTGAGATGATTCAGGGTTCGGCAGGAGGGAGTCGGAGGCAGCTGCAATGAGGAGTTTTGGTCATGGGTTTTTCCCTGTGCTGGGATACAAGTGCGGTGCCAGGACAGCGCTGACAACCCGGAGGTGAAGGTGGTCGGAGATGAGGGCGCTCAGGAATGCAGGTAGAGTCCAGGATGGGAGGGTAAGCAGGGCTCAGGCCAACTTCAGGAACTCCTGCAGAGTGTTTTGCTCCACTGCTTCCACAAAGAGCTCGTAATCCTGCAGGGAAACGCCACACAGTCGCCCACAGGCAGGAGGGTCCCTGAGCCCGCACTGGTTCACAGCGCTGGCACCAGCTGCTTGTGCCAAGGATGACAGGGCAAAGCGGGCACAGCCCCACTGCCCCCCAGAGTCCCCTGCCCGGGTCCCCTTTTTCCCAAGCCAAACGGCCGTGGACCCTGGCAGCACCTGGTCCCTGCAGCTCACAAGAAATAACTTACAAGGCATCTTGAACATTTGAGCAAACCCAAGGGACAGGACATCGCCCACCACCCAACCCCTGGGTGCAGAGCACGAGCCTCACCCCGCAGTACTGGTCTCCGTTGACGATCTGGGGTGGGATGGCTTTGGGGTTGCCTGCCTTTGCCCTCATCTCCTCCCGGAGAGCGTTGTCCTGGGAGATATCCACCAGCTCGTACTTGATGTTCTTCCCATCAAGGATTCGGGTTACTTCGCTCTGTTGAGATTTGATCTGGAACCCGGGTGGGAAAGGCAGGTTATGGGGAGATGGAGAGGAGCCCCAAGGGTGGGCACACACCCAGCGTGCCAGCCAGGCTCAGCACAGTGCCCACGGTACGGACCCCGCCCGCGCGGGGGGACACCCAGCACGGAGGGGTGGGATGGGGGAAAGATGGGGACGCGAGCAGGGGAGGGGACACCGAGGATGGGGCGGGGGAGGGGGGCTTCG
>NW_008238365.1:750010-754136 GCF_000691975.1 Corvus brachyrhynchos
GCAGCCACCGGCACCGGTACCCGCACCGGCACCGCTCCCACCGGGCAACCAGTAACCGGCCCTGCCGGGCACGGGGGAGCCACCGGCATCGGCCCCGGAGCGCTTCTCTCCCCACCCAGGACGGCCTCGCACGAGTGGGTCAGAGCAGCTTTATTTGATACTCCAAATACTCGATACAAACAAGCGGTGAGACGGAGGCTGGTACAAAGACACTGAGCCCAGCGGGACCGGGCCCAACACGGGAGACCGGGGGAGGACGTGAGTGGCACGAGGAATGGGGGACAGGGAGGGAACGCTGTCCTGTCCCCCTGGCCTGGGGTGTTCTGTAACAAAGAGCCCGAGACTTCCCCTGCACCAGCAGCAAACAGCACGTGGGATCACCCTCCTGGCCAGAGGGGCTCAGCTGTGCAGGAGGATGAGGAGGGGACGTGTCCCCAGGGAGGGGAACACAGGATTTGGGCAGCCCAGCTGCTGGGACAGAGCCAGGCAGCAGCTGAGGTCGTTTCAGCCACAATAATCTCATCGCAGAATCACCTCTGCAGGAGCAGAGGGCAAACCTGTCCCCTCACAGCACACGGGAACGAGATCTTGCACCCCCAAAGCAAAGGGGAGAAGGAGATGGTGCCCAAACCCCTAAGAACCTGCAGGAGCCAGCAGAGCTCCCGGCAGTCAGGACAAACAGCTTCAGAAATAGCCCTGGAAATGTGTTTTGCTCCGTACATGGCACCAGCAGCCTGGGGACAGACACAGCCAGGAACAGAACAGCCAGGGAGAGCAGGACAGACACACAGACACTGCCAGGCACACGCTGCTGCCTGCTCCCCACGCGGGACAAACCAACCAATTCCTTGCCCCCATCACCCATGGTGGCCAAACACCGAGAACAGAACAGATTTGGTCTTAAATTTTAACACAAAGGAATAACAAAAGCATTTCTGCCAAACCCAGGGCTCGCAGCCCCAACGTCAGCCAAGAGCAGCCAAACAACACAAGTGTCAGCAGGACTCTTCCCTGTCATAACTTGGCATCTTGCTCTTAACTCAAGCTGAAAACCGAAGTCCCACCCTCGGACTCGGTACTGTAAAGCTGTCACTGGGGTTAAGGAGGGTTGTGGTACAGTGAAACTGATCCCACAATGATTTATTTAGAAATCCCATGACTTGCAGAGGAGCAGGGAAGGAGGGACAGGGCTATGACAAAGCCCAAGTGGCCACTGCCTTGCAGGAAGAGCTCCCTGTGCCACCCCCTCCACATTGGGACCAGTATGGCTTTCTCCCAGTAAAGCAGAGGTGTGTCCCCAGGGGCACAGAGGCTCTTGGAGGCTCTGGCAGGGGCCACAGACACTTGGGGCTCTCCAGGATTGTTTGTGATGGCTCTAAAAAGGCTGTGAGAAGGAAGAGCAGCTCCTCACCTGCCAGTGGGGGCATTAGGCACGGAGCAGTGTGGGAGCAGAGGGTTCTTCCAGCTCATTAAGGCACTTCAGCATCAATCCACTTCCTCTGCAGTCTGAATCACACCCACTCCCAGTGCTATTTCAGGGGGACAAAAGGCTTAAGGCTTCTTGGGGTAACAGTGCCCAGGGGGAGCGTTTCCAGAGTCTTTTAGTGTTGCTTTATTCCTCAACTCCTGCTGGCTACTGAAAGACACTGGTTGCATTTACCTGAGGAGAGCAGGTCCTGCTCCATCAATCCAAGGCAGCAGCACCTCGATGTAAATGCCAGCAGTGTAAGTGGCACACCTGCCTGCCCGTGGAATCCAGGTATCCCACAAACACTCTGATAATCCTCTGGTCCCACTGGTCCCACAGGACCTGCACAGGGAGGTTTATCAGCAAGACCAGGGCGTACATTTCCTTTTAGCCATGATTTTAACTGTCACAGTTGCATGTTCAGCATTTGACATGCCTGGAAGGCAAGTCAGAATTCATCTCCCAGCATCAGAGACCACACCAGCTCCGGCAAACACAGCATAAAACACATTCCACGAGATCAAAGCTACTGCAAAGCCTGACACCGAAGCCCTGAATTATCCCAGTTAGCCAGTCAGCAGCTGAACATTTCTGGCAACAAACCCCCTGATTCCTCACAGATCAGATAAGTCACACGTCCTGTACCCGAGCAGAGGGATGGTAAAGTGCTGAATAGGTTTAGTGTTGTAGAAGCACAAGACTCCTGAGAGTTTCAAGTCTTCATTTCCTGTCTTACTTTGGGAGTGTTCTTTACTGGGTGATGCAGTTGTCTCCCATGTCCTGAGCGTATCTGTCAGATATTGCAGTCCTCAAGTCCTCCACCTCTTTGTGAAGCTGTTTTACCTCCACCAGTTTCTTGGCCAGTCCATCAGGGCTCAGCAAATCATCCTTCTCCTTCACAGGGTACTGCACAGCTGTGGGGTCAGAGAAGGGAGTTTCCTCACATGCAGTTCTCACCAAGGATCACAAACATTTGCAAGTCAGCCAGAAAAACCAACTCACACTTGCAAAAGAGGTTCTACTTAACATTCAGTTATTACTACATGCACCTTTGAAGCAAGCCAACCACAGAAAGAGCGTTCAGAAGCCCAGAAAGAGAACTTTCCATGCTCTGAGTGAGTTACTTGATTCTGCCACAGCACAGGAGTGGAAGGGTTTGTCCTGCCATCGCTCTGTACTTACAGTGAATGCCCAGGAGCAGAGAGAGGTTGGGGTCCTTGCCCTGAGCCCTCTGGGTGACAATGCTGTAGACAGACTGTAAATCCTGCAGGCAGCTGGCCAGCTCCCTGTGCAGCTCCTGGGCCAGGCGGGCTGTGTCAGCAGGCAGGGCCTGGGCCGTCAGCTGGGCCTGCCGGAGCCGCTCCTGCAGCGTCAGGTTCTTCTCGATCAGGTCCTGGTTCTGCACGGACAGCTGGACACACGGACACGGCACGTTAGTGGGCACTCGGGGCACCACTGCCACGCTCACTGCAACTGCTCCGTGGTGGAGCACTGAGGGCAGGAGCTGGTTTGCATCCAGCCCTCCAGGCTGTGGCCGGAGGAGCGAATGTCACTCCCACACGGGGACTGGATCAAACGGGAATTGCCCCGTGAAACTGCACTGTCCATGTGCAACAAAAGCTTCCAGGAGGTTGTGCAGCCCAGCACTGGCCATCCCTCGCCTCGAGGGCTGCCGCTGTGCTTGGGCTCTGCCCGGCCCTTCAGCCAAGGCTGTACTTGGACTCCTGTTCTGCTGCCCTCAGCTGGCAAGCTCGGCCTCCTCCACCCCATCCCCATGAAGTTCCCGAGGCACAAGCTGCTTTCTCCTGCTTTCCAGCAGGCCATAGCTCCTTTCACAGCCCTGACAGGACAACTGACTAGCAGGAAACAGGAGAGATTGAGCTGCTGACTGAATTCAGGGCCTTGCTAAAAGACAATCCATTGTTCATACAGTGCTGCTCAGGCACTCCAAACATCCCCTGACCTCTTTCACAGCAGCCCGGAGCTGCTGCAGAGCATTTTCCCTTCTCATCGCCTCTTCTTTCAGAGCTTGGCTTGTCCCCTCTTCCTGGGCCACCTGTTCTTCCAGGTTCTGGAACAGAACATGGGAACACAGTAAGTCTAACTCATTTCACAGCATATTCTCAAGTTCTGGGTCCCTCCCCATCACCTCTCACCTTGACTTGCAAGGATAACTGCTCCATCTTCTTCTGCTTTTTGTCCACAATCTGGAATCAAAAGCAGCGGCATCAGAACTGGCCACACAGATCCAGTAATGCCACCAGGAATTCTCCTTCTGTAGGACAGCATCCTCTCTCCTCCTCCTTCCTGTCCATTTACTGCTCTAATCACAGATGCTCTTACGAGTGGACTTGGCTAAAAGGCACCATTAGATTTATCAGCTAAAAACAGACCACAGACGTTCTATTCTTGTGGTTTCCCTCTCCCCTCTTCTGCATTCTGCAACTTCTCCCCAGCATTACTGGAGAAGTGTGTGGTTATCACATCAAGAAGAGCTTTTAGAACCCTGCAGTCTGGAATTCCAGGAACTGCTGCTTCAGTGCAATTGTGTCTGTAGAAGTGCCTGATTTCATCTGAGTGCCTGGTGTGACTCAGTGGAAGGAAAAATGTGGGATTCCCAACTGGGACAGCCCCTTACCTTCCTGGGGCAGTCACACT
>NW_008238365.1:754198-762650 GCF_000691975.1 Corvus brachyrhynchos
CATCCTGGGCAGAGGGTCCTCTCTCTGGATTCTTCGCATACTGCTGCAACTTGTCCTGCAAGCTGCAATTAGCAGAACACCGTGGGAAAAAACAACTTTATTTACGGTGTCTCCCTTACTTTAAGGAGGGAAACAATAGGAGGAGTGCAATTAATTTCATATCAGATGCCAGTGTTGCCCTGTCTGCATCCCAGCCCACAAACTGTGCATGACCTTTCTTGTGCAGCAATTCCTGCAGTGCCAAGATGAAGCCGATTCCTGATTCCTACCTGCGCACAGTGGACAGAAGCTCCATCTCCTTGTGTTTTTGGGTTTCCAGCTGCAGCTCTTGCTCCCTGAAAGCAGCCTGGACGTCTCCAAGCTCTGTTTCCAGTGCCAGCACTGTTTCCTGCAGGGCAGTAGTCTTCAGTTCAGATTCCTTCAGCTGCAACAAAAAGGGAGTAATTTTAACCATAGAAAAGTCACCTGAGCAAGTATGTGAAGAGCTGCCACTGCAACTCAGGGGAAGTTTTACCTTCTGACTCTGTTTCTGGTGGTCCTCAAGGGTTGGAAGATCAGCCAGGTATCGTTCCAGGGTCTCGATTCTCTGCTGTCTCTCTTTGTTTTGTTCAGATTCCTTCTGGCATTTCTTTTTAAGGTTATTAATGTGTTTGTCTCTTCCCTTTACCTGCAGGGACAGTTACAGACAGGTTTAGTTTATATAACTTCTTATCTATTCTTCAGTCTTCTGTAAGCCAACTCATTTAGCTTTTGCACACCACACAACACCAAAATACAACATCACCTTAACTCATTTCTGCTCATTTAGCTAAAGACAGGCTTTTTTTGGTTAAAAGAGGAGGTACTGAAATGCTTCTAAGTGCAGGAGGAAAGGCTTTTGCTTGTGACCCATAGTCTACAGGCAGATGAGAGAACACCTGCAATTACAGACTGCCACAGAAAAGTTTCACCTCAGCACTACACTGACAAAGAAAACACCCCTTCCCATCTCTAGAGCAACAGGATCATACCCTTTCTTCCTGCTTCTTTAACTCCTCGGCATGTTTCTGCACCGCTTCCTTCAGCGACTCCCGGACCAGCTTCACATCCACCTCTGCAGCAGCCAGTTTCCTCTCCAGCTCGATGTTCTCCTTACTGAGGGACTCGGTCTTCTCTGTGAACTGTGCTCGGAGGAAGCTGTTCTCCCGCTGCAGCTCCTGCAGGCAGAGACAGCCCCTGAATTTGGGGAGTTACAAACTGGCCCTCGGCAGTCCCAGGGCCGTGTCCTCATCCCATCTGACACGCTCTGAAATAGCACCTGCCAGTGCTGCCAGGTGTTTGCATCACCAGCCCAGCTTTAATCCAACCAAAGGACCTCAGGGCTGGAAATCACAGGGGGCACAGAGGTGATGGTAACTCCACACAAGGGATAATTTGACTCTGCACAGTCCTGCTCAGCAAACACCTCAGCAGGAGGGGCAGGGCCAATTGGATTCAACACTTATTTCTCACTGACACCTGCTGTACCTGCATCCTCAGCATGTAGACATCTCCATAGGATGCTGGGCAGCCCAGCAGGGCACTGTGAACCTGCAGTTCACTCTCCCGGACCTTCTGCTCCAGCTGGGAAATGTGCTGCCTTTGTCTGTAACAGAAGAGGCAATTCACTGTTCTCAAGCATAGAGAGCAGCACAACACAAACAGTGCCACCACAACTGCTGCTCCACACAGAGACAAGCAGAGCAGAAGCAGAATTCTGCAACTCAGAGCTCGCCTGCAGAGAAATCATCTGAAAGGTAAACATTTAGACTTTTTTACAATTGTTATTAAATTTTCTTCCCTCCCCTCCCTGCAAAACCTTTCCCCCAACAATGATTACAGATAAAACACACAAGCCTTGCATGTTTTGGAGGATCCAGCTTGGCTCTGGAGCTTAGGAATGAAATCAACAGACAGAAGATGGCTCAAAATAAGGAAGAAAAAGTCCAAATGCTGAAGGTGCTTTTCATTAGGACTTACTTTTTCAAAAAAGTAAGTGGACCACTGGCCTTATCTAAGAGAAATGTTGTTTGCCAGCCCAAACTCACAAAACCCAAATTTAAAATAAAGGTCTCAAAGAGCTCCCAGAAAGTCCTTAAGCAAAAGAGGCAGTAGTTTTGACATTCCAGATAATCATGACATGAACAGAAATCTTTATCCCTTATAAAGCACAGAAAACCATAACTAAAATTAATTTATTTAAGCCCTTCAGGATCATCATCCTAATTCCAAGGAGAGAAGAGCACAGGTTGTTCTCTAAGGTCCTTATACTGTTCTTTGCAACAAAACAAGATCAATTGGGAAAAAGAGACTCTGAGAAATGAGCTTTCCTTGGTACTTTCCAAACTTTTCCTTTCCAAATGGAAATGCACTGGAGTCTTTGAACCACACATCAGTATCAAAGCCTCACCTGTCAATAAGGAGCTCTTTCTCCTTGAGCAGGTTTTCGTTGGAGTTCAGGATATTGATCCACTGAGCTGGGTCAGGTGTAGGCAGGGATGGGGAATACATCGAGGAATGGGGGCAGGTGCCTCCATTTTGTAACTGCAAGAGGAGACAAAGCAAGGAGGGAGAGCTCTGTGCCCCACGGGGGTAATTGCAACACTGCTGGAGCTATTTTGCACACTGTGTGCTCATCTGCATGCCAGGGCACGGCTATTTCAGTCTCTGTTGATGTCCAAGAACAAGAAACTTTGCCCAAGCACAACTGGAGATTAACAAATAATTTTAGATCACTGTGCTAGCTCGCTGGAAACAATTTGTCTCCGTTAGGGTACAGCTGGTGGGAGGTGGTAAACAAACCCTTTCCACCTAACAAACTGCAGTTTCATGCATTTTTTCCAAAAAAGTCTTTCTTAACCCTAGATACAGAACAAAGCTATTCTAGATACTGTTTAAAACCTCTTGGTATGCTTTATCTTCACAGTTTCTATCAGACAGGGTATTGCAGCTCTCGATCTGGCAGATGGTGCAGCACTGTAACATAATCCAGGGCTGCTCTGCACACGCAGCGTGTCAAACGATACCTGTGACACCACAAGCTGTAAAAACAGACCATTAGGAGACTTCTGGTGTCACTCAGGGAGAAGCATGAGACATTTTCCCCCTCGCTTCCTACGTCTGGGACAATGACTCCCGACTACAGAGACAGGAAGGGTTTCAAATTCACGCAGTCACACGGCAGCTGCCTACCTGCATCTGCTCCACCTGCAGCCGCACTTTGTCCAGCTGCTGCTTCCAGGCACTGAGCTCGCAGACTCCCTGGTGGGGGTGCAGTGTGCAGCCTTCCTGCATCCACGCTCGGGATGGGGGAGTTACTACAGGTTTTGGAAAGAAACTGTTGGCCTGGAGTCCCGCTGGCATCAGCCTGCTCCCGCTGGGCCATGTCCCGTCCCGGGGCTCGCAGGCTCCATTGGCCCCCAGTGTCTGTTTGCTCTCTGGCAGCACCTTGTAATGGTCCTTCCCTGCCTCAGAGCTTGGGTTGAACTTCTGGCACCTGTGCAGAGGGTCAGTGCAAAGACTGTCCAGAAAGACAGACTGGTTGAGGGTGTGCTCGATGGTAGGGGTGTCAAACTTCCAGGTGTCCTCTGTCCTCGTGTGATCAGCAGCAGGAGGCCAGGGGTGCTCACAGCCATTTTCCCCCAAAGTCCCGTAGAGACGCAGGAGGTCCCTGGGTGGCACCTGAGAGGACTTCCCGGCGTTCAAGTCCCCGTTCCTCGCGAGCCCCGGGCGGTCAGGGGCAGAGCCTGGCACAGCAGGCTTTGGAGAGCTCTGGGAACAGCCCTGGTCCCCTGCAGAGCACAGCTTGGAGGGCGAGGCACCCAGCGTGGAAGGCATAACGTGGGCTGTTGGAATGGTCACCTGGGTTTTGATGGGATGGAATGAGGAACCGCTACTGGAATTGCAAAAGTCTAGGGAACAAGAAGAGTGATACTCTAATTACAGGCCTGAAAATACAACCCTGCAGTGAGCTTTCCGAAATAATTTTAAAACCAGTTCCTTTCCCACTGAACACGTCCTCCTAAGCAGCAGTAGTAGCAGCATGACTCAGGCACACCTGTGTTCCCCCTCACTACAAGTTTCAGGAACCTGCTGGCCTTTTCCTACCACCACAGGAAGAATCCAAGTTTAATCTGTATTTTTAATCCTTGTTTTTAAGCTGCTCTAGTATAATCTTGAATCAATAATGTTATCTTTCTCTAGGTTTAGAAATCAAGTCCTTGATACTGAATAAAAAGGCTGAAAACTTACTGAGCTGAACACTGAGCCCGTGATCCTGCTCTGCTTGTCCCACAGCTCAGCGACTCCGAAGCGTGAGCAGAGCTAACAGGAGCCTTCCCTGAGCCCATGATGAGGCTCCAACATCGCTGACCCCGAGGATCTGACCTTCCAGCTCCTCCAGGACAAGAGCAAGAGCCTGTCCTAGAGCTGGAGCAATGGCTCTCACCTATTGCCACAGGAAGTGAGACAGAGCTCCTGTCCTGCCAGCAGGGCACCAAACCTGGCTGCAGGGAACTCGGGGTTATTCTTAGCAACTCTCAGATTTCAATACAGCAACAGCAAGGGCTGAGAAAGGCAAACAGCAAAGTGCCTGTTCTCACTCCTTGTCCTGATACGTTCTGTGTCGCAGTAATTCCAGGTTTCTCCCAGGAACACACACTTGATTTCCTCAGGGCTCTGGCCAAAGGCCCATCCCCACATGATGCTCCAACAAGTCACCCTCCCACCTGTTTGCACCCTCTAAGAATCGCTACAACAACGAATAAACACTGCAATTTGAATACAACCCAAATCAGACTCTGCAAAGACCGAAATCACACTACAGAACTGTCACAATAAAGGCATTCGACCCTTTCATCGAAAATGAGCAGTGAGGGCAGAAAATCTCTGAGCCCCTGCTTGGCTGTGCCGGGGGACTCCAGAGAGCACCATGCTACCGGGCAGCAGCAAGCACGTTCACCTTGGCGAAGAGGAGACAGCTCCATTTCATTTTACAGCCCCTAAATTTAACCCCTGGTGTCACTGTCAGGAACCCAAGTTCCCTGGCCAGCACATCACGTGTGGGTTCTGCAATCAGTTCCTTGAGTGCGCTGAGGGTCTTCACAACAACATTTCTGACTAATGTACTGAGCTCAGCGTGCCTCAGCAGCAGCCAGGGCTGCAGGTCACCCTCGGCTCTTACAAACAAGGCTGTGACATCACCAGTGCTCACAAGGGCCATTTCCCAAAGGGAAATCATCTCCCCCGCCCCCACCTGCCAAAGGGGTGTTTTACTACCCTGAGAGAGGCCTGATGGAACACTTAAACATGTGCTCACGTGGTATTTCTAGCAATACTTCCAACAGCCAGACTTGTTAAAGCCTCCATTTCACTGGCACATTACTGAGATCGACAGCTCGTTCCAAAGGCTCCCTGAAACACACGGATGTGTGAAGAGCTTTAAGGAACACCACAAACGTCCTCATCGCTGAAAAAAGAATCAATGAAGATGAAAATACAGGTGGAAAGGATTGCTGGGACAGGAAATTCCACAGAGTGTGCCACAGCTGAGGGCCAGGCTGCAGGGATCTCAGCTCTAACACTGCAGAGCCAAACACTTCTGCACAAAGGCACCTATAAATTATTTCTTTAAAAAAATTGAAAAAAATTCACACAACAGACTTGCTGATAAATCATTTGTTGGTGAATAAAAGCCACCTTGGTGACTTGGTGGTTCTTAGTCAGTTAAAACCACAGCAGTGAAACAATAACCAAGCTCAGAGAAACAGCCAGTCCCTTCCTCACTTGGTTACATTCCAGACACCTGGATTTGAAACAGTCTCCAGACACTATGACAGGTTGTGCCCTCCAGCTTTTACATTCTGACCCAGTGGTGCCCATCACCTTCGGTGCTGTCCGAGCAGGAGGTGCCAATGCCCCCATCCCTGCTCTCGGCCACGCTCGGACAGCGGCTGACGCGGCTCTGCGACTTCACGGACAGCATCGGTGTCTTCCAGTCAGTCTCCAAGAACTTGCTCTTCTGATAGGTGCTGGGGTCTGGAGGGAAAAAACAGGGATATTTATGCTTTAGCCAACGGACTGAAGAGCCTTTTAATACGCCTAATTAAGCCATATGTAATTACCAGTGCTTCCAAAACTCAAACTGATCCTTGCTTCACTCCCCGTGTTCCTGGTAAAAAATATCTTTTGCAAAAGGAAATGGCAGGAAGCACAGGGAAGTCAAATAATATCAACAGGAGACTGAAAAACAATCTTGGTAAGGAAGTCAGAATGCAGAAGTTGTAAATTATATTCCCATTGATCAGTTTGGTCATGTTACACCCAGCTGGTGCTCTGACTAAAAGGAGCAGCAGCAGCACGACAAAACTGGGCAAGTTAAAGAGGTATTTTTGCATTAACTCTAAAGAACTGTCCCAGACTCACCAGCTATCAACTTAAGGGAGAAATTCCTTATCAAATGATTCTCTACCCTTGCATGCTTTTTCAGGAGTAAGACTTTTGTGAACAAAAAGCTTCTGGTAGAGAATCTTCTGAGGGCCACGTGTCTCCTCAGAGAAACTGAAACAGGATCCGACAGCAGCAGGGCTTTGGAGAAAGGACTGTCCTTACCCGATGGATTGTTCTGCAGGAGCCTCAGGTCTGGATCTTTCTCAGCAGCAGCCATCTTATCTATCTAGATTACTGGATAAATGAATAAAAACCTTATTTTAAGTGAGTATAATCCCCCACCCTGTTCCCACTAACCAAGCAAAGGGTACACACACATCAGCTACTCATCAGAGCAACACAGCATTTAGTATTTAAATAGCTTCTCCTCACAAAAATACCTGGTTTTTTTCTCTGCAGCAACAGAGGTAATTCTTAAAAAAAAACCCCAAAACAAACAAAACCTTGTAGGTTTTTTTTATGCCTGAGAAAACAGAATTCCTGTTTGCACCATTCTCCAGGTACTCAGCAGCACCTTATAGCTGTTACCCCTTGGCAGGTATTTATAGAGCACCTGTCACCACAGTGCCTACACACTGAATTTGCGTCTAGAGAGACTAAAAATTTCTCTTTAAAAGTCTTAACTCTCAACCAGATCATTTCTGCCCTCTGTAGAGGTCACTGAGCAACTGTATGAGGAAAAAAGTCCTTCAAAAATCAGCCTTGCTGTTCCATGAATAGCAAGCTTTATCTGTCCAGAGTTTTGGGTTAATTTATCTATTTCTCTGAGTGCTTCAGACTTTCCTGTCTTTGAAAATGCAAGTGCAATTTACATCTACACAGCAGAAATTCAAGGCCTCTACAAACCCATACTCAATCCTCAATCGGCAGCTCTTATATATTTTTGTTAAACTGATTCGAAGAGTTCAGAGAAAACAATAATTCCTAGAAAACATTCATATACGCAGATTTTACAACATAGAAGAGGCATTGGGAATACGATAAGATAATGAATCAGAAACAGCATTTCACTCAGCAAAGAAATAAAACACTTCTAGATAAATGTAGTGCTTATTATGGTTAATTTCGGTATAGTTAATGTAGATAGATATACGTATAATCCCCTGTTCCCACTAACCAAGCAAAGGGTACACACACATCAGCTACTCATCAGAGCAACACAGCATTTAGTATTTAAATAGGTTCTCCTCACAAAAATACCTGTTTTTTTTCTCTGCAGCAACAGAGGTAATACTTAAAAAAAAAACCCAAAACAAACAAAACCTTGTAGGTTTTTTTTATGCCTGAGAAAACAGAATTCCTGTTTGCACCATTCTCCAGGTACTCAGCAGCACCTTATAGCTGTTACCCCTTGGCAGGTATTTATAGAGCACCTGTCACCACGGTGCCTACACACTGAATTTGCGTCTAGAGAGACTAAAAATTTCTCTTTAAAAGTCTTAACTCTCAACCAGATCATTTCTGCCCTCTGTAGAGGTCACTGAGCAACTGTATGAGGAAAAAAGTCCTTCAAAAATCAGCCTTGCTGTTCCATGAATAGCAAGCTTTATCTGTCCAGAGTTTTGGGTTAATTTATCTATTTCTCTGAGTGCTTCAGACTTTCCTGTCTTTGAAAATGCAAGTGCAATTTACATCTACACAGCAGAAATTCAAGGCCTCTACAAACCCATACTCAATCCTCAATCGGCAGCTCTTATATATTTTTGTTAAACTGATTCGAAGAGTTCAGAGAAAACAATAATTCCTAGAAAACATTCATATACGCAGATTTTACAACATAGAAGAGGCATTGGGAATACGATAAGATAATGAATCAGAAACAGCATTTCACTCAGCAAAGAAATAAAACACTTCTAGATAAATGTAGTGCTTATTATGGTTAATTTCGGTATAGTTAATGTAGATAGATATACCTAATTTTAGGTAAATTTCTGAAGGGTTGGAGGTCCCTAAGGGTGGGGGGGGGGGGGGTTGGGGGCAGGGGTCT
>NW_008238365.1:763264-770289 GCF_000691975.1 Corvus brachyrhynchos
AGGGCGGGCGCTGAGGGAGCTCAGCCTGGAGGAAAGGGGGGTCGGGCGGAGCTTCCCGCTCTCCGCAACTCCCTGACGGGAGGAGCAACAGGAGACGGCCTCAAGTTGCACCGGGGGAGGTTGAGGTTGGACGTCAGGAGGAATTTCTTCGTGGAAAAGGTGGTCAAGCACTGGCACAGGCTGCCCAGGGCGGTAGTTGAGTCACCATCCCTGGGAGTGTTCAAAAACACGTGGATGTGGCACTTGGGGACCAGGTTGAGCGGTGAACACCGCAGTGCTTGGGTTACAGCTGGACTCGATGATCTTGGAGGTATTTTCCAGCCTAAACAATTCCATGATTTGATGATTTCAGCGCCAAGGAAAACCACTGCACGACCAGCCCCTGTCAACACATTTATTTACAGCAGAAGAGCCCGTGGCCGGGCCGGCTGGCAGCACCACAGCGGGGGCACGTTCCCCGGGAAAATCCCCCCCTTTCCAACCTGCAGCGAAGGCAAGACGAACTGGGAAAAATTAAGACTGTCACAGAAGCCACTTCCCCTGCGGGAGGGCCCTGCTGGGGGCTTAGTCTTCCAAAACGCCCCCCCAGCACAGAGCACCCACTGCTCTCCACGTCCTGTTGGCACCGGTCCACGCCAGGTCCTGGCAGGATGTCAGGGTTCAGCTGCCTCTTCGTGGGGGCCGTGCTGGTCCCCAGCATCCCCCTGGTCGTGGCCCTGACCCTGCCGCCCTGCCCAGCCCTCCCGCAGCTCCTGGTACAGCTCCTGGTGCTCCTCCTTCCAGCGCCTGAACGTGTCCGAGGTGAGCGCAGCCTCTCCCAGCAGCTGCTCCAGGGCCTGCAGCTCTGCCAGCTTCGCCTGCCCGGAGCAAGGGCACGTTTTGGGGGGGGCCATGCATGGGCAGGGGACATTTGTAGGGTTCAGGGGGCTGCGGGGTCCCACCTTGAGCGTGCTCTGCAGAGCCCGCACCGCGTGCACCCTCTCGTTGATGTGGGGGTTCTTGTTGCGCCGCAGGAAGGACTTTCGGCACTGCTCCTGCGTCAGGAAGCGCCGCTGCCCGATGAGGGACACCCCTCCCTGCCTCAGGCACCGCATCAGGCTCTCCAGATCCTCCCCAGCCGGGTCTGAGCAAGGACAGGGGGTCACTGGAGCAGAAAGGCGGCCCCAAGACCCAGCAGGGCTCCCCTGTGCATGACCCTGCCCCGAAGGCAGGGGCTCATGGAGTGGTTGGGATTGGAAGGGACCTTAAAGATCATCTTGCTCCACCCCCTGTCATGGACAAGGACACCTTCCACTGTCCCAAGTTGCTCCAAGCCCCATCCAACCTGGCCTTGGACACTTCCAGGGATGGGGCAGCCACAGCTGCTCTGGGCACCCTGTGCCAGGGCCTCACCACTCACATAGGGAAGACCATCCTTCTAAATATCCAGTCTAAACCTACTCTTTTTAGTTTAAATCCTTTCCCCCTTGCCCTGTCTCTCCGTGCCTTCAAAAAATATCCCTCTCCATCTTTCCTGTAGGCTCTCTTCATCCCACTCAAACACACGCCAACTCGAGTTACCCCCCGGCACACCCACAGGCAAACGGGAGGGACACAAGGTGACAGGGGGTCAGATGTCTCCCCCCCAGCACCTACCCGTGGGGGAGCAGGGCCGGGGGCTGCCCTGGGGGCTGCTGGCTGCGCTGCCGGCTGGGGAGAGCTGTGCCTTCTCTGGGGTGTTCTGCAGCCTCTTCCTTGGCTGACAGAGAGCAGGGGCAGGAGGTGAGACAAGGAACCTCTGTCCCTCTGTCCCTCTGTCCCGGGGATGTCCCCCAGGGCCACTCACCGAGTCGGATCCATGCCTGGGGGACTCATCGTCAGGGTCCTCAGCTTCTGTCTCACTGTAGCAGTCTGGAGGCCATGGGAAAAGACAGAAATTCCTTCCCAGGGCTGAGAATCATTGCGGCCCCCTCTCACATTCCCCCAAATCACGGGCTAAGCTCCCAGCGGTCACATGCCAGGGCTGTGGCACCAGGCACTGCTGCCCCATCAGGACCCCCCCTGCAGGGTCCCCATCTCCCACCGACCCCGGCTCCCACCCCAGGATGGCCCCATTACCTTCTTCCTTGTCTGGGACTGCCTGGTGGGCTAACGTGTACTTTGTTTTGGCTGTTACAAGGCGACTGACCCACCTGGGGAGGGAAAGGATGGACAGACAGGGGGAGGAGGGTCCTGGCCAGCCCAGGGTGGCAGGGCCAGCGCTGACCATTGGCTCCATTACTCACATGCTCAGGTCAGCTAAGGTTTCAGCAGCGAAGACAAAGGGCTTGTACGTCTGGTGGCACAGCTGGAACACGCTGAGGACGAGGGGGTGGCTGCGCGTGTGTCGCCTGTGGCACGCGGCCCCACCGCCGAGCCGCCTCCCTCCTCCCCAGCACTGCAGCTCCCCCACTCCAACCCAGCCCAGGGATCTGGCCTTTTTCCTGCCATGGGAGATGCTCTGGTCCTCAGCCTCATCCCAGATAACACCAGTAACACAGTGTAGGCCTTGCTCAGAGTATGGGCAGAGTGCTACAAGGTGACAGCCCTGTGGGGACCTCACCAGCCCCATAGGGACGTGCAGGTGGTTCCCAGCAGGACTCATCAGCACGTGCCCTTGGGACAGCATCTCCCCTCTTCCACCACCAGCTGGGGGTGAAAATCAGACAGACCCCACTCACTATTTCTTCTTCTGCTCCCTCGTGCTCTCCAGGTTGTAGGTGGCCACGTTGATGAGTCCTGCAGCCTTCTCATCCTGCGGGAACAGGGACAGCCATGTCCGGCACCACCCCGAACATCCCGGCTGCCCAGGCGGGGGGTGGGCACACCCAGTGCCCCCACTCACGTTGGGGTGGTTGTACCAGTAGAGCGTGTGGCCCTTGAGCACAAACCAGCACCGCTTCCACTTCTGGGCCATGAAGCCCACGTGGTCCTTCTTCTTGAGGAGCCACCCATCGCAGTCCACCCGGCCCAGGTCCCGGCACGATCAGGGGAGGGAAGGGGGAGCAGAGCCCTGTTCAGCCCAGCCTGGCAGGGTCCTGCTCACCTTTCGGTCTGCGTCCTGTGCGGGGGCTGCCCTGGGCGGGGAGACAGAGATGAGATTTTAGTGGCAGTGCAGGAGGCGAGGGCAGGGCAGCGTTTGCTGAACCCCCCCAGCAGCACCATAGCCCGTAGGGACACCTAAATTGCACACCCACAGCAGGGGCTCAGAGGGGAGCCTCTGACACCCCACAGCGTGTCCTCCCCAGCTCTCACCTCCCCAGGGAGCTGGCTAGGCTCTGCTCCCCCAGTCCCCGTGGCGGGGGCTGCCCCGGGGCTCAGCTCTGTGGCACAGGGTCCGGTGGCAGCAGGGGCGCCCGGGGGGGTGCCCAGGGGGGTGTCCAGGGGGGTTCCCAGGGGGCTGCCACTGTCCCACACCTCCTCCTCTGCAGCACCTGTGAACAGCGAGCAGGGCTTTAGACTCATAGGCTGGGGGGAACTGCTCCATCCCCGGACCCTCTGCTCCCGTCCTACCCCGTCCCGGCAGCTCCTCCACAGCTGCCCCGGGCAGCCTCAGATCTGGCTCGACCTCTTCCTCCTCCTCGTCAGTGACCGGATCCGGGGCAGAGTCTGGTCCCGAGTCCAAGTCGGCCTCAATGCTGGGAGAAAAACGGGACCCCTGAGCCCCAAACCTCCCCAAACGCTGTTCAACCTCTGGCTGGGGCACCCACGGCTCTCCCTGCTCTGGGAATGGGGCTGGAGGGGACGTGGTGGCAGAGCTCCAGCTCAGTCCCACCGGCCTCCCCAGCTCGGCTGTTGCCTGCGCTGCCGCTGGCTCTCCGCACGCCTTTCCATTCCGGGAGAGGAGAAGGGTCATGTCTAAATATAGTTCCAATCCCACGGAAACGTTACCAAGTGAATTAATTACAAAACCCCTGTTTTTTCATTCCTTAAGACTCATGGCAGCTTCCCAGGCTGCTCACAGGCAGCTGCTGCACCGCTGGCACCTCTCCCCCTAAAAAAGGGCAGGGAAAGGGCCCTGGCTGCACCCAAACATCTCCTTGCTGGCCAGGTTGGGAGTGTTGGGGTGTCAGGATGGGGCTCACCTGGAGGTCAAGGACACTGGGCTGCCTGGGCTCTCACCACTCCTGGTGCCAGGGGAATCTGCAGCATCCAAAAATGCTCCCGGGGGCTGTGGATGGAGTGTCAGTGCCAGGCCCACCCCACCATGGACCCCAAAGCTTTAGGGATCTCCAGTGTGATGGGAGATGCCCGGCTCTGAGCATCTCTGCCTGGTTCCCAGCTCAGCCCAGTGCGGCACTTGGGTTGGACTGGGAGTGCTGGGATCACTCACCTGCTGCCTGGGAGAGGGGGGTGAGCTGGGAAGGTCGAGGGGGATCTTCTTCAACACCAGAGTCACCGTGTTCCCCTTCTCCAGCAGCTTCCTTGCCAGGCTGACGGGTGTCCAACCCACCTGCACATCCTGGGTGAGCTGTGGGCCACTGCCCCGGCCCCATGGACGCTTCATCCCCCAAACCCGCCCCAGCCACAGATCCCACATCCCCCAAATCCTCCTGGCAATGGCTCCTGTGTCCCCCAGACCTTTCCCAGCCATGGCTCCTGCATTTTTCTGGTCATAACTCCTGCATCCCCCCAAATCCTCCCCATCTCAGCCCCAGTACTCCCCAGCCCTGCTGCTCCCTGTCCATGTCCTCCCCGCCAATTCCAGCAGCACCCTTGAGCCCCTATCCCCCTGACTCACCACAACCTGCTCGTTGACCTGCACGATCTCATCTCCGGGCAGGATGTGGTCCCCATGGGCAGCCAGGGCCTGGGCAGAGGCAAGGGGACAGTGGGGTGCCCAGTCCTGGGTTCTCTCCCTCCCTCCCAAGCTAATCCCACTCAGGAACTCTCCCGGACAGGAAGAGCCAGGGGGGTTAACCATTAACCCGACTTTGCACAGCAGCTGCCAGAGCTGCTCGTGGGGTCGGGGTGCAGAGGGGGCTGCCCCATGCCCAGTCTGTGCTCACTCATGGCATGAGTTGCATGGGCTCAGCCACAGGCAGCCCCCCGTGCTCTGGGTCAGGGGAGGGCAGAATAGGGCCCTAAGAGGTTCACAGGATCCCATGGATGGGGGATATTCTCCACAGGGTGACTGAGGGACAGGGGGTAACAGACAGGGAGGGGCAGCCCCTCACTCACCTCTGAGGTGGTTGCAGACACGAAGTGCAGGCAGGAGCTGGTGGAGGTGATCTTAAAGCCCTGGGGGGGCCGAGATGGGGGTTTGAGCAGGAGGCTGGGGTGTCCCGAGGCAGAGGGGGCATTGGGGTGGAGCGGACTCACCAGTCGGGCGGGGAGGAGTGGCTGGGGGCTCCCCAGAAGATCAGAAGGCGGTGTTGGGGTGCCAGGGGATCCTGGAGGGCTGCTCCATGGGCTGGGGGGCAGCGTTGGCGTGTCAGGGGATGTTAGGGGGTGCTGCCACAGGCCAAGGGGCAGTGTCGGGGTGCTGGGGGACATCGGGGGGCTGCCCTGCGGGCCGGGGGGCAGCTCCAGCCCCACGCGCTGCAGTACAGCCCTGCAGTCCAGCAGCGCCGGGGGGCTGCAGCCCACGATGCTCTCGCAGATGCCCACGATGTGCTGGCACTGCGGGCGACAGCGGGGGGTGAGGGGAGCCCTGGCAGCCCCCCGGGCCTGCCACCCCCTCCTCACCCAGCACTCACAATCTGCAGGATCCCACTGTTCCTCTCAGCCGCTGGAAGGTCCTAGGGGACGAGATGTGGGAATGAGCATGAAGGGATGGCTCCATCCCAGATGGGGGAACCCCATGGGGAACCCCCCTGCATCCCACCTCCCCTCACTCCAGCTTTTCCTCCCACCTCCAGCCGGCAGAGCTTTGGGGGTCAGGAGAGCAGCCAGCCCTGGGCACTCACCGCATGCAGCATCTCTGCCAGCTGGGCACAGAGCAGGATGATGTCCCGGCTGGCCGAAAAGTCATTGAGGGTGGAGAAGAGGTACCTGGGGGAAGACAGAACTCAGCCCCCCGAGTGGGGGGCACCCAGCACCCAGGGGTGCCCTCACCCGCCCCAGACCTGTTGAGCCAGGAGAAGAGTTCCTTGGCAGCCCCGACCAGGTCGATGACTCGGGTCAGGAGGGTGAGGGAGGGCGGCTGGGGGGCATCCCCTGATGACAGCCCCTCCTGCACCAGGCTCTGGATGCCCTGTGCCAGCTCCTGCAGCCTCTCCGTCAGTGTCCGCAGGCTGGTGCTCACCAGCCCTGTGTCCTGGGGGGGACAGGGATGCCAGGGGATGGACGGGCGGGGCAGTCTCCGCGGTGCCTCCACATCCCCACCTTCACCCAGCGCACAGTGTCCCCATGTCCTTCCCTCTGTCCAGCTCAGGGTCCCCTCAAAACCCCCCTCCACTGAGTCCAGGGTGCCCCTGTGTCCCCATCTGCCCCCTTCCACCCAGACTAGGGTGATCCCACATCCTCCTCTGTCAGCCCAGGGAACCCCCATGTCCCCCTGCTCCCCCCTGGGATCCCGCAGCCCCCGGGATGCCGGCACTCACCAGGTTACGGAGCTGCTCCACGGCCTCCAGCAGCAGCTCCTGGTGGCCCAAGGGCCACACGCCCAGTGCCTCCAGGACCCCCGCGTCCAGCCCCAGCAGGTCAGGCCCCGATAGCCCCCAGGCCTCGAAGGGGTACCCCTGCACCGCCGTGTCCAGCCCTGCCACAGATCAGTCCCCCCTGCCAGTGTCCCTCTGGCTCCTGGCCGGGTGACCCTAGGGGTGACCCCTGGCTGATGGGAGAGTCCTCTCCATGCAACGAGTTCACCCGGCCTCAACCTAAACGCTGAGGACGGCCAGACCCCCCTCCACCCCCCTGCCATCCAGGGAATGCCCCTCCCAGGGAGGAGATGAGGGACGGGAAGTACTGTCACCCCCAGCCACACCAGCCCAGCCACACGTCCCCAAGCTGGGGACACGCCACCCCAGAGCCCGGGGGGCAGCCAGGGTCTTACCTCGGAGCCA
>NW_008238365.1:770525-770783 GCF_000691975.1 Corvus brachyrhynchos
GTGGGACACCGGGCCGCTGGAAGCCCCGGGAAAGGACAGCCGGTGTCACCCCCCAAACGCTGCCCGCAGCGAGGGCTGAGGCCCGACAGCACTTGTGGCACCAGTGGGAGACCCCCAGGTGCCCCGTGGGTGCAAGGTTTGGCCACACAGAGCCCAGGAGAGCCTGAGGGAAGCCCCTGCTCAGCCCTGGAGTTTTTGGGGTGTCACCCCCGCCCAAAATATAACTCACACCCCTTCGCAGGGGGGGAAAGTGAGGCA
>NW_008238365.1:771680-773941 GCF_000691975.1 Corvus brachyrhynchos
CCCTGCCTTGGGCAGCCGGGATGGAGAACGGAGGAGCCGCTTCCAGCTCCGGAGCTGAGACCCTGCCCGAGCCACGAGGAGACATCGGGACCAACCACCGGATCAGAGGCTGGACGGACAGACAGAGGGACGGCAGAGCCGGGAGCTGCATCCATCTCCATCCCCCACAGAAGCAGAGGGGCCGGGGGACCCCAGCGATGGCCATGGAGCCCCCCAGTCCCCGTGGGAATGTGCTGTGGCTGCAGCCCCACTGGAATGAGGCCAGCGCCATTAGGTAACGGGGCAGGGGGGACACGGGGCCGGTGACGCGTCCCCCGGGCAGGCGCATCCCGCTGGGATGGCTCTGGGATGGCGCTGGGATGGCGGGGCCCCCACGCCGAGCCGCAGCTCCCCATGCCCCTGGGCCGGGGGGACAAATCCAGGCAGGCTGCGTGGAAATAAACCCTCCCCTACCCAGCACAGCTGTGTCGCTGCTCTGTCATCTGTTCCCAGCGCATTCCCAGCCCCCAGCGTGGCAGGAGGGATGCATCGAGGACAGGAATTTGGTGGCATTGTCACACAATGTCCCCTTAAGGGGCACCAGCAGCAGCCGTGGCAAACACCAGGCAGGGAGGCTGATCACGCCAGGAAGCCCCTGTGAGTTCCTCCAGGAACATGAGATCACTTGCAGTTGAGTTTCTGAGGACAGGAGCCTCAAAGTGTCCTCACCAAGGGGACACTAGCACTGGCCTCTCAAGGCCCAAACCAGCTGCTCGCTGCAAACCCAAGTGCTTGATGAAGAGGTCACTCAAGCTCATATTCCCCCCAAAAAAGCTGCCTGGGAACTCCCTGCCAGGAGGGAGCCCTCCAGGAACATGAGATCACTTGCAGTTGAGTTTCTGAGGACAGGAGCCTCAAAGTGTCCTCACCAAGGGGACACTAGCACTGGCTTCTCAAGGCCCAAACCAGCTGCTCGCTGCAAACCCAAGTGCTTGATGAAGAGGTCACTCAAGCTCATATTCCCCCCAAAAAAGCTGCCTGGGAACTCCCTGCCAGGAGGGCAGAGGGACTTTTAGCACCCTGCCAGGCAAGAGCTCTGGGATGAGGCTCTTGGCACAGATACCTTTGGGTGATGGGGAAGAGCACAACCCTGAGGTGTCCCCCCCACCCCTTGGGGGGACCGTCACCCTCACATTCAATGCTGCCACACTGTTAGCTGACATATTTTAATGGGTGCATCGCTGGATAACCTCTGACCTAAGGACAGAGACCTAAAACTGCTCCAAAAGCAGAGAGAAAGTCCTGCCAGCACTCAGAGAACAAGCAGCTTGTCTCTTTCTGGAGAAGAAGGACACTCAGTGAGGGCACCCAGGGTCTTGCTGGCTCCTTCTCCTCGTTAGTGCCCTGGCCAGGGGGGCTGTGGGAGGAGCAGGGTGGTTTTTGCTGGCAGGCTGTCCTGGGACATGTTTTTTCGCAAAACTGAGGACAAAGACGTCCTTACAGAGCCACTCAGCCTCTCAGTCCCCCGTCCCTGCGCTCAGCTGGATGTCTCCATCTCGGTGACCTCCTCGAGGGGCTGGGTCTGCACCTCCACCTTCTTTGGGGGGATGTAGGAGCCCATCCCGGCAGCACGTTCGGCCTCCTCCTGCGTGTACGGAGCCTCCCGCAGCTGCTTCAGCCTGGGGGGCACAGAGGGGATGAAGCTTCCACCTGCTCCTCTGAGCAGGACCAGCCCACAACTGCCCCTCCCACCCCCCTCACCCCGGAGAATTTGGGGGGCTGCCCCCTCTTACCTCTTCTTGTGCACCTTGGATCTGAAGTGCTCCTTCATGCTGTTCAGGTCCACGAAGTAGCGCCTGGGGTGTGAAAGGATGGGGGTGAGGGAGACCCCAAGACTGAAGTAGAGCTGGGGAGGGTCCTACCCCGGGGACAGGGTCCCACCACAATCCTCCACGGGCCAGAGCTCACCCTGAAACCGGGACAAGCTCTCCACAAGGGCCAGGGTCCCTCCCGAGACCAGGACAACATACTCCCCCAGGGGTTGGAGTCCCCCTCGCCAGGAGCCAGGGACTACCCCTGGGACCAGGGCAACCCCCCCAAGG
Source organism: Corvus brachyrhynchos (assembly GCF_000691975.1). NCBI lineage: Eukaryota > Metazoa > Chordata > Aves > Passeriformes > Corvidae > Corvus > Corvus brachyrhynchos. The sequence goes on from NW_008238365.1 coordinate 773,762, forward strand.
GGACAGGGACCCCCCAGGACCTGAGCACCCCTCTCCCAGAGGCCACTGACCCCCAGCATCAGGATAACCCCATGCCAGCGGCCAGGAACCTCAGGGACCAGGACAAGTCCCCCACCTCCGCCGGGAACCACGGACCCCCCAGGACCAGGACAAGCCCATCCCAAGGCTGGAGCTCCCCCT
>NW_008238365.1:775497-776250 GCF_000691975.1 Corvus brachyrhynchos
CTCTTGGCGACCAAGTGGCGGCAGGCGTCGGGGCCGGACAAGAAGGTGCCGCCCCCGGAGCCGGATGAGAGCCCTGGGGAGCCGCCGGGTGACGATGGCAGTGACCTGCGGGAGCCAGAGGAAGGGGCCTTCCACTGGGGCTTCCTGGCTGGCAAGCTGGCCGAAATCCGGAATAAAAACGCCCCCAAGGGCAACTAGAGGAGGATGCACCAGCCGGACTCTCCAGCAGTTACTTGCGGCCCCCCACTGCTGGTGGGCAGCGCCCTGCCCGCGCCCGAGGGCTCTGCCGTGGGTTTGGGTGTCATATCTGCACTAAAGACCCCGAGGGTGCCCCTTTTCCCTGAGCTCTGCCTGGTGCTTTCCTTGCCCTCCCCCCCCCCCAACAGCCCCAGGGCCCCTGAAGCAGCACAACCCCAAAGGTGGGGAGGGGGAGCAGCCCCCCCAGCCCTGGAGCATCCCCCCCACAGCTGCACACACTGCCAGGCTAGAAAAAAAAACCCAAACAGATTTATTGAGGGCTGCTCTGGCCCCAGCAGCCCCTGTTCTGGGGAGGAGGGGGCTGTGGGGTGGGCACTGCCCACGACAGGGGACTCGGGCTCTGCCCACCCCCCAGGCTGCAGCTGGAGCAGGACACGGGTGGTCAGTGGGGACTGCAGGCCCATCCCACCCTCCTGGGCAGGGGACAGGGAGGATGGAGATGATGGGGGACAGCAGGGAGACAGCAAACTGCAGCTCTGAGGCCTTGGAGAGACT
>NW_008238365.1:778080-778633 GCF_000691975.1 Corvus brachyrhynchos
TCAGCTCCCCCCAGCGCCCGTGTGTGAATCTGGCGGTGGGGGAAGGAGTCTGGAGCTGGGGCTGTAGATGCCCGAAGCGGATGGGTCCCACTGTGCAGAAAAGGCCTGAAGGGCCCTGAAGAGCCACTCCATCACCAGCCCTGGGTGACAGCAGGGACACGGGGCCGGGCAGAGCAGAGCTCACGGGAGCAAACAGCCCACGAGCCCTCTGCCACGCAGCTCCACACGCAGCCCACGGGCTCCACACTGCACCCACCCCGGAGTACACACGGGGAAACTGAGGCACGCGGTGTCTGGCCCTGTGCCCCGAGGGATGAGCACGAGGTGCCCAGGCTGAGCCCTCACCCTCCCCAGGGCCAGGACCTGTGCCAGGATCTGAGCCAGGCAGGTGGGGGATGCTCTCGCTCACCTGAGCCCACGCAGGGATGCAGGGATGGGATGCAGGGATGGGATGCTCCAGTCTCACGCAGCTCCGGCCCCTCGGGCTGCCGCGGCAAACTGAGCCCAGAGCCGGCAGCAGCCTCATATAGAGGATGAGGAAGAGGAAGAGGAA
>NW_008238365.1:778903-789685 GCF_000691975.1 Corvus brachyrhynchos
CCCCCCCCCTCCTCCTTCCGGGACCCCGGCCGGGATTTTGGGATCTGCAGCAGAGATTTTTGCCTCCGAGTCTCTCGGCGGGTCAGCAGTGGGGCAGGGAAACCATGTCCACTCCAGCAGCTTCTCCTTCCACACCCACCCCAGGGTGCTGGGGGCCGCTCAGGAGCAGGAGCCCACCACAATCCCCTTCCCCAGGATCCTGCCCAGGCAGGAAAGGTCCTTCTGGCACCTTCTCCGGTGGCGGCGAAAGGGTCAAAGCCAGCCCCGAGATGGCCGGTGCCTGCCTCTTCCCCCCGGGAAGGGCTGTAAATCGCAGGAAGCCACAATGGGCTGGAGCTGGCCCAGAGGTTATTTTTACCGCTGCCCTCTTCCCTTCCCCGAGGGCCGAGTGCTCCCACAGGGACAATCCCGGCCCCCTCCATCCCCAGCTCCAGCCCGGGGGGCTGCGAACGTGGCACCGGAGCAGAGGGGGAAGGACCTGCTGCACCCCGAGCTGGGCTCCCAGACCCTCGGAGCTGGGCCAGAGAAAGCCCCCAGGGCTCCCTGGGGAGCCACCAGCTCCCTGCACCCCTCTGGCAGCCAGTTTGGATGGAGAGCTGGGGCACAGCCCGGCCCAGGCTGGTCACAGGCACTGGGGAGGCTCCAGTGGGGACAAAGCCACGGCATTCGGCCCCAGATCCCGGGATGAGAGGGGACCTGTCCCCGAGCACTTCTGTCCCCACCCCAGTTCCTTCCTGAGGAGCTGCTGCTCCAGAGCCAGTGCCAGGAACGGGGCTGGGGCTGCATCCAGCACCTTCCCGGCCATGGCAGCAGGACCAGGAAGGGGCTGGGGCCAGGATTCCTGTGCTGACGAAAACGGGGGCTAAAATGGAAGCTGGGCAGGATGAGAGGGACCAGGCCTTGTTCAAGCTCTGCAGGCACTGGAAAAAATTCCCAGTGAAAGCAAGGAAGGGACAAACCACCTCTTTTATTCTAATAAACCTGGAGAGGAGCAAAGCAGGCAACACTTGGGCTCTGTGTGCAGGATGCGGCAGCACTTGAGAATATCCGGTGGAAGACAGGGAATAGGATCAGGCCAAGTGACAGAGAAACCCGTGGCAGCTCTGGGATCTGCCCCTGGATTCCCTCATGGACCTTAATTTTAACTCCAGGCAACATGAGTCACTGTTCATTAGGAAGTGTTTTATTTTCCAAGCTGGAATCCTGGAAGCTGTTGTGGCCACAAGTGAGTAAGAGCGGCCTTGAAATCACCTTTCCCTGGCGGATGCAGCCTGTCCCCATGGGATGCTCTTCCCAAATGCCTGTCCCAGAGTGGTCACCCTCCTTGGAGCCCCTGCCAGGCACTTGCTGTTGAGCTGGAATATTTGGGTAAGGCAGATTCCCTTTGGGATAAAAAAAGGGATGATTTGAGGGGCTCTTCCTGGCATCAAACTCCCAGGCAGCTCCTCCTTTTCCTGGTGATAAGGGTTTTGTCCCTGTGACTTCTAGGAAGGCATTTACCCCATTTTCAGCCTCCTGTGGATGCACCAGGGGGCTTTTTGGAGTCATGTGGATGCTCAAGTCCCTTGGTTTTATTTAAGGTTACTCAGAGCTCTCTCTGCTCTTCCATGCGGCTGGAAGGGAGCACAGAGCTGGGCAAGCAAAACAACCCCAGGTGAAACCCAGCCACAGCTGGGGCCAGCTGTGGAAACTTCCAGGGTGAGAAAAGGCTGAGAAGGTCCCCAAAGGCCACGAGTCCCAGAGCACAGATCCTCCTTCCACAGCATTTTCCTCTCCTGATGAACCAACCCTGCTCCCAGCACTGCTCCAACCCCTCCAGGTGACCAGAAGCCACCGTGTCCTGCTGAGCTCTTTCCAGATACGTTTCTCCTTTCAAAACATAATTTCAGAAATCACTTGGGTGCAGCTGGGAATGCAGCACCTGGTGGCCCAGCCAGCTGTCTCTACTGGCTGGTTCACTTTCACAGCCCACAGCAGCTCCTCAGGCCCGAACTCCATGCAAATGCCACCGCCCGGGGAGGAGCCAAAGAGGGCTCAGGCTTTCCTTCAGGAGAGGGCAGGGGTGGAAGGCTTGTTAGACAAGTTTAAAAATATCAAGGGTTCAAAGGGGCATGAATAAATGTGAAACCAGCACCTAATCCGAGGCAGGCACCCACGTGTTGGTGCGAGTTGGAACTGGAGCAGCCGGGCCCAGGAGAGGCTCCTGTGGATGTTCCAACCCCTCAAAGGGGCTCCAAACCCCACGGCAGGCGAGGGCTGGGCAGAGCTGAGACCACAGGGACAGCCAGGAAAGACAGAGATGGAATGAGCTGCCAGGACTGAGGGAAGCAAGCCCAGGGTCAGGATGGGGGGCTGAACCCGCCACTGCTGCATCTGGTTCCATCCCAAACCTGAGAGTAAAGGGGCCTCTGAAATGAGCAAGAACATGGCCCAGGCTCCTCTTCCAGCGGTGGTGCCTGGCCCATCCTCAGGTCACTTGACATCACCCTGCTCCTAAAAATGGGGTTTCAGATTCCCCCAAAACACTTCCAGAGCTCCTCAACAGCATCTGCAGCAGCTCAGTCTGGTATTCCCACCTCCCCCGTGTCCCTCAGACGCTCTGGATGGTTTGTGGCATTCCAGGCACATCCCTCAGCCTTTCTTGTGCTGAAGCACAGAAATTGCAGAACCGGCCCCTCCAACCAAAGGGGGAACCGAGCAGCCCCGGCCAGCACCACCCGCTGGAGTTGGTGTTCAGATGCTCCCAGCTGGTTCTCCCTGGGCCAAACCCTCCCGTCCCCAAAGTGCCAGGAAGGATCCAAAGCACGGAGCCACCGATGGCCCCCGGGAGGATTCACGGGGCACGGAGTGGGGGAAGAGATGGAGCAAAGGGAAAAGCCACACAGAGCAGGGGCTGTTTGTGCCACCCGCAGTCCAAAGGCCACCTGAGCCTGTGGGGTGGGGGGGAAGTTGTTTCCGTGCAGGGAGGGCCTTTCCAAGGGGTGGGGTGGAGGCTGGGGCTCCCTGGAGGGGGATTTATCTCCCCCCAAAGCTCCAGCTGCCAGCACGCCGTGGGTTGTGCCGAGGGAAACTCTGCTTGAACCAAAACAAAGCAAAAACACCAACAAGGCGAGCTCCCAACCCCAGCCCAGGAACGGGCAAGCTGCAGCCTGAAGCCTCTGCAGATCGAGGAAAGCAGAGCTGAGCTCGGGTTCTCCCAGCCCAGATGGGGCTCAATTATATCGAATTTCTGCACCAGGGCATTTCCCTGCAGAGTTCCCTGCCTGCCCTATGGGCTAAATATATTTAAAGTACAGTATATATTATATATATAGTTTATATATATATATATGGTTTGTTTTTCATTTTGTGGGGAAGGAATTCAGCTTGTGTCTGTATTTAAAATCACCACTCTTAGAACTAAACCAGAAGTGGGACTTTCTCCTTTACTAAAGGTCTTTATTCTTTACCCCCTAAAAAAAAAGGAATCTAAATCCAAACTGCATTGACTTAAGCACAAGGCTCCTGCCAGGTGGGAATCTGCCCACTCCTGGCACCAGGAATCCACAGGTGCAGGCACAGGGGAGAGCACTGGGCTTGGGTTTGTTGTGGGTAAATTCCAAGAGGAACTCATTTACAGCATTTCCAGTCTGCAGAACCCTCTGTCCAGAGCACTGCTAATTAAAACATGCAAATGAGGGCTACACTTGCCTGTCATGGATAAGTAATGAAGTTTCCTCACCTTTATTCCTGAGGTTTCTCAGGGCATGTGGGAGCAGCAGGATGCTGTCCCTGGAGGGCAGCACTGACACTGCACTGACCGAAAGCACTTCCCCATAAAAAATCCTAAAACTTCATTGAAATTCAAGATTTTATTTCAAAAACAGTCATGAACTTAATAAATTACACAATAATTTTCCTCATTATAAATTCTCCATAAAATATATTTTACAGTTTTTAAAGAAAAACATGGAAAAAAAAAATCTTTCCCAAGCACTGGAAAGCGTCTTGACTTCGTGTCACGCTGGTGAACGACCCCGCAGCTGCTACAACAACTTGATTTGTTTTCTCAAAACAAAGACCTCAGACAACAAAACTCAAAGAGAACACAGAGCTCGAGGACTACCAGTGTCACCCAACAGCGAGGATAAGCACCATGAGGGGGATTTCAGGCACCCCCGACCTATAAAGTGGCAATCAGTGCAAAGAAACACTTTGGGAGTCAAAAACCCCAAGACTTCCCTGTGCCATTCCCTCATTTCTGCCCTGCAGGCAGTGGAACCCTGCAGAGGGGAATTGGGTGAGTCACAAAGCACCTCAGAGGGGAGCAGTGTTACTCTGCAGGAGGTTCACACCCTGGTTATGACTTCTGCCTGGGTGAGAGAAGGGGACGCTCACCCCCTTATTTTTAAAAAGCTCTCAAGTTTAACGTGAATTATAAACCCCCTTCAAACTTTACTCATCCAGTGACCCTGCTGAGATGTGAGAACTGGGAGGCAGAGCTGGCACAGAAGTGAAGTGTGTTTGTCTGAGGATCACTCCCTAAAACGATGAAGTGAAAGAAAATAACAAGAATTACAAACTAAGGCCAGCTGGGTGACGGGCACCAGCTCACACAGCACCAGCTAAGAACCACCTGTGGCCTGTAAAGCCTCACACAGCACCAGCTAAGAACCACCTGTGGCCTGTAAAGCCTCAGCAGCTGGGTGGAATCAGAATCTTTTTTGCTCTTGGAAAAACAAAAAAATGGTATTTTGTTTATTCACACTCAAAGAATAAACACTGAGTGCCCAGAACTGCTCCCCAGGCACTAAGAGGGAACAGTATTCAAAAAGCAAATTATACATGGAAATACTTACAGCCATTTTCAAGTAATATTTGGGTGGAAGAAAAAAATTAAATTGAATTTATTAAGAAAACTGGCCTTTCCTGCAGCTTTAAAGGCAATTTTAACTCTGCTTGTTCCAAAAGGTCAAACTGCACGGAAAAGGTCAGTCCTGCACCCAAAAGAACAAAGTGTTGTGCTGGTACAAAGAGCTTCTGTCAGCCCTGCAGAGTCAGGTGGCCTCAGCAAAACCTCTCCCAGCCTCAATCTGCTCTGTGCAACAAGAGCTGGGGATAAGCAGCTTCCAGCTGCTCCAAAGCTCCCCATCCTCCCATATGCGCTTTCAAATAAAGATCACTTCTTTAAAAGGAGGAGAAATAAATAAAAAAAAATAAATCAACCCAGGCTGGCACCCTTCACATACCTGTCACCGAGCCTTCTCCCAGCTCTGACACCAGGTGTGAGCCACGGGCCAGAGCCACCTCTGTCCCCTCATCCCCACTGGATCAGGGGCAGTGCCAGAGAGGAAAAGGCCATGGCCAGGATTATCAGCTGGATCCAGTTAGTGGGAAAACTGTGCTGCCACTGCATTTTGAAGGATTTTAAGAACATGCTGCTGGATTCCCTCATCCATGTTTCCATCAACTGAGGAATGGCACAGAATTCTGCTGTGATAAATCCTCAAGGTGCTATTGGATTATAGACACCAGAGCAGAAAGCATGTTGAGAAAAGGCAGATTAATCGATAAATAAAAGCAAAATCAAATGATCAATGACCCAGTCCCCTGCCAGCACCTGACTGTACATTTTTAATTTGACTCCCTCAGTGATGAGCTCATTAAGCTCTAAGTGCTAAGATCAGCCACGTTAGCACTTCAAAAGCAGCTGATCCCCTTGCATTGCTTTTTTTTGTTTACAAAGTCAAGTCTCTGAAATCAGATAACAAAAATAAATAATAAAGTCATTCAGGCCTGGGGAAGAAGGAGTGTTTCTCACCCACCTTCCTCACCCAGTTTTCTAGCAGACCCCAGTCATCCAGACCCACAGCAAATAATTTAAGTGCCACACGCTCCCAGTCACTCATGTACATAAATATATACACAGATTACATTACAAAGCCTTAAGATTTGCACTGCCAGCATGCAAACCTTTTTCTTTTTTTTTTTTCCATGAGAGTTCCTAATACTGACATAGGAAACTGGAATGTATGAGACACTCCATGACAGAGTGCTGGAAATCAAGTAGTGTTGGCTCTTTCAACATCCCCCTGCCAGTGCACACCAAGGAACACCCTCACGTCTCACTCTGGGATTTTACACTGTGGCCAACTCAACATTCCTGTCGGGAAACTCCAGTGAGGTGAAAACCACCCCCTGCAGGTGAGCTCAGGCTCTGCCTGCCAGGCAGCTCCCGCCGAGCCCCTTCACGTGTCCCAGCTGCTGTCCTTGAAGGCGATGTTGACCAATCTCAGCTCCAGCTCGAAGGCGTCGGGCCGGTCCTGCGGGTTGGCCGCCAGCATCTCCTTGATCAGCTGCTTCATCCGGGCGTTCATGGACTTCTTCTTCACGGGGATGAGCAGCTCCATCTTGGGGTTCTCCAGCAGCGCCTCGCCCACGGGCACGATGGCCGTGCCCTGCTTCACGTAACTGCCCAGCAGCTCCTTCTTGGTCTCGGTGTCGATGAAGGTGATCCTCTCCAGCATGGCCCAGATGATGATGCCCAGGGCGAAGATGTCTGCCTTGGCCGTGTAGTGTCCCTCCCACACCTCGGGGGCCATGTAGAAGTCGGTGCCGCAGGCAGTGGACAGGAAACATTTATTGACGTTGACGGGCTCCTCGGGGTTCTGCCCGGAGGCCGAGCACACCTTGCTCAGCCCAAAATCCGCCACCTTCAGGGTGGGCTCTGGGTCGCTGGCATCCACCCTGCTCTGGGAGATGAGGATGTTGTCGGGCTTGAGGTCCCGATGGATGATCTGGTTTTTGTGCAGGAAGGCCAGGGCGCTGCTGAGCTGCAGCATGAAGCTGGTGTTGGTCTTGCGGTTGGGCTTTCGGGACAGCAGGTACTCGTTCATGTCTCCTCCATCACAGAAATCCATCACAAACCACAGGTAATAAGCACTTTTGGGGTCAAAGGCTATTTCTCCTTTTAATGAGGTTTCTACAAGCTGCAACGGGGAAAAGAAATGTCGTAACTACCTGATGAACATGAGAATGAAAGGATATGATGGAAAAAATGAATGAAAGCAGGATCTTCACGGAGAGGGGAAATTTGGGTTAATTATACAGAAGGATTTCTTCCCTGTGGGGCTGCTGAGGCCCTGGCACAGGCTACCCAGAGAAGCTGTGGCTGCCCCTGAACCCCTGGAAGTGTCCGAGGCCAGGTTGGAGCAACCTGGGATAGTGGAAGGTGTCCCTGCCCATGGGAATGAGATGGGGTTTAAGATCCCTTCCAACCCAAACCATTCTAGGATTGTTTGATCCTCCTCTCAACAATCCAGAGAGCAAGATATTGCAACGGGGAAAAGTAAACATTATGCAAATGTTTTTATGGAAAAGGAAAAAAAAAAAAAAAAAATCACAATGTATTTGCCAGCCTCCTTATCTTCACTTGTGTGGAGCATATCAAGCTCAGGCTCCTGCCCAGAAGTGGAGCTCGACCCTGATAACAGAATTTTTAAAGATACCCAGTGGCCATTACCCTCCCATCTGTCCCAGCTGGACAGTGTCCCACCCTGACAAAGCCTGTCCCACCCACTTTGCCAACAGCTTTTCGGGATAAACAAAGTCTCACAAGTAACTCCACGCAGCTGTATTTATCCGTGAGAGATTTTTAAAGCCTGTTCTCCATTCCTGACACATTAATGAATTCCAGCAAGTTAACACAGGACCCCTGAGCTCAGGAGAACACTGATCTACAGGCACAGCTGAGCACGGAACACCCTTCCCACCATCATTATCCGCATGGTATTTTCAGGAACACAAGCTGAGCAGCCAGTTCTCACAGCTGCTTCACACCGAAAGCAAAGTAAAACCTGCAATCACTTTTACTAATCCTGTTTACACAACTGCATTTGCCTCTTCAGCTCCTCTGAGGCAGCTCTGCAAGCAAAGTCCTGCAATTATTTCTGTTAGCAGTAAACCAATGGATACTAAATCAATCTGGCTTTCAAAAATTATGCTGTGTGCTAATACTCAGAGAGGCATCTTGAAGTGCTTTTAAAAAGGGACCTTTTCAAGAAAAGAAATGGTAGTAATTCACAGCTACCTTCCCAGACCAATTTAAACAGTAAATCTATTTTAGAGCTAAAAAATGTCTTATTTAGGGTTTGTAGTCAGGAACAGTGAGATTAAGGTATCTCAGGAGAGCAGGGAGTCTCCTCTGCCAACAGGGCACCAACACAGCTCTGCCCTCCATGGAGTCACAGGAGCTGAACTTGCAGATGTTGTGCGAGTTAAGACAACAAAATCCACCCCCTACATCTGTGACAGTGGCAAAGCACCAGCAGACAAAGCTAATTCAGGACTCAAACTCCACAGATTTGGTTCAGCTGGCACTAAGAATCTGCCCCAGGAGAGGGTGACACCCCTTCCTCAGTCTCCTCACACAGAGCAGCAGCTCAGCTCTGTGACATCACCTGGGAGAGGACAGGGGTGTCTGATTGTCCTTAGTTTAGCCCAGGCTACCAGAAAGTGACCCTGCCAGTCAGCTCAGCTCTGCCCTTTGCTCTTCCCTCTGGAGCAGCACAACAATCTGTGGTGTTTGTGCCTGGCAGGGGCCAGGTGCCTGTGCCAGCTGCTCTCCAGCACCACCATCCAAACCAGCGCTGGGGGTGAGCTGGAAGCTCTTCCCCCACCTTACAATTCCACCCTGGGGCTTTCAAAGCTCCTCCCTGCACATCTGCCCTCAAGTTGGAAGCAATCCCTGGCAGCTCCACTAAAACCAGGAAGGTAAGGCACTGACTTCTCCCCCATGAGCTGGCCAGTATAATTTTAGCCTAATCCCTGCATGAGAACAAGTCAGGAACGGCTCCCAAGCCACAGGGAGCTGGCAAAGCCAAGGATCCTGGTTCTCAGGCTCGGACAGCACCCGGCACAACGGGATCTGCAGGGCTGCTCACCAACAAAAGGCCCACAGCAGACAGCGGGAATGACAATGAAAACTGAAATGATGAGAGCTGACTAGGGATAACACAGCAAACACTGAGCAGGCTGCTGGCTTTTTAAACCAGGGACACAAATTTCTGCCAAGGGGTGATTTATACTTGGGGCTGCTTCTTGACAAGGGAATTAATTAGATTATCTTTCAGTGTCTTCCCAGAGCTACTTATTCTTCAAAAATACACATCTTCAAACTTAAAGGATGCTTTCAGACTGATATTTATTCCCTTATTTATCATACCTTCACCCCTCTTTCAAGAGCCTAATATTTATTTATGAAAAAAAGAAACAGCTCATGATGTGCTACCAATTGCTTCTTGTTTCTGAAAGAGTTTTAAGTGTTGGCTTCCTACAAAACAAGACAGTGACTTCCTCTTCCAAGGACACCCAGGATGGATTTCCTCCAAGCTCTATCCCAGGACAGGAGTGCTCTTTAACCTGCAGCAGGGCTGCTGCCAAGAACTCCACAGCCTGCACCTCCCCTGGGCTTCACCTGTGAGGCTTCCGCAAATTATCAAAGCAGATTTGCATGAAATACAAATTCTGGAGTCTTTTAGAGCAGCACGGCTCCAAGTCCCAAGATCCAGGTGATTGTTCAGTTTTTTTAAAGACCTCTATTAAATTCCGGGTGTCAGCAATGCAAACAATCCCCTCACCTATCTGAGCACACCTCAAAACCACGACCCTGGCTGCCCCACCTCCTTCCCCCCAGCTCCACATTGTTACCGATTCCTTCCACCCCGTTCCCTCGGCTTCGTGTACCTGTAAATAAAGGGAGGAGCTGGAGCCATGGGACATCTTCTGCACCATGCCATCTTTCTGCAAGATGCACTCCTCCAGGTGAATGACGTTGGGGTGCTGGCTCTTGATACTGCTAAGGGCCCAGAACTCGCGCAGAGCCAGTTCCACGTTCTCCGGAGCGTGGCACCGGATCTTTTTCACGGCCACGCGGGCACAGGTCCTCCTGACGACCGCTTCGTACACCACACCATAACTGCCACGACCAACCTCCCGAATTAGATCGTACTTAGGCTGGCTACTCACCATCTTCAAGAGCAAAGGTTCTGGGGAAGGGGGAAAAACCCACAGAACTAAAACTTAGGCACAGGAACCGGGCTGTATTTTCCCCTCTAGGGCTTGGCGTGGCAGCGCTGGGCCTGCCCATACCCCGCCTCGAGTGCTAGAACATTCCAGAAGCTACTCCATAAACCTGCACCTGTTGCCACGGGCCAGGTGGAAGTGAAATTACATCTTTTTGTTAAGATTTCAAATACAGCCCAGTGCGTTCAAGGTGGCAACAATTCAAACCTAGACTGGTATCGTGCCGAGACAGGACTATCGAGAACGCTCCTGCTCCTCTCCCTCAGTGTCTTCCGTGAGCATCTGCAGGAATAACAGGAGGGTGTCATGCTCCCCATCCAGCCTGGAGAGCACAGGAGGTTCCAGTTGAAGCCCCTGGTTGGGCAGTGACAGATTTTAATTAACTGCCTCTTGTGGAGGTGACTGCAGGAGCAAATGTTTCTGTTATAATTAAGCTGTTTTACTCAGAGAAGAGAAAGCTTCAATCGCTCCCGGTTTACTTTTTGAGGCGACTGATTTTTCACCAAGTCTCCTCCGCACGAGGAATCTACAGCTATGAAAGGTTAAAAAGGATAACTGATTGCAGAAGTTTGCACCCAGCATCTAACTTTCACTTTTGCTCAACAGAGCAAGGACAAAAGTTAAGTTATTGCTCTGAAAGTAAAACAGAGAGAGAGAGAGACACACACACACAAAAAAAAAAAAAAAAAAAAAAACACCCCAAACCCCGCTCAAGATTTA
>NW_008238365.1:789756-790433 GCF_000691975.1 Corvus brachyrhynchos
GAACACTGAAGAAAAAAAAAAAAAAAAAAAAAAAAAAAAAAAAGCCTGGCTAGCCAAGGATCACTGGTCAAACAGAATGAAACGCAAAACCAAAAGTAAATAAATAAATAAATAAGTAAAATCACACTGGTAGATCAGAACTACAATAGCTTTGAGACAGCCAGTGATAAAGGTAATTCTCTTTATGTCAGTAAACCAGGCAATAAGGACCACATTGAAACAAACGCCTGTTTTTAGTAGGAAGCTTTCAAGTATTTCCACTGCTTTAGGGAATTTTTTTTTTTTTAAGAAAAAAAAAGAAAAAAACAAGAAAAAGAGAGAGAAAAAAGGTATCATCAGTCTCAGGCAATGCTACAGAGATATTTTAACCTTTCAGCAAAGCTGTGTGACACACATTTGCACTAAGGTTTTGAACCAAGATGTGACGTGTGTGAGAAACGCGTTACCAGGAGAATCCACTCACGGGATGGGCCGAGGCTGCACCTGTAGCGGGGCTGCAACTTCAGATCAGAGCCTGAACACTGAGATCCGATGGGCCAACAAGGGCAGGATCTGTAATTTCACCAGCGGCCGAATAACTCCGGAGGAAAACACTGCGCTGCGTTACTCAAACACGGGCACACCGGGTTCCAAGCGGGCACGGAACGTCCCCCCGTGTCGGGAGCCGGCTGTCACCG
>NW_008238365.1:790934-797931 GCF_000691975.1 Corvus brachyrhynchos
GTGATTGGCCAGGTGGGGCGGCGGGGCGGGGCGAGCGCGGGGGGCGTTTAATGATGTTAATTAATCAATTAATTAATTACTTACATTTCTGGTTATTAATCAGGAAGGAATTGTTCCCTGCGAGGGTGAGGCGGTCCTGGCGCAGGTTGCCTGGAGAAGCTGTGGGTGCCCCTGGAAGTGCCCACGGCCAGGCTGGAGCAGCCTGGGATAGGGGAAGGTGTCGCTGCCCCTGGCAGGGGTGGATTGGGATGGGCTTTAAGGTCCTTCCAAAACAAACGGTTCCGGGACTCTATGATTTATTGCTTGGTGGCCAGAAAAAATCACTACAGCCCCTCACACCCTTGGCTGTGCTCTGGCTTTGTGTGGCGGTGACACAAGAGCTGCCGCCCCTCTCTGTTCCCTGTTCTGTGCCCCTTTCCTCGCCAGGCTGCAGGGCTGGAAGTGCGCCCCATGTCCAGGAGCTGGGGGCACAGGGCTCCTGTCACAGGTCCTGCTGTCTCCTCAACCATTGCAAAGCTATCACAGGGACATTTTGGGAGAAGCCAGGGCCACCCACTGCTCAGGGCCCTGCAAAGACCAAGGAGAGGGAGATTCATTCCCTGGAGAGTGGGCTCTCCAGGGTTAATTGGGAAGGATCCCGGGGGTGATTAGTGCCCTGGGTCCTGCCTAAGCTGTCCCAAGCCAATTAGGGGCCAATGAGCCCCTTGTGGGTTCGGAAAGCTGCTTAGGGCATTACAACCCCTCCATTCCTGTGAATCCCCTTAACTGAGTCCAGAAGCAATTAGTTAATCAATGTCACCCTGGGCAGGGCCAGGTCGTGTCTGGGTCTGGTCAGTGTCGGACCCCTGCTCTGCCCTCCCCGGTGCCCAGCCAGCCCTGTTCCCCTGCCAGCGCCTGGCAGAGCCGCAGGGGCCAGAACAGGAACAATTTTGCAAGATGTGCTTGGCAGGTCCCGGCTCAGTCACTTGCTCCACACGTGAGCCGGGGCGGAAGGAGCCCCGAAACAGCTGTGGGGGGAGGCCTGGGAAGAGGAGGGGGTCAGTGCACCCCGACGCCGTGTGCCTGTGCATCCATGTGCACGTGTATCCATGCACCTGTGCATCCTGCATCCCTGCATCCCTGCACACCTACACCTGTGTGCCCACACACCCCTGTCCCCCCTCCTGCCTGCAGTCGCTGTGGTCACTGCAGCAGGCCCCAGCCTGTCCCCCTGCCGTGACCCATCTGTGGCAAGGGTAGAGTTACCCTCGCGGTGCAGCTGCCCGTGCTGACAGCTCTCCCTCTGGCCAGCACTGACCCTCGGCCAGCCAGCTGGGCATCATGTCCGGGGCTGTTTTCAGCGAGGGCTGTGCTCACCCTCTGCCCCCTCAAGCGTTTCTGGGTCAGGTTTTGAACCCCAGCAGTGGAGCCAGCTGGGTCATGGCCGTGACACCGGTGTGGGGAACAGCCTGAGCAGCCCCCACTGTGTTTGGGGACACAGAGGAGCCCCCAGCCCCTGCCTGGGGAGGGGGCACCCTGTTGCATGTGCCAGGGACAGGGGCTGCATCTCCCCAGAGCTGCCTCTCCCCTCCAAGCACACAGGGAGCCACTGGCGAGGTGTGTTTGCACCCCAGAACTGGTCATGTTTTGGGTGGGGAAAGGGACAAACTCTGGATAAGCCACCCCCTGCTGCAGCTGGCCCAGCTCTGCTTGATTTCTGGAACCATCACAATGTCCTAATGACCACGGGGCTGGTTTTTGCCCCTCCTTGTCCCCACCCTGATGCTGTTTTGGGGTCCAGCCCCAGGCCGTGCTGCTCCCAGGGCATGCAGCCATTTGGCCACGGGGCAGCGCGTGGCCCTGTTTACCCCGCAGCTCCGGTTTAGGCATGTCCACGGCACGGGCGGGCAGGGCCTCCTGGACAGGCTGTGCCCATCTTGTTTACTGGCCCTTCCCGATGGTTCACCACCGTGTGACAGGTGCTGTCCCCGGACACCCGACACCGCGTCGGGATTGGGATCCGCATGACCAGCGAGCGCCTTATAAATAGCGGGGCGAGGGGCGCCGGCAGCGAGAGCGGTGAGAGGAGAGCCCTGACGAGCCCATGGATTTCCAAGCCGGCATCCTGCAGGATGGCAGCCCCATGGAGAGCCTGGAGAAGCAGCTCATCTGTCCCATCTGCCTGGAGATGTTCAGCAAGCCCGTGGTGATCCTGCCCTGCCAGCACAACCTTTGCCGCAAGTGCGCCAACGACGTCTTCCAGGTGAGGCGGGGTCCCCGTGCCCATTCCGTCCCCACGCCCGGGCTGGGGGGCACTGGGATGTTTGTGGGGACACTGAGGGACCCCCTGATGTTCGTCTTCCCCTCCCAGGCCGCCAACCCATACTGGCAGAGCCGGGGCAGTTTGATTTCGGGGGGCCGGTTCCGGTGCCCCTCGTGCCGCCACGAGGTGCTGCTGGACCGCCACGGCGTCTACGGGCTGCAGAGGAACCTGCTGGGGGAACATCATCGACATCTACAAGCAGGAGGCCGCGAGGGGGGCACGGGCAGCCGGGGCTGCGGGGGACAGGGGGATATGGGGACATGGGGATGTGGGGATGCCGCCCTTCCCGTGCCCCAGCTCCAGCACTGAGACCCCAAGAGATTACACCTGGGGGTCTTCCTGCTGGCTCAATGACCCCTGATTCAAATCTTTTCCTCACTCAAACCTTCTTCCCTCAGCCAAAATCTTCCTCCTGCGACCCAAAACTTCCTCCCCCAACCCAGTTCTCCCTCCTGTCCAGAGCAGTTTGTGCCTCTGGCTGTCTCAGGGGGATGGCGGGTCCCTGGGGGGGTTGGTGGCAGCTGGGCACGTCCTGCTGCCCCCCAAAAGCTCTTGCTGGAACACTCGGTGGGAGATAAGAGGTGTGGGGAACAAATCCAGGCTCTGCTCATGACAACAGGCACTGAGGCTGATAAGGGGCAGAGGGACAGTTTGGGGGGGCCCCAGTGGGTACAAGGATGGGGCAGGGGGGGGGCAGAGGGGGCAGAGGCTCTCAAGACAGAGCAGTGGCCCCGGCCAAATTCCCTGAACCACTGTAAATATTGTGTGAGAGCCATGGGGACGGGGACGATGGCACGTGGGTCAGAGGCTCTCAAGACAGAGCAGTGGCCCCGGCCAAATTCCCTGAACCACTGTAAATATTGTGTGAGAGCCATGGGGACGGGGACGATGGCACGTGGCAGGTGTCCGCGGCGGGAGGGGGCCCAGCCCTGTTCCTGCTTCAGAGGGTTGGCTTGTGCCCATGTCCCTCCTTGCTGTCGATGGGACAACTGAGCTGCAGCCCCCGTCCGGGACCCCCCGGGGGTTTCTGGGTGCCCCCAACCCCGGTCACACGACGGGTGACGATAAATCCGGGCAGCACGAGGCTAAAATTAGGCACTGGTGCAGCGCCTCTGGACCGCAGCCCCCCCCGTCCCCAGCGCCACCCACTGCCATGCCCAGCACCACGGTGGTTTAAACTGGGACGTACTGGGGTTTACACAGGCACAGAGGTTGGTGGTTCCCCAAGGATCAGTTGTGGGGTTATGCCAGGATCTGGCCTCTTTCCTGGGGACCTGATTTTGGGGTGACTGTGCAGCATCAGTGGGGGTGTCACCACCCTGGGGGTGATGCCGCAGTGGGGACACCATTGTGGCAGGGGTGTCCCTGCAGCAGGGACATCGCCCTGGTGGGGATGTCACCGTGACGGGGACGTCACCGTGGCCGTGCCACCCTCTCCAGCAGGCCACTGAAAAAGGGGGAGCACCCCATGTGCAAGGAGCACGAGGACGAGCGGATCAACATCTACTGCGTCACCTGCGAGGTCCCCACCTGCTCCATGTGCAAAGTGTTCGGCGCCCACAAGGACTGCGAGGTGGCCCCACTGCAAACCATCTTCCAGGGACAGAAGGTGCCCTGGGGAGGACCCGGGGGGGCTGCGGGGGACACGGCTGGGCCGGGGCGGTGTGCTGAGCCAGGACAGTCACAAATAACAGCGGGACTGGCTCACGGGGTATTAATAGCCCCCGGGTGACTTCGCCCAGGAGACAGACTATATTTAGAGCAGCTGTGGCTGGTGAGGGGTGTGGGGGAGCTGTCCTGGGGACAAGCAATGCCCAGCCCGTCCCTGCGTTGGGATGGGAGAAGTTCTCCTCTCCAAAGAAGTTAAAATTTCTTCTACCTGCCCGCACCAGACTGAGCTGAACAACTGCATCTCCATGCTCGTGGCGGGGAATGACCGGATCCAGACTATCATCTCCCAGCTGGAGGACTCCTGCCAGAGCACCGAGGTGAGGAAAGGGGGAAAAGGAGCCCCACAAAAACCCGGGGGTGAAAGCTTAGCCGGGGATGGCCGGGAGTGGGGTAGAGCCCATGGAGATGGGAAGCCCTTGGGATGTTGCAGGTGCTGGAGGGACACAGAGGTGGCATCCCTTGTCCCTTGTCCCCGCAGGAGAACAGCGAGGCGGCCAAGCGGGCGCTCTGTGCTCGCTTTGACGCCCTGGCAGCGCTGCTGGAGGAGAAGAAGGCGGAGCTGCTGCAGCGCATCTCCCAGGAGCAGGCGGACAAGACCGCCTTCATCCAGAGCCTCATCTGCCAGTACAAGGAGCAGCTGGAGAAGTCGAGCCGGCTGGTGGAGACAGCCATCCAGGCAGCCGAGGAGACCGGGGGGGCTGCCTTCCTCATGGTGAGACCCCCAAACCTTCCCCCTCCCCGCTGGTGCCCCCATGGGGGTCACACTGTGTGCGGCTTCACTCATCTCCTCCTTCCCCTTCTCCCTCTCCACAGAATGCCAAGCAGCTCATCAAAACGTAAGTGCTCAGACTGGGGAAATTTCCATGATCCAAGCCCCACGGGCAGGATTTGGCGAGTGGGGGGATGCCCTGACCCCCTGCCCTGGTGCCCCACACTCCCCCCGCTCAGCGAGGGGACAGGGACACACACATCCATGCTCTCCCTGCCCAGGATCGTGGAGGCCTCCAAGGGTGGTCGCCTGGACAAGATCGAGCAGGGATATGAGAGCATGGACGCCTTCTCCGTGAGCCTGGACCACCTCACCGAGGCCGTCCACGCCTTGGACTTCGACCCCGGTAATTCAGCCCCCAGTGCCCCTTTACCGACTCCCACCCCCCTGGTGACACTATTTGCTGTTCCTGGTGGCCCCTGGTGACCTTTGGCCACTTGTTTGCAGCAGAGGAAGATGAGGAGTACTTTGATGGGGAGGAAGAAGAGGTGGAAGAGAACTCAGCGCCCGAGAGGACAGTGATGGGTAAGGGGCAGGGCTGAACCCACCTCCCCAGCACCCTCAAGCACCCGTGGGGGAGCTTTGGGGGCTTAGACCCTCCTTGATCACCCCATCCTCTCCCTCGGCAGCTTCCCTGTAGCCACAGCAACGTTGCCGGCGCGGGAGAAACGCCCCTGGGCACAGGATGTCCGGCGACGGATTCGGGATGGGGGGGGACACACGGCAGGGACCGGCAGCCTGGCGAGCCGGCGCCTGCTCCAGCACAGGACACTTTTCTATACGGGTGCAAATAGGACAATTCCGCACGTTTTGTAATTCCCTTGTTTTGTATATAATTGTCACGGATTTGAAATTTGTGTATTTTGTAAAGAAAACCGGTGCTTTGAGTGGTTGTTTCTTCCTCACCTCTCGCTCTCGGCTTTCCAGCCCCGCGGTGGGCACGGGGGTGAGACTGGGCTTGCCAGGCTGGTGCCATCACCGGTGTCCCTGCCAGCGCCGGTCCAAGAGTCCGGTCGGTCCAACTCTTAATTTCCAGCCTCATTAGCACCTCTGGCAGTGCTGGCAGCAGCTCCTGGCCACCTGCCCGGGATGTAACAGGTCGGCACCCAGCAGGATTTGTCTCCTGGTGGGGGGATGCCCTGTCCAGAGCCCGCTCGGGGTTGGGGATGTGTTACAGAGGGGCTGAGGATGCTCCAGGCTGGGCCAGCCCCCGAAATGGGGATGGTCTTGGCATCAAGCTGCTGGTTTGCTGCGGACTGAGCTCAAAAATACACCTTGGATGCAAAAATACACCATAAATGCAAAAATTACATCCTAAATGCAAAAGTACCCCGTAAACGCTTTTCCCCTGCAAAAACACAAGTCCGGCTCAGCGGGGACCAAGGGGAAAACTGAGGCAGCACCCAGAGCTGGGCCACAAGCGCAATTAGCCCCAGGGCAATTAACGCCGCTCACCCGGGGCGGGGGGCAGGAGTCCCGGCTGTGGAAGGGGGGATCGGGCTCCAGGCTTATCCATCACATGGCTGGATCTAAACTGGGGAGTCTGAGGGCTCCCCCAGGCGGGGGGGGGGGGAGCGGGCCCTGGAGCCAGGGAAGGGCAGAGGCCGATGGGAAGCAGATCCGGCCAGGTGGGACAGGGCTTTGGAGCAGGGCAGCGCCCTCCCTTACACAGCTGGCCCAGCTCTGGGAACCCGCCCGGGGCAGGCCCGGGACATGCACACAGAGGGCTGGAGGTTTCCATCCCTTCGCATGGGCCATGCCTGGCTCAGCTGCGCTGCCGGGAGGGGCAGGGCCATGTCTTAGAAGGGGCCATAAACCATCAGAGCCCCCAAAGTGCCCCGGGATCCACAGTGTGACATCGGACACTGCAAAACTCCCCCGGGGGAGGTGCCTGGGTGTTCACCCAAACCTGAACCTGTATTAACCCACGGAACTTGGAGTTTCCGGGGCTTCCCCAGCCCCCACGGGATCCAGCCTGGGACCATCACTTACACCAAGGACAGGGACATTGGAACAACCCAAACCAAAAGTTTTGTTGCTGATCCAGGGCTGCTGACTCTGTATCCTTCTACTCTCATACTTCCTTTGCCCTTATACATTTCCTAAGTGTTACTTTTATGCTTTTAATATTACTGGAGATGGTAACCAAAAGGGCTCCAAACCCCCCCCAGACACAGCAACCAAACTGTTCTGAAATAAACCCTACAGAGATATATTTATAAACACAGATCTTTCACTGTTGTTTCACTCTAATC
>NW_008238365.1:797948-800312 GCF_000691975.1 Corvus brachyrhynchos
GCTCCGAGTGGCTGCCCAGAGCCCCTCTTGTCCTGATTCCCTGCTGCGGGTGCGGCCAGAGCTCCCTGTTGGCTTTCTGTGGCTCAAAACACCCAGTGGGACCCCACTGTGGCACGGGATGAGCTGATCTGTGCCCATCTCGGGGCAGGACCCCTGCCATGTCCCCCCAATGTCCCCCCGATGTCCTGTGTCCGCAGGCGGGTCCCTGGCGCACAGTCTGGCCATCCTGACGGACGCTGCCCACCTCCTGACGGACTTTGCCAGCATCATGATCAGCCTCTTTGCGCTCTGGGTGTCCTCACGCCCCCCCACCAAAACCATGAACTTCGGGTGGCACCGGGCAGGTAAGCGGTGGCACCAGCCCGGGGTGCCCTCCCCATGGGGACCAGGTGCTCTGGGGTGCCCTGAGGGACCTGGGGAGCCCTGGCAAAGTCCTGGCACCATGAGCAGGGCAAGGCAGAGGCGCCGCCAGCCCTGTGCAAGGAGCATCCCTGGGAATGAGTGCCAGGTGTCCCCACTGTCCCAGCACTGCCGGGGAGCCGGGAATGGTGCTCGGAATGGCCCGGCAGTGAGGCAGCAGTGTGGGGTGGGGTCTCTCCACAGAGATCCTGGGGGCCCTGCTCTCCGTGCTCTCCATCTGGGTGGTCACAGGGGTCCTGGTCTACCTGGGGGCCCAGCGCCTGCTCTCGGGGGACTACGACATCCAGGGTGGGGTCATGCTCATCACCTCCGCCTGCGCCGTGGCCGTCAACCTCGTGTACGTACGGCCGCGTGGCTCTCGCCCTCCCAGGGTGTCCCCTCCCTGAGCCTGGTGGCCCCCGGGGTGTCACCAGTGCCCTGCCCACAGGGGGGGGGTGGCTCTGCACCAGACGGGGCACGGGCACAGCCACGGGGCAGCCGGCGAGCAGCCCAACGCCAGCGTCCGTGCCGCCTTCGTCCACGTCGTGGGGGACCTGCTGCAGAGCGTCGGCGTCCTTATCGCCTCCTACATCATCTTCTTCAAGGTTTGGGTGGTACTGCGGGCAAAGGGGATGCTGGGGGCAAAGGAGGTGCTGGGGACATGGGGACAGCAGCTCCAGACAGCTGTGGCCAGGCACAGGGAGAGACAGAGAGGACTGTGTGCCCAGCCTACCGGTCCCAATGGGGATTTGGGGTGAGGTGATGGTGCTGGAGGGGCCCCACCCCCCCCACCCCCTCCAGCCTGAGTACAAGTACGTGGATCCCATCTGCACCTTCCTCTTCTCCGCACTGGTGCTGGGGACGACGCTGACCATCCTCCGCGACGTCCTCCTCGTCCTCATGGAGGGTAGGGACCCACCGGGGAGGGGGACTGGGCCGCGGGGTCACCCGTGGGTGCCGTGGGCCCCGTCCCTGCAGCTCCCGCGGCTCTGCCTCCGCAGGAACCCCCAAAGGGATGGATTTCAACGCGGTGCGGGAGACGCTGCTGGCGGTGCGGGGCGTGGAGGCCGTGCACAGCCTCCACATCTGGGCGCTGACAGCAGCACAGCCGCTGCTCTCGGTGCACATCGCCATCAGTGAGTGTCACAATGTTGGCTGGGGAGGGTCGGGGTTCCCCCGCACCCCGACATCCCCAAATCCTCTCCTCGCAGACGCGGCTGCCAGCGCGCAGGAGGTGCTGGAGGAGGCCAGCTCCCGGCTGCAGGGCGCCTTCCGCTTCCACACCACCACCATCCAGGTGGAGAGCTACTCCGAGGAGATGCGGGACTGCCGGGAATGCCAGCCCCCCCGCGACTGACTCCCGCCCTCGCGTCCCGGGGGGACTTTTTATGTGTGGGAAATAAAGCAGAGCACACGGGGTGCGTGGGGGGATGTTGGGTCTGGGTGTTATCTCCGCTATCTGCAGGAGCCAAGGGCAGACCCGGGGCTGTGGCAGCCTGAGAGCAGCTGTTGAAGGCCAAGCACCTAATATTCCCTATTTCTATTCAGCTGGGAGGAAAGGCAGCTGAAACACCCCTCTTCCCTTCTCCGGGGAGCGCTGCGAGGCAAGGGGGTGCTGGGCTGCCCAGGGACTGCAGGGGACCCAGCTGGAGCGAGGGAGGGAGGTCACACACACCTCTTATCGCTGCTCTGTTTGCCCTCGGGAAGGTGAAGGACTCGCCCTCCCCGCAGGGCTGGGGGAGCCTGCCCGGGTTATTCCCAGCGTGCCGATGGCAGAAGTGTTGGAGCACCCAAAAGCTGGTGCTCCTTGTGCTCCCCCCACATCCCACAGCCACCATCCTGATCCGACCTCTCCACCCTCCTTTATTGCACTGGTAAAACCCAATAACGAGTAAAACCCCGTCAGCAGCGGCCGCCTGCTCGGCAGGGCTCTGTGGCCCGGGGACGGGGCCGCCCGGGGCCGGC
>NW_008238365.1:800764-803866 GCF_000691975.1 Corvus brachyrhynchos
AGCCCCGCCCCGGCCGGGTACCGGTGGTAGAAGGCGGCAGCGGTGAGGACGATGGAGAGCTCGTTGGTCCATCTGGAGGTGTAGCCCCAACGCCCCTGCTCGGGGTCCCAGAAGTGGCTCTGCGTGGGGAAGCCCACGATACGCTCAGGGAAGCTGCGCCACACCAAGAAGGCGAAGTCCACCTGGCACAGGATGGGCACGGTGTCACCCACTGCAGCGTCACCCCAGTGCCAACAACAGCAGGCAGATCACACAGCTTATAAAGACATCTCTGCAGTGACTTCTTTCAGCCTCTGAGAGAACGCACTCAATACACTCGTCACAGTATGATAAAAGCACAACAGCGTTCAGTAGTAGTTGTCAGATTGAAAGAGCTTTCGAACCACATACATTGAAAAGATGAACAAAGTACACTGCACTTCATGTTATTCATCTGAGAATACACAAACAACTACACATATATTTACAATCTATGTGTAGTTTCATATTAAAGGTTTAAGGCTGAGCTATGCAGGGAGGACAGGCAGGTTGGGCTGTGCCGTGGGTGGCTGCTCCGGCTCCCTGCCCGTGCCCCAGCTCCCTGCCTGCCCCTCTCACCTGCCTCCTGCCCTGGATGATGGTCAGAGGCACCGTGGTCTGGGGCCATTTCCCGCTCGGGGGTGGTGGCTTCTCGCAGCTCCAGAGCACCACGATCTGCAAGGGGGAGGACAGGTGTGTCCGGAGGGGTTTTCTGGGTTCCCTGCTCCAGCCCAGACCATCCCAAAACCATCTCATGGCAGTGTGGACCAGGATAAACCCCCAGGTGGTCCCACCTCCACCCAGAAGGGCTGGGGACGCAGCTCTGCCCACCCAAAGGTGACACTGTCAGCCACCTCCTCTCATCCCTAAACCCATCCCCTTCCCGATCCACAGGGCCCGGCCCCATTTATCCCGCAGGATCCCTGGGAGCTGCCCTGAGTGACGCGGGACTCAGCTCCTCCCACCTGGGCACAGTACTGGGATCCTGAGACGGCTTGGATGAGCCTGAGGATGGGCTGGGACAGGGACCCTGCTTGCGAGGCCGCCCGGATGAAAGCTGTGAACTTCTTGGAGGGGCTGTAGCCTGAAAAAAGAGTGGGAAAGGACAGGTGTTGTGGCACGCCCCGAGCCTGCCGTGCTCAGCCGGGGCAGGCAGGATCCTACCGTGCTGCAGGTAGTAGAAGGGAAAATCCCCGAGGTGGGTGGAGAAGTCAGGCAGGACCAGGAGCCCCCCGGGCAGCGCGTTCCAGAGGAAGCGGGAGCGGGAGCGGTGTGGAGACAGCCGGTCCTTGATGATCTGCCAGAGGCCCGAGTGATGCTCCCAGCACCCCGGCGGTGACCCTGGCAGCTGGGGAGGGGGACTGGGGGTGGGGGGCTCACCTCCAGCGTGGTGTGCACGATCTTGTCCACGGAGGAGAAGTAGGCATCCCACAGGAACTGGGTCTGCTGCTGGAAAGCCAGCACGCGCTCGGGGTGGATGCAGCGCACGGCGGAGGGGATCTGTGTGGGGTGGAGCAGCGGGGTCCTCACTCAGCTGCCCCCCAGCAGGGCTCCTTGCCTCTGCCACCTCCAACTATCCCAAGGGACGGCCCCTGCCCAAGGATGTGGTGCCACCATCCCCCTGCGGTGCTTCACCTCCTCTCCCTGGAACAGGATCGGGCCCAGGATTCCCAAGGGTTTGTGTCTGGATGGACACTCCCCCACCTTCCCCCCGAGGTGAACAGTGCCCCAGGGCTGCAGCTGGAACGGAACCCCCATTCCAGGCTGGATCTGCCCCCAGGAGGACTGCCAGGCTCGCTGTGAGGGGTTCACCCCCAGACTTGGCTGGGGGCTCCACTGGCATTAGGATTGGGGGTCTCGTGCCTGGTGTGGGGCAGGATCTGGATGCGGTACCTGCAGCAGGAGCCTCTCACTGCCCACGACAGCAGCTTTGCCCCAGTCGATGGCCTCGGCAAAGGGCAGCTCCCAGCCATCACTCAGCAGCACCGGGATGCAGGCGGCCTGTGGAGGGACCCCATAGGCTGGGACAGAGCCCCCAGACCCCAGTGAGGGGGTCCCCTGTCCCCCTGCCCACCCTGTACCTGCAGAGCCTCGAGGAAGCGGAAGGAGCCCAAGCGCCTGCCCCGGGGCACGATGCAGAAGGTGGAGTTGTGCAGCAGCTCCTGGTAGTCAAACCTGGGGTGGGAGACGGGGTGGGGGTCAGGCATGGCCCCCTCCCCCCTGTGAGCATCCGGGGGATGCTGCTGGCACCTGGCAGGTGTGGAGCCAGCCCAGGGCAGCGTTAGGATCGGTTTGGACTGAGTTTGGCTTTGAACATCCCTGGTTTTGTGGGAGCAGAGATGTCCTGGGTGATGAAGGGATGTACGTGGGCACCCCTTAAAGAAGGCATGACCCAGCTCCTCCCACCCTCCAGCAATGACACCCCACGCAAGGCCACCACCCGCACTCCCGAGCCCGAAACTGCAGCGACTCCTGTGCCGTGCCCAGACTTGCTGGGCAGGACCAGCCCTGCCTGCCCTGGCAGCGTTCGGGGGGGGAATCAATGGGTGCCGACAGCGCGGGCCCCCGGCCGGGCTTGCCCGTGGGGCTGTCAAAGCCCCTTCTGTGCCGTGCTGGGGAGAGGCTCGGCCGCTGCCGGGTCCCTGTGGCCGCGCCGGAAAATCCAATATTGACTTTAGGTCGGGACAGACCCTGTCTGTTCCTGCCCGCGGGGAGGGGCAGCCGGGCCTGGATGGGCTGAGGGGGACTCGCATGGTCCAGCCGGGTGGGTGGGAGGCCAAAAAGCGCCCTTGAAATGTGTTGGTCCCCAGGAGGAAGGGTGTCCCTGCGGTGGGAACGTGGTGCTGATGCCAGGCTGGGAATTGAGGATGTCACCTCCGTGGGTGCTGGAGCACTCTGGGATGTGGGAAATCAGCCCCGATGCCAAGGCACAGAGTTTTACAATAAAATCCGCCTCTGGATGAACCTCCCCAATGTCTCCAAAGGATGCCAAAACCCTTGACTCGTTAACACCCAAACTCCTGGCCGGGCAACGGGAGGGGTGACAGTGCCCAGAGCCCTCTCATGAAACCACAGCAGCGACAG
>NW_008238365.1:803996-806976 GCF_000691975.1 Corvus brachyrhynchos
GCCCCCCCGCGGCCCCGGGCAGGCACGGTGCCACCGGCCCCGGCGGCTCCACGGAGCCTCTCCCAGCCCGCTCTGGCTGCTCCGGACGCGGGGCAGCACGGCCGCTCCGCAGCGCTGCCACAAGCCGCCCTTTATCCCAGCACAGAACCGGATTGTTTGGGGCAGCCCCTGGGGCATGAGGAGGGTGATGGAACCCCCTGCAAGGCCTTGCTCTGCTCCCCGAGCTGCCGCCACCGCGACAGCACCAACACACCGGGTGAACGGGGCTGTTGGGGTATCACTTTGTCCCCTCCCCGCTGGCCTGTCCCCTGTCCCAGTCTGGGAACGTCTCCCAGGGCAGGAGGGCATCGATCCCTGCGGGAGGTTGGGCAGAGCTGGCTCTGATGGAGATGATGGTGGTTTTTTGCCCGGTGTCCCACAGGGATGAGCAGGGTGGCTCAGGGTCACACAGGAGCACGCTGCCCTGTGGCACGTGTTCCCCATCGATCCGCTGCCCAAAGCCGTCCTGGGAGAGGTGTAAATCTCCCTGTATTTGCAAACAGCATTAGGGGATTACCTCGGTGGGTGGGTGGGGGGAATTCTCATCCCGATGCCCCTTGGCACAGGGTGGGGCTGACCCTGGGCCCCCTGTCCTGCCAACCCCATTGTCCTGCGATGCCCCATCTCAAAAAGACTTTGCTGCAAGTGCTGACCCTGCTGGGCTGGTGGCACCCTCCAGACAGGGCCATGTGGTGTCTGACCCATCCCAAAGCCCTGGCTAATCCCAGTGCCAGCACCCCAGTTCCACTTTTACCTCCCAGCACCTCCTAAGACGCTTTGAGGATGATGCCCAACGTGGCCTCTCCCCATCTGCTCTCCAGCCGGGTGTCCTGGGGATGTCCCCAGGCAGTGGGATGGGGACCTGCCCATTGTCTGTGGGATGGGGTCTGTGTTTACCAGCCCTGGACTGGGCAACTGGTGATGGGATGGGGAGGTGAGGAGCTGGTGTGTGTCCCTGCAGCATGGAACCCCCAAACTCACAGAACTTTGTCCCTCCAATTTTTCCACCAGTGTGTCCATCACACGCTGCTGCCACTGTGCCCATTTGTGATGGGGGACACAAGGGGACCCCCACCCACCACCACCAATTAAGCTCGGGGCTGCCCACACTGGGACGCCCACAGACCCGCCACTTTTGTGGGATTTTCAGTGGAGCCAGTCAGGGGGGGATGTTTCGGGCTCATCTCCAAGAGAAACGTTTATGTTGGGGGAGAGCGGGAGGGGGGAGAAGAAAAGCGTCATTCATCAGCATTCGGAAAAAGGGAAATCGTATTAGAGGCAGTGGCAGCGATTGCAGATAAGAGCCGCTCTCGCCAGATTACTCCAACTTTAATACAGAGCAGGAAAACCCTGAGCAGTCAGCGCCTCGCTCCCCACTGTGCAATGAAACCCTCATCCATTTCAGGAGAGCCCAAAACTTCCCTCTCTGGAGGTCCAGCCACCACAGACAGTCACGGCTGCGCCCCGCAGACAGGCAGGAACATTTGTGGGGTGTCCCGCCGCCCCAGACCCTCCTTTCCCGCCCCATCTCTGACTCACCTTTCATAGTCGATGTTATCCTTGTCACAGCGCGTGTCCTTGTGCTTCTCCCAGTCCTTGCCGTGCTTGCAGGTGGTGAGGGAGATGATGTCCTTCCCGTTGTGGATGTGGTGCAGCGCGTTGCGGGTGCCGGAGCCGATGCCGGTCAGGTACCGCTTCCCCTTGAACACCAACAGGTATTTCTTTTTGGGGGGCACCGAGTCCTGGTGCAACCACCCCCTGTCCCCGCCACGCTGCGGGTGGTCCTTGGAGAAGAGAGGGATGGAGACGTCGAAGCCGGGCCGGAAGCTCTCGGTGTCAAAGCTGGCTTTGGCCAGGATGGCCTGGCCGATGTCGAAGCCCAGGTTGCCGGCGTAGTCGGGCCAGGTGCCCGAGTAGAGGTTGAAGATGAGGTGGTTCCGGCCGCCATTCCAGAGCGGGAAGCTGCGGATTTTCTCATCCACGTTGTGGACGTACTGGCCCGAGAGGTGGTCGCGGTCCAGCGTGTCGATGCTGAGGATGAACAGACAGGCTTCCTCGGGGTTCGCCGTGTGGTAGCGGGAGCGCTCGATGGAGCTGAGGATTTTGCCGTAGGTCTCCGAGACGGGCTGGCCCCGCTCCTGGGGGTAGGTGAACACTTTGAAGCCGTGCTTCTCGCACCTGGAGAAGTCGAAGCAGGTTTCCATCCGGCATCTGCTGCTCCTGTAGACCCTCAGCCACGCCGCCCGCCGCTCCCAGGGGGACAGCAGGGAAGGGTCCCCATCCCTCGGCAGCTCCTCGGCGTCTGCAAAGCTTTTGAGGAGGGACCGATCTGTCCAGCGGGGCCAGTTCCTCCGGGCTTCGGCTTTCTTCCCGGAAAAAAAAGAGAAACGGCGCAGCTGGTGCCCTCCAAAGAGGAAAAGCAGGAGCCAAGAGGCAAGGAAAGTCAGGAAAATGTATTTCTTCCTGGTCTGCATAGGTTCACACACAGCCCCAGCTCCTCATCAGGCTCAGATGGGTGCCAGAGTCTGGTCGAGAGGCCGATGTCCCAAGCCCCAAGAGGGTGGTGGGAAGACTCCTGGCCCCCAGGTACTGTCCTGTGCCCTTGCAGTCTGTGACAAACCCCACTTGCTGCCTGCTCTGCCCAGGGCTGTGCTGGTTTTTCAGGACCGTCCTGGTGTCCGGCTGCAGAGCAGAGCCCAGTGCCCCGGTGTCCCAGCCACTCACTTCTCCGGGCCCCCGAGCCGCGACAATGACATTTCCATCGCTTGGCCCAGCTTCAAATCCCTGGAGAAAGGGAGAGGTCGCGTCGTCACCGTCCTGTCGCCGCCAAACGTGTCACCACAAGTGGCTCCACACATCCCTGCGGCGGGATCCCCCTCTCCAGGCCCTTGGGGAATAAAACCCTGGGAATAAACCTTCCCGCAGCCACCGGAGCCCCCCC
>NW_008238365.1:807958-808938 GCF_000691975.1 Corvus brachyrhynchos
CCGTGTCCCCCTGTCCCCCGTGTCCCCCTGTCCCCCGTGATCCCCTGTCCCAGTGATCCCCTGTCCCCATGTACCCCTGTCCCCCGTGTCCCCCTGTCCCCGTGTCCCCGTGTCCCCCGTGCTCCTCTCTCCCCGTGTCCCCGTGTCCTCCTGTCTCCCTGTCCCCCGTGATCCCCTGTCCCATGTCCCCCGTCCCCTGTGTCCCCGTGTCCTCCTGTCCCTCTGTCCCCCGTGATCCCCAGGTCTCAGCCCCCAGCCCCTCTGTGCCCCGGGGGACCCCCAAAGGTACGGGGCAGTTACAGGGCAGGGATGGGGTCATGGGGCAGCCATGGGGAGCAGGGATACAAACACGGCTGGGGCCACCTCCACCAGTGACACCGCTGGGTTCCAGCGGTCCCCGGGCTCCAAGGACACCTCTGGTCTCAGGTGACCCCCAGGCAGGGTTAGGAGGGACGAGCCCTTCTGCATCCTGACAAAAGCCAACGCCAGCTCCCAACACGGCCATGCCCACGGCCTGGGGACTGTCAGGGGGCAAAGATGGCCCGGCCTGACCCCCCAAATCAGAGCGAGATCTCTTGGTGGGGTGACAGGAACAGGAGCCAAGCGGGAATGCGGGCCGAGTTAACCCCTTTAAAGACGGTCCCTGTAAACACTGTGTGAGCCCAGTGTGGGTGACAGCCACAGAACCAGGATCCCCGGGCTTCACCAATGAACCCCCCAGTCCCGCTGGGCTCAGTTTGAGGCAACAGCAGGATGGCCCTGAGCATCCGACTTGTCGTCCACCACCTCCATCCAGGAGCCTCTCCCAGGGCGGCTTTGCTGCGGTGATTTGGGCTTGCTGGGGGGGGCTGACCCCATTCCGGCGAGCCGGGCGTGGGCTGGGCCGGGCAGCAGGGACAGGTCGGGGCTCGTCTCTCCCACCCCGTCCCGGCATCCGCGGCCACGGCAGGCGCCCCCCCTCCCCGCCCCCACGCCGCGGC
>NW_008238365.1:808996-810132 GCF_000691975.1 Corvus brachyrhynchos
ATCGAGCGCTGAGGGGCTGGGCTGGTGTCCCCTCTCCCTGCCCCAGCCCCAGGGACCCAGGGGACACAGACAGTGACAATGCCAGGACTCTCTCCAGCACCCAGCCCGTGCCTCAGTTTCCCCAGGCACTCCCGGGAGTCTGGAGTGGGGCTGCGTGTGTGGGAGCTTGGTAGAGACGGTTTTCACCAAACCTTTGGATATTTATTTGCCAGCCTGGCTGGCTCGGCCCCGCAGGGAATTAATCCCTGGCCGCAGAGGGGATTACTGAGGGCCTGGGGCCGCTTTAGCTCCAGAAAGCGGATTAAGCGAAGGACAGAGAACGCGAGGATGGGCAGTGAGAGCCCCAGAGCACCCCTGGCCTCTGGAGGGGACAAGGGGACCGTCCCGGGGGCAGGAACCCGGCTGGGTGTAGACAGGGACAGGGCAGCCCTGGGGCTGGGGTGCAGCTCCCCACAGCCCCTACGGAGGGGCCACGGCCGCGATGGGGGGACTGGGGTTGTGCCCTGAACTGGGGGCACTGGGAGCTGTGGTTTTGCACTGGGGCCACTGGGAGCTGTGGTTTTGTGCTGGTGACACTGGGAGCTGTGGTTTTGCACTGGGGCCACTGGGAGCTGTGGTTTTGTGCTGGTGGCACTGGGAGCTGTGGTTTTGCAGTGGTGGAACTGGAGCCGTGTCCTGTCCTGGTGTCAGTGGCAGCTGTGATTTCGTGCTGGTGACACTGGGAGCCGTGTTCCTGTTCCGTGTCCGGCTACCGGGAGCTGTAGTCCACGAGCACGGGAGGCACTGGGAGCGATAGGGCAGAGTACACTGGGGCGTACTGGGAGCTGTGAGCCGGTGTGCTGGTGTGTGCGGAGGGGGTCTGGGAAGGGGGGACTGGGGGCTACTGGGTGCTGGGGAGGTTGTTGCTGGGAGCTGGGAGGGCACAGAGGGAAACTTGGAGCTGGGAGAGCCCTGGAAGCTTGAGAGGAGCACCGGGAGCTGCAGGGGGAGCTCGGAGTGGGGGCACCGGGAGCTCTTGGGGAGCACTGGGGGCTGCGGGGGTGAGGGCACTGGGAGCTGGGGTGGAACTGGGAGGCACTGGGGGCTGCGGGGAGCAGTGGGAACTGGCAGGGGCACTGGGGACAGCGGGGCGCTGG
>NW_008238365.1:810495-813172 GCF_000691975.1 Corvus brachyrhynchos
GCTGGAAGCTGTAGTTCTGCGCGGGGGGGGGATGCAGGGTCCCGTCCCCCGTGGGCTCGGGGGCTCCCGTGGGTGCCAGCCCCGCACTGACCCCTCTGCAGTGTCCGGCCTCCCCAGCCCCTGTCCCCGAGGGGTCACAGGACCCTCAGCAGGGCGGCCGTGGGGCAGCCCCACCATCCCACGCCCGGGAGAGGAACGGGGGGGTCTCATCCCTGAGCAGCCCCGAGGGGCTGTGCCCGTGGGAATTAGAGCACAGGGGTGGAACTGGGAGTCGCTGGGGTTGCTGGGGACTGCCCGGGGTCTGGGCAATGGGAGAGGGGTGGGGAAGGAGGAGGGAGCGAGTCGGGGTCCCTGGGGTGGGATGGACACTGACCATGGACACTGACCCCGTGTCTCTGCCCAGGCCCGGCAGCATGGGGGGGATGCTGGCGCTGCCCGCGGGGCAGGGACCCCACCAGGTGGGCTGCACGGATGTCATGGTGGGCCACACGCGGCAGGTACGGAGCTGGGGACGGGGATCGGGATGGGGACAGGGACAGGCTTCCATGTCTCCCTCAGGGGCTCTTCCTTCGCCTCTTCTACCCCTGCCTGCCCCGGGCAGGGGCCACGGAGCCGCTCTGGATCCCGCGCTCCGAGTACTGTGGGGGTCTGGCTGATGTCACCTTCGGCCGCCGCTGGTGCTCGGCCCTGTTCAGCATCGCCATCGGTGAGGGGGGCAGCCCCACCCTGGGGGCTCCCCGTTCCTTAGGGACCCCTCCCTGGGTGGGGATTCCTTAGGGACCCCTCCCTGGTGGGGTTCAAGCCCACCCCCTGTGCCCGGGTGGATGCTGCAGGCAGAGCTGGAGCTGAGCAGGGACCTGTTCCAGCAGCGGCAGCAGCACCCAGGGCCCGTGTGCCCCCCTTTCCTGGGGGTTTCTCCTCCCCGCAGGCTCCTGCAAAGTCCCGGTGAGCTGGAAGGGGCCTTTCAAGCCCTGCAGCAGAGGGTACCCCCTGATCATCTTCTCCCACGGCCTGGGAGCTCTTCGGTAACGGGGCTGGGACAGGGATGTGAGGGTCCCTCTGTGGCCCCACTCAGACCTACCCTGACCCCTCTGCTCCCATCTCCCTTCCAGGACCTTGTACTCCTCAGTCTGCACAGAGTTGGCATCCTGGGGCTTCGTGGTGGCAGCGCTGGAGCACAGGTGGGGTGCCCAGGTCCCCACCAAATTTGTGCTGGGGCTGGTGGGACACCATGCCCTGGGGAGGAGCTGCCGGTGTCCCTCCTGCCCCCACAGGGACCATTCTGCTGCCACCACCTATTTCTGCACGGCAGAGGCTGGGACAGAGGAGTGGATCCCCTTCCAAAGGGTGCCCCAAGGGCAGAAGGAGTTTTATTTCCGAAACAAGCAGGTACCAGGGCGGGGGGTTCAGGGTGGGCAGAGGGGAGGTCTGAAATCCCTCCCGCAAACAGAGCTGGCCCTGCATCCCTGGGGATGCTCTTCCCAATCCTGTATTGCCACGATGCTGGGGCTGAGCTTTCTCCTTGGAGATGAGAAAAATCTGTTCAGCCTGTTTCTCTCTGCCTCCTGGGGTCCGTCTGTCCGGCTCCAGCTGACCCTGGCAGGAGCCAGGCTGGGCTTTGCCACGTCCCTGGACAATGTCCCCCACACCCTGGGGAGAACAGGACTCTGAGCCCAGCCCAACTCTGCACCGGCTGCTGGGTTTGTTCCCACTTGGACTTTTGTCTCTCTGGGATTATCCCAGACAGCTGCTTGCTGGGGAGCAGGAAGGCTTCCTGCTTTGCTGAGCCAAGTTCCCCCCCTCTGTTTGTTTCTGCCTCATTTAAAAGGACAACAGCAAGTGAAGATTAGTCGTGGAAAAGCTCTCTAGGAACGGAGGTGCTTTTGGCAGCCTTAAATCACCTCCCAGCCTGTTATTTTTGTGTGTGCTCTGCCTCATGGCACATTGCACAGAAAAGGGAAACAGTTTTCTTGAACTCACGAGCAGAAATGGTGAGGGAGAAAGAGAAGTAAGTGGTAAATAGAAGGAATCTCCAGGCCAATCTCCATTCTGGCATTTTCTGTTACAGGGAGCAGGAGAGAGGTTTGCATTGGAGTTTTTTGTCACTTGTCACCTTAAATGTGCACAGACACCAGCACTGGTGTCCTTGGAGCAGCAGAGGACGTGGCCTCAAAGTGGCTCCCAGCCTGGGCATCCTCTCCCTGAATCATTTGGGATTTTAGGACGCTCCTGGGTGGATCCCCTGGGCTGGGTTTCAGGGGGACACCCAGGTTTGCTCCTGGGATAGGGGGTCTGGGGTCCCCGTGGGGGTTTGGAGCAGGGGGTGGCTTGGCTGGGGGTGGCTGGTGAGGATCCTGGGCTTTCCCTCCTCCGCTCCTTCCCCAGAGCAGAGGCTTTTGCTCATCTCCAGCCGTCTGCTACCAGATTAACTGAATTAAAAGCAAACATCAAAAAGAAACCATCCCAATAGATGTGCTGTATCCCTGTGGGAGCCGCAGCGCTGCCGCCTCGCGCCTGCTTTGGCCTCTGGTGCAGTTCAGAGAGAGCCCCTTCAGAGGGAAGCACTGGGGGAACGAGCCTGGCTGGGCACTGGAGGGAAGATCCGACCCCAGGTTTGTGGGATGGAGGAGCTGGGTGTCCCAGGGAAGGGCTGACTGTTCCAGGTTCACCAGCGAGC
>NW_008238365.1:813189-824858 GCF_000691975.1 Corvus brachyrhynchos
GGCTCTTCCAGGGCATCGCCGGCGGCAGATCCGTCCCCAGCATCCTTCACCAGGACTGGGATCTCTCTGTGCTGAAGGTATCCAGGTCTGGCTGGGGGGGCTCTGGGTGCCCCGTGGTGGCAGGGTCAGTCCTGGCCGCCTGAGACTTTTCCTCCTGGGACAAGAAGGGTCTGTGCAGAGCCCCAGCCTTCCACCCCTCGGCTTCTTGGAGCCTCTCCTCCCCTGGAAGCCAGGTCCCATCACACCAGCAGTGGGACGTGGCATTTTCCCCCCTTGCAGGGAGGCTTTGCTGATCTTCCCTTGGCTTCTTCTTCCCTAATTAGTGACCTCCAGCAGTGAGGTTTGGGCTCAGACTCCTCAGCCCTCTCCCTTTTGCAGGACAGCCTTGATCTGACCAAAGTGGCCGTCATGGGCCATTCCTTCGGGGGGGTGACAGCAGTGCTGGCCTTGGTGAAGGAGCCCAGCTTCAGGTAAGCCATGGCAGGGATGAGGAGCCGCAGAGTCTCTGGGGACACGGGGCTCATCCCGGTGGTGGGTGCCTGTCCTGCTCCAGGTGTGCCGTGGCTCTGGATGCCTGGATGTTCCCTCTGGAGAACGTGCTGTACCCGGAGGTGCCCAAGCCCGTGCTCTTCATCAACACAGAGAAGTTCCAGACTCCGGAGAGCGTTGCCAAAATGAAGAGGTTGAGCTCCAGAAACAGCCAGACGAGGATTGTGACCGTGCTGTGAGTCAGGGGAGGGAGCACCCAAGGGCTGTGTCCCAGCAGGAGAACCTCTGGGTTCTGATCACATCCCACTGATGCACATCCCTCCCCTGTCCAGGGGAACTGTGCACGAGGACCAGAGTGACTTTGCCTTCATCACTGGGAAGCTCTACAGCCGCATCTTCGGCAGCAGGGGGACCCTGGACCCCCACAAGACTCTGGCCATCACCAGCCGGGCGGCTCTGGCCTTCCTGCAGAGGCACCTCAGTACGGCCCAGGGTGGGGGAGCAGGGTGGGGGCTCGGGGGGGCACGAGAGCTCCCTGGTTTGGGGGGGCTGTGGGGTGGCCGCTGCCCCCCAGAGCTTGGGGCTGGTGCTTCCCAGAGCACAGGGGTCCGGTGGCTGCCCCTTGGTGTACCTGGTGAGGCTGTGGTCACCTGGAGGGGAGGCTGTGGTAACCCTGACACCGTCTGTGCCCCGTGCAGAGCTGGAGGAGGAGTTTGGTCAGTGGGACGAGCTCCTGGAAGGTGTCGGGGACTCGGTGGTTCCGGACGTGCCCTTCTGCCGCTCGAAGTTGTGACTGCTCCGAGGGCACTGCTGGGGGCTGGGACGGGGAAAGTGACTCCTTCTTGCCCGGAATGGAGGAGCCACAAAGGGCAGGAGGACCCCTGAGGAGAGCAGGACCTGGGGACAGTGCTCACGGGACGTCTGGTGACCGAGGTGCTCGGGGAATGTGCCAGGAGAGCCCTCCCTGCTCCTATGCCTGCACTGGTGGGGGCTGTGGGGCTGAGGGAATAAAATCCCCAGGGATAAAGACTGAGTTGGCTGTCGCAGAGTAATGAAACCACAGAGGGGGTTGGGTTGGAAGGGCTTTAAAGGCCATCCACACCTTCGCTGTGAGTTGGGGGTGGTTCAGCCACTGCTAAAAGTGATGCAGCGCCAGGGCTCCAAGCACAAGGGTAAGGAAAATCCTGTAATTGTCCTGGAAATCCGTGCAGATGGCTGACTCCACGCCTAAACTCTGCAGGGGGAAAGAAGGAGGATGGCTTTCAGCAGGCTGACTGGAAGGAGGAGTCTCTGAGCACCCCAGCAGCGCAGGGATGTGGGATGGAGACTGGGATCGGCCTCGGGGGTGGAAGGGAAGCAGCCCAGCCTGGCTGTGCAGCACGAACAGCGACGCTGCTGCAAACAGGGACGTGCTGGCAGTGGGAATAAAGCTCTGGAAGCACCTACGGCACATCCCCGGGTCACACCAGAGCTGTCAGAGCAAGGGGCGCTTTCTGAGGCGGGTCCGATCCTCAGCCGTGCCCAGGAAGGGCTGGAGCCGGGGGAGCTGCGGGGATTTACCCCAGCAGAGCCCTGCCCGGGGTCCTGGCTGGCTCTGGGGTGGGAGAGGCAGCGGGATGCTGGACACGCCGCCTCGGCAGCTGCCGGGAGCGGCCGGGTCCTGCCACACCATCTGCCCCTGCATTGTCCCCGCCGCGGGCAGGGGACACCGGGGCGGCCGCAGCTCCGGCCCCTGCCATCCCCGAGAGGAGCTGCAGGCGACAGGGGGTGACACGAGCGCCAGCAAAGCCCGTTCCCAGGGGAGGAAGGGAATGGAAAAGCAGCATCTCGCTCCTCCAGGGCCGGAGTTATTCTAGTCACCGTGACAGGAACGTCCTCAGCTCCCAGCCACTGAGTGAAGGACGAGCCCTGGGGCTGGGGATGCTCCAGGATGCTCCAGGATGGCCTCGGGGGAAGGCACAGCACCTGCAGCAGCAGAGGGGACATCCAGCAGACAGGACATCATCTTTAATGTCTCCTCCAGTGACACACAAAGGACTGATGTGAGCAGGACCACAAGACCCAGCGGCTTTTAAGCCTTCCAGATATTAATTTTTAGGCGTTTTACACCTAAACCAGCGTTTCCAGCCCTGTGCTCAGGCTGGGGTGTGGCAGCCCGTGGGGACAGGGCTGTGCTGCCGTGCTGGGGTGGCTGGGGGACATTCAAGGTCGCTGGGTGTGATGAATCGTGCGGCTGAGCCGGGGCGGGGGGACGCGCAGAGCCCGACAGGTCCCGGTCTAACAGCGAGAGACAGTGGCTGGTGCAGAAATCAAATCCCATTTTCCTGGCGGGGCCGGGCTCGGCGCTGGCAGCCCCCGGGGAGCGGCCCGGCCGTGGCACAGCTGAGACAGGCTGTAAATTCTGCAGGGCTCTTATGTAAAGGCTTTCGGAAGGGGGTGGCAGACACCGACTCTGCTCAGGGGGGGCTCTGGCGTTCGTTAACCCTTCGGTTCTCGGGGAGCTGCTCCTTCCCGTCCCCCGTGCCAGGGATCCTCCTCTCTGCCCCACATCCCTCTGCTCCCCGCTCCAGAGCTGGCCACCAGCACACTCCCGCCTTGGTTCTGTGCATCTGAAGAAAAATCCTGCCAGAAAAGAGTTCAAAAAAGCCCTGAGGCCGCTTGGGCAGGGCAGACACCCTCCTCCCTCTGCTCCACCGGCCTCTGTTCTCTGTGGGATGGTGCAGGAGCCCTCGCAGGGCATTCTCCTAATTCACTGACTCACTGCATCTGCTTTAAAATGCAGCCCGGAGCCATCTCCTCGCCCAGGCTCTCTCCCAAGCAGCGCTTTGCTCCCGATCTCCATCACAGCGGCAGCCCCGGGGCCAGCGGCCGTGAAGGATGCGGCACAAATCCCGGCGGGGCTCACCAGGAAGGTATTTCCCTGGCGTGCTCTAATCGCAGCCCCACGCAGCCGCTGGGATGGGGGAGAGAATCAGAGAGCTGAGGAAACCGGTGGGTTGAGATAAAGACGGTTTAATAGGGAAAGCAAAAGCTGTGTGTGCAAGCAGGGGAAAGCCAGGAATTCATTCCCTGCTTCCCATGGGCAAGCAGGGGTTCAGACACTTCCGAGGGCGAGTTGGGAAGACAAACCCATCCCTCCCAGCGTTCCCCCCTTCATCCTTCTTCCTCCTGGTTTATATCCTGAGCATGGTGTGGGATATCCAGACCCAGTCAGGGTCACCTGTCCCGGCTGTGTCCCCTCCAAACTCGCTGTGCACCCCCAGCCTGGTCCCCGGGGATGACATGAGGAGCAGGAAAGGCCTTGGCACTGTTCAAAGGCTGCTCAGAGACAACAAAACATCTCTGTGTTATCAACCCTGCGTTCAGCACAAACCCAAACACGGCCCCAGCCCAGCCATTGCAGGGAAATTAACCCTGCCCCAGCCCAAACCCAGCACATCCCCAATCCCAGCTTCCTGGGCTTGCTCTGCTGACAGGAAAGGAAGGGGCTGCGAGAGCTCTGCCGGAGCTGGTGCTTCCCAGGCAGGCACTGAGATCATTCCCAGCGACAGGATGGGACTCTTTGGGGTGTCCCAGGCTGCTCCAGGCTGCCTGTGCCACACAGGGAGGTTTTGTGGCCAAAAGCAGGAGTTAAAGGTTATGCCAGGATGTGATCTGCCTCCAGCAGCACCTCTGGGCTGCCAGCACCGAGGTTTGGGTTTGAATGTGAACTAGCGGGTTTTGCACCCCTAAATCCAGAGGGATTTTGTTTCTCAGGGATGTGGGAAGGAAATACCGACCCCATTACTTTGGGGGGTCGGCCCTGGGGGCCCCCACCTGCAGGATGGCAGCACAGCCGCCCCCTACCCCGAGGGATGTTGGAAGATTCCCTTCCAGCCGAGCATCCCGGTGTGGCTGCCCCGCTCCGATATTCAAACCGGTGGCTTTAAAAACAAACAAAAAACCCCAAACCCCCAACAAAACAAACCGCGCTGCCCATTGATATTCCCCTCACAGCTGTGCTTGCAGCATGGCTGGGGTATGAATGGGCACATTCCTTCTCCCCACGGCTTCTCTGCGCTCTCCCACCGGCCTCCACCCCAAAGCTTCCCACTCCTGCAGCTGAAATCCCACAGAGTCAGCACAGCCACACTCCCAGCTCCTCACACCTCAGAGCTCCTGCCCACCCCTGCGGCTCCCTGCCTCCTGGAAGCCCCTTCCAGCAGCACATCCCTGCACATCCTGCAGCAAACCGGAGTTCCCAGCTCCAGCTCTCGCTGCCATTTACAGAAAACCTCATTTGCTCAATTGGAGCTTCCCCGTCGATTTAATTAATGCAAATCCAGACACGTGTTAAACCTCCTTGTAATTACCGTAAGGCTCTCGTGGTTTTTGTTGATTTTTGTTTTTTCTTTCCCTTTTTCTTGTGTTTTTAAAGGAAATAGTAAGGCCTGGATTCACAACAGCCCGTGGAGGTGCAGGGCCCTTCCAGTTGAGCCCAGTGGGAGCAGTGGGGACACATGAGCTCTGGGGGCTCAGTGTCCAGCCCCGAAGACCAGCGTGGACACAGGTGCGGCGCTGCCCCAACCCCAACCCCAGGCAGCACCTCCTTGAGCAGAATTCCCTAAATCCCTTTGATTGGTGAGTATTCACTTGCTTTCATGTTGGACTTCCTTTTTTTCCCCACTGGAAAAATCACAATTTTGCTCTGGGTGA
The DNA here is from genome assembly GCF_000691975.1 of Corvus brachyrhynchos. Taxonomy (NCBI): domain Eukaryota; kingdom Metazoa; phylum Chordata; class Aves; order Passeriformes; family Corvidae; genus Corvus; species Corvus brachyrhynchos. Next base: position 818,374 of record NW_008238365.1, read on the forward strand.
AATCCTGAAGGAAAATCAAGTTTCTTGTTCTCTGAAGTGAATTTTTATCATCTAATCCTCAAGCTGAGGAGCCTGCATGCTCCCAGTCACGAGGGAGTCAGCTCCACATCGAAATGTTCCCACGTTCCTCCCACGCTGGGCCCTGGGGCAGGACAGACCCTCGGGATCTGGAGCAGCTCCAAGCTGCAGCACGGCGCTCCCCCCATTCCCTGCCCTCCAAAATGCACCACCACGGGCCAGGAGGGCTCCTGTTCCCTCAGCCAGCCGCGCCCAGGGGATTTTTGAGGCACAATTGGTTTTTCCAGCAGTTTTCCCTCTGCAGCAGAAGCCCCATTTTGGGCTGGAGCTGTCTCTTGCTACGCCAGGGATGATTCCTGAATAAACAGGGGGGAGAAGGGCTGAGGAGGGAAACTGAGGGAGAGAAGGGGCTGTGTGAGGTCTCTCTGCTCTGAAAAAGCCACTGAGACAGACTGAAATGATGCATTTTGGTCCAGATCCAGCTTTCCCCCATGTTAGGAAGGACAGGCTGAGCTCAGCTTGTGGATGCTGGCTCCTGCCTTTCCCCTCAGTGTGATGGAAAGTGGGGAGCTGGGTGTGGAGGAGACCCCAAATCCTCCTTTTTAACCCTTTAGCTCATATTTTCACCCCAGACCAGGGTGCTGAGACTGTCAACAGCCCTCCCTGGGTGACACCAGAGCCCCCAAACCCCTTCAGGCTGTCTCGTGTCAATCACAACCCTCTGACAACCACACAAGGCTTTGGCTGGGGGTTGTTTTTGGGGGCGGTTATTTATTTTTAATTTAATTAAAACAAAGCCCTTGTGTTGCCCGTCGCACGGGGGTGCCTCTCAGGGTGTTGGTTTTGGCGTAGAGCAGCAGATTGCTGGTTTGTTGTATAAAAGATGGATGTTTTTCCACCAGAAAGTCTGGCTTTGTCTGTTCTCCCAGCCACAGTGCATGTGTCGGGTTCTTTTGTCTTCTAATTTATATATTGATCTATCATGGGCTCAAATTAGTAGGGGGGAAAAAGAGATCAAGCAGCACGGAGCAAATGTTAAGTGCAGGTATTGTTTCCACGCTGGTATTGCTGAGATTCCAGGGGAAGGGAGCAGGAATTAACCCATTTGGATGCGGAATTGTCGGGGCAGATGGGAGGGGAGCTGCTCATTGTCCTGAGAGGATCTGAAATGTGGAAGCGCAGATCTGGACTGAAGTCCAAAGGTGCCACAGCCCCGGCACCCAGACTCAATTCCTTGGCTCACAAATCCGGTGGGAAGAGGCCCCGGTGTCTGATAGATCCCACCCATAAATGCCTACAGATACTCCACGGAAAAACGAGCTGTGGCTGTTGCTCTGGGATCTGCTGCATTCCCTGGATGTGAGGAGGGGGGGACACTTCAAAATCCTGCCTTTTGGCTGGAATTTCAGCCTCGTGCCGTGAGTCTGCAGGACCCAGGCACTTGAGAGCTGCAAACCCACCTGTTCCCCAGGCGGGAGAGCTCCTGAAAAATAAAACCCTGTTCCCATTTGGCTGTGCACCGATTTTGCCTGGGAAACTGCTCTGATTTCAGGTGGCCCGAGAGCTCTGCACTGAGGATTATTTTCGGATTTGCTCTTTGTGGGAACAGGCTCAGTCTGGGGGCTCTCACGAGCCCATTCATTTTGTTTGTTTGATATTGGGGAAGTCATATTCCTTTAAGAGGATTTCCATCCCTCAACTCCTCCCCTCGTGACACTTCCAAGCCACATTTTGTCTTGAAAGGGTGGGAGTATTTTTAACCATATCACGCCAGGGAAGTATTAATAGCACAATGGGCTTGCTGAGCTGCTGGTGGAGCTGAATCCATATTTTAAATTCAAGCAACTAATAAGGAGCTGGGGAATAATTAGTGATATACCCAGCCTTTCTTCCCCTCCCCCCCCCCCCCCCCCCCCCCCCCCCATCCACGGCAAATGTCTGTGCTGGAATGTTCTGTGGCTGTTGAATATTTTATAGCTCCTCCATGCATTGCTATTCCATGTGGTTGTCAAAATCCCACCGTCTCCTTTGCTGCATCCCAGCTGAAATGGCTGCCTCTGACACTCTGGGAATGGAATTAGTGCACGGAAAAACCCCAAACCCGGAGCCCTCTCCCTCGTGCTCCTGCCCAGCCCGCCGCGCTCGCAGGGTGATGCCGCTCGGAGCAGCACGGCTATTTTTGAACCCTCGGCAGCGAGATGTTTACGGGCTTCCTGGAATAGCAGAAGCTCCCGGTGCTCCATATGGGAATGCAAATTTGCGGGCTCGGGTTTGGAGCAGAACGGGAAAAGCGGGGAGGGTGCAGAGAAATGCGTCGAGGCTGGGTTGGGAGCGAGGAGAGGGGGGAGCAGCGTGAGGGGATCTCCAGGATGGCTCCCAAAATGTGTTTCTGGACACGGGGCGGGGGTGGGAGCAGCACCCGCACGGAGCTGGGCTTGCTCTAGGCAGGGAGAACGCACCTGCACGGATGGGAATGTCCTGCGGGATCAGCGCTGGGGCCCGGGAGCGGCTCCGGGAGCGGGGCTGGTGCGAAGCCTCTGCTCTCTAATAATAGTTGGGCTTGTGATGGAGCCCTTCCCTCGCCCCTGCCTCTCCCCAGCCATCTGTTTCCAAGAAACTTGTGGAATTCGTGCCGCCGAGCTCGGGTTTATCGGAGGGGCAGCTCGCAAAGCTGAGAGCTGGGGGAGAACAGCAGGCAGGGGTTTGGGCCTGTGAACCCCCATTTTCTTAGGGATTAAAGGGTGGGAAACATCCACGGGCAGGCTGGGAAGGGAATTCTGCTGCTCCTGACCCAGGCTGGGTCAAAGGCAGATCAGTTCAGGGGAAAAACCAGACCCTGCTGCAGTGGGGATGAAGCTGCTCGTGGTGAGGACCCCCAGCCTTATTTTAGGGTCTGTGGCCCTTTCTGAGTGTTTGGGTATTTTTTAGGAGGGGAACAGTGTTCCTGCAGCCTCTGTCTTTATTTCATTCATATCTCCCATTCTTCTTGTTCTCCAGAGCCTCGTCACACCCATCACCGCAGAATTTGGCTATCAGGCAATGCAGCCCCGTGGCTGCATCTGAAGGGGTGAAAGGGACATTTCAGGGCTCTGTTGCCCCAATATCAAAGCAATTAATTGATATTTCCATCCCTGTGGCTGCAGGCGCGGTCGCCATCTGTGCTCAGCGCTTTTCCTCGTCTCATTTAAGGGAGGAATTAACAGATTCCGAGTGAATTTCTCAAAAAACCAACCTGTCTGATTCGCAAAAATTCCATTATTTCCAACAGCACATTGGGAAGTGCAAATTTATTCCGAAGGGAACATTTTCTTAATGGTGTTTTTCAGCATAAATATAGTACCAGCCTAAACACCTCCAGTAAACAAATATCAATTACCTTAAACGTTTCCTGCCTGTGGAAAAGCTTTCATTGTGAGGGAGACACTCCCTAAAAGCCTTGGTTTGTTCTTCAGTTCCGTGGGCTCCTCGGCTGTGTTTGGATTAAAGTGTATTTTTATCTGAAGATCAAGAATTTTTAAGGTTGGAAAAAACCTCTAAGACCATTGAGTGGATTGAAAGGAATCTTGGAGCCCTTCTCTACCTCTGAGTTCCTCTTAAAATCCTGCTTCCCTCAGCAGGTTGGCTATTAAATCTCTTAAACTGATCCACTCAGGTCAAATAATATCCTGGATTTCTAGTTTTAAAATAAACTTTGCTAATTCAGGGCTGCTGCCAGCCCTAGCAAACCCTTGCAAGTATCACTAACCAAGGTGCTCTAAAACATCCTCTGTTTAACAAATAAGCTGTCAGTCCCTCCACCACCACCAGTGCTTAAGGCTGGCAATTTAATACTCAGAAACCACATTTTCTTATTGGAGATTAAATATTTTTGCAAGTTAAAAGAGCTGCCGTGGGCTGAGTTGTCACCTAATTATGTCAGTCTCTTTGTGGGGTGTTTTGATAAGCACATCAGAGGAGAGGCTTTAATCTTTGGGCTAAATCTGATCACGTCACGTCCTAAATTCACACGTACCAGGAGCCCTCTGCTGAGACCTGGGTTTTTGTGTTTCACCCAGAGCTGAGGGGCCTCGGGTTTGGTTTTTGGTGGGGTTGAGCCCCCCTGGAGCACTGAGAGGGGACACGATTTGAAGTGGGTGCTGTTATCACCAGCTGGGATTCTCCACAGCCACTGGTCATATTCCCAATTTACAGAGCCTTTGTCCTTTCTGCTCTGGGAGTATCTTCTGCAGGTCCTGCTGGGATCCTTTATTTTCCTCAAAAGGCATAAATTCATCTACCAGAAATTCATTCTGATGTTAAATTCGGGCTTGAAACGGTGTTTTTGTCCTCCAACCCGTTTTGGGGCTAAATGGGACGTGTTGGAGGATGTTTCTCCCACTGCTGCCTGCTCTTCTAGTGGTAAAACTGGGATTAAAGCAAAAAAAAAAAGCTTTTGTTGGTGGTAAGGAATCCAGTTGATAAAAACTACCACAGCCACATGCTGAGGAGGGAAGAGTCTGCTTGGAACTGCACTAAATGTGTCAATAAACACAAATCAAATGCAAATTAAATAAAAGCTTTTCATATACTCCATTCTCCTCGAGATCAGGCAAAAATAAATGCCACATAAACAAACAGGGTTTATGAAACGCTCCCAAAATAAAACCACTCTTGCAACAAGGCCAAAAATGAGATTGCCTCCGTGTCTTTCCACCTGCAGGGAGCTCTTGTTTCTCTTTGTATCACAACAGAGCTCAAAGATTTTGGTTCAAATCAAAACCGGTGGTGGCAGGTGTTGTAAAGGGGTTGGGGAAGAGCCTCATCCTAAAAGATAGGGCATGGAAAATGCCAGAGCTGAGAGCAGGTCCCAAATCCTCTTCCCAGCTCGTCAATAAGTTGCCTCTTACATAAGACAGTTCTTACCCGAAGGAAATATTTTTGGCTTTTAAGCCAATCTGCAGAGGAAGGTAAGCTACAGTCAGGTCTTTTTCTTCCATTTTTTCCTTCCTTTTTTCCCCAGACAATCAGCTGGGAAGCGCTGGCATGGCTCGTAGCTTTATCTCAGCCTGCATCCCTCCTTCAAGAGCTGCAAAGGGAATTTCCTCCTCCTCTCCCCAGGGGTGAGCACTGACTCAGGGCCCTCGCACAGGTACCAGACCAAAAGCCCCAAGCCCAGGAAGCCTCGTTTCCTCTGGGAAATCCAGGGATCATCCCAGGATAAGCTCATTGATTTGACTCAAAAGCATTAATATTAAAGCCTCCAACACACTGTTGGGCTGCACGGGCGGTAATTAATAAATGATAAAGTGAAACACAGCCTGGTGGCAGGGGCTCTTGGCTGCTTTGTCTCCCACAACGTTTCATCCAAGCACTCAAGACGTTTCCTTGGAGAACACATGTGTTGCGGGGGACATGGATGTGTTTTCCCTGGGATGGAGCCGGGAGCCCCACGGAGCTGCCAGGAACGATCCCAAAGGGCCAAGAGGCCGCTTCAGGTTTCAGATTTTGAACCTGGGATCCCGTCAATCCCACGAAAAGGTTCTACCATGCAGCTGGAAAATGGCTCTTCCCATGCCCACTCCGGCAGAAGCCTCTCCCAATTCTAGCAGCTCGGCGGCTGGATGTGGTTTCCATGGAAATAGACGTCAGATCAGCAAAAAACAGGGCAAGTGTTTAAAATAATCTCTGTTTTGAAAGCTTCCTGCCTTTCTGTCACAATATTAACCTTCCGCAAGGTAGGATTCCTCTTTTTTGGGTGCAAAATCCTTGGGTTTAAGAGGGTGCACGACAAGGGGGGGTCCCAGAAAAGTCCCTTTTTTGGGATTGTGGGTGTGGAGGCTGCTGGGCTGGGGCTGTAGCAGAGGATTTTGCTGTGTGTCCATCTGCCTTTTGTGTGGATTGACTCTTGGTGTGGAAACCACCACGGGAATTGCACGGGATTCATTTGTGCGGAACATGCGGACATGGAGTGAATGTGTGCGAAGCACGATTGGGAGTGAAACGCTCCTCTGGGGCTGGCAGCGGCGTTATCCTGGGACAGGGAACACTCCCAGGGCAGATCCGTGTGGAGCCACCGTGCCCATTCCATGGAATCTGCACAAATGATGTTTTATTTGGATGTGCTTGGGCTCGCTGGTGTCACCCCAAAGGAGAGGGTGGCTTGGCCCCCAAAACACTGCGGGGTATCTTTGGGGTTGTCCTGTGGCGGCCGTGACCCCGAGGTAACCGAAGGGACATGGTGGTCATCTTGATGATGACCAAGAGCCCTGAAGTTACTGTGGCCCCAAGGTGGCCATGCCCTTATGTAGGTGACCGCGTCTGAGAGGTGACCAAGGTCTCAAGGCAAGTGGCTGTGGCTCCGAGGTAGCCATGGCCTGAAGATCTGTGGCTGTGCCTCTGAGGTGACCATGGATCTGAGGTGACTGTGATCTTGTGGTGACCGTGGCTTTGGGTGACCATGGCTCTGAGGTGACCATGGCCACGAGGTG
>NW_008238365.1:826233-830553 GCF_000691975.1 Corvus brachyrhynchos
CGCCTCCGTTTTCGCAAGGTGTCCTGGGCGGTGTGCGCCCTCGCTGTCTGCCGCGGTGTGAAGCATCTGACTTGAGCTGCGCAATTAAAAGCGAATTTTAAATGAGCTCGCTTGCGCACATTTCAGATCCTTAGGGAGTAGCAGGTATCCTGGCTGTGCTGTCCTGTAGTGCGTCATTTTTAAATTCGGAGAGCTCTTATCTGTGTGTGAGAGCAGTGAAATCCCCACAGCGCCGTGGTAAAACGTGGGTCTTTGTTTGAGTGTCTTAATTACGGTGGAGTAAAACAGATTGAAGATGCGTGGATATCAAACAGATCCTGCAACACCAGTAATTCCATAACCTCTCCAGTATTCCCAGTACTGTCTGTCAGCCCCACAAAATGCCTGGAATCATTGACTGCAGTGACCTACCTTGACTGCCTTTTGTTCAGCAGCTCTAATTATGTTTAGCAGTTTTTATTAGAAGGAGCAGGATCCCTGTGCTGGCTGTTGAAAAGCACATCTCTTTGTTATCTAGGAAACCACCCGACTGACCTTCTCCCAGGGTTGGCTTCTGGACTCTTATTTTCTTGGCCATGGCTACTTCTGGTAGGTAGAATTACGTGCTAAATGCTCTTGTCGTTTTTTTTTTGGTTTTTTTTTTTTTTTTTTTGCCTCTTAATTTCCTCGGGAATAACTTAAAACCCGAATCTAGTGAAATAAGCTGCCACCACCAGGCTTTTTCTCCCATCTTGGGTGAGGCTGTTGAAGCTGGGTGGTTGTGAAAACACCCCAAAAGAGGAGTCTGGCAGCAGATGGGCTTCAGCTCCCTGCAGCCATCTGCTCCCCCGGCAGAGCTGGCTGTCACCGAGGCATCTCAGGGACCACGCGGGTGCAGCTGACACCGTGCAGGGCTGACGAGCCTGGTGCAGGCTTGGGAGAGAAAGCCCTGCCTGCAGATTTCTCTAAAAATTGGATTTTTTAGTTCTTGGCTGTCTCGGGTTCCAGGCAAACGCCTGGAAATTCGTCCTCAGGTTTGTCACTGGATAGAGAATGATTTTTTGATTTGAGCTAATGAACTTGTTTCTGTGGCTTGGGATGTTGAAGGCTAAAATAAAACATTAGGTGCTTGGGTGATGTAGGATCGAGGAAGGATTGCAAAGAAAATTGCCCCGTTTTTGAGCAGTATTGCTGTGCTGGAAACAAAACTCCTGTCCTGGATGCCCTCCCTCAGGGAGCTTCGTGGTGCTGAATTTTGGAAGGCTGTTTCTAGTGTCACCTGAGCCAGTTCCTGCATAAAATGCTGTTTTTCTGGCTTTATTCCCCCCATTCCCAGATATCCAAGTGAAGGAGCTGGAGAAGCGAGCCTCTGGGCAGGCCTTTGAGCTGATCCTCAGCCCCCCCTCAAAAGAGGCTGTGGCAGAATTCCCTCTGTCTCCCCCAAAGAAGAAGGATGTGTCATTGGAAGAGATCCAGAAGAAGCTGGAAGCAGCAGAGGAGAGACGCAAGGTACATCTGGAGCAGCTGAAGTGAGCTCTGCTCTGCCAGTTTTGGAGGGTTTTGGGCTCTTTTTCTATTTGTTGCTTGGGATAAGTGGGGTTTTTTTTAATGTCAAGTGGAATATTAGTGGAACTTGTTAATGGAATCCCTGGGGCTCTTAGGAAGCTTTAATACAGTCTGCAGAACCATGGCTTTGATTCCAAACTGATTTTGAAGGAAAACTGGGAGGAAACGTAGCTGAGAGGAGCAGCTCTTTCAGGAAGAAGCTGTTTTTCTTGTCTATTAACACCAGAACAGATTAATTTTCTCCTAGAAAACGCAGCAGTGAATCTGTAATGAGAAGTTTGGGAATAAATTGTCTGAGTGATGAAAGATGTGGCTGGGGGTGCAGCCTGGAGCCCTTGAGGGTGACGAGGCTTTGATTGAAGTCAGCCTGACCTGAATCCCAATGATTCACCACTCTGAGAAGGGAGAGTCTTCAAGGAAAGTTCCGTCAACGTTAACATCAAAAAAATCCATGTTCTCTCTCCAGAAAGATCCCATTTAACAAAATCTGCAAGTAATGACAGAAACTGAGCTTTGCAGGTTCTGTGGGTGGGTGGGGGAAGCCCTGGGAGCTGTGTCCTGCAGCACCGGGCTCCTGTTTGCAGCCAAACAGCAGAAAATCCTCTGAGCGGCCGGGGCAGCTCCTGTGGCCCCTGTGGGTGCCCTGCCCTGCCCTCAGAGCCTGCCCTGTGTCTTGTCAGTCCCACGAGGCAGAAGTGCTGAAGCAGCTGGCAGAGAAGCGGGAGCATGAGAAGGAGGTGCTGCAGAAAGCCATCGAGGAGAACAACAACTTCAGCAAAATGGCAGAGGAGAAGCTGACCCACAAAATGGAAGCCAACAAAGAGAACCGTGAGGCACAAATGGCTGCCAAGCTGGAGCGCTTGCGGGAGAAGGTGGGTGTGGAGCCCTGGGAGAGGGAGCTGTCCATGCTCCCTGCTGGGAAAAGTGGGTAAAACCCCCCCAAAAAACACCCAAGTGAGGAGGGTACCGTGAACAGGTGGGAGAGCTGTTGGTGGTGTGGTCTGGATATGAAATCTGCAAAAGGGTTTGCAGAATTCCAGCTCTTTATGAGAGGGAGGGATGGAGTTGGAGCAGCTTCTCCCGTAAAGCTGCACCCTGTACCCACTCGGTGTCCCCCAGTGGTGTGGGAAGCCTTTCCCAGGATCTCACAGCTTCCTGCTGCTGTTTTTCAGGACAAGCATGTGGAAGAGGTTCGAAAGAACAAAGAAGGGAAAGACCCCGGCGAGGCCGAGACCGACTGACTCCGTTCTGGAAACTGACTCTCCCCCTCCTCCAAATATCCAAAGACTGTACTGGCCAGTGGTTTTATCTTTGGTTTTGGTTCGGTTATATATTTGGTTTTTAAGTTTCTTAGAAACTGATGTAGAACTGTAAAATTAGATTCAAACTGTACACTTGCTTTGGGGGCTAGAGGGGAGACCTTCCATGTGTCACTTTTCTAAAGTGTTGTCTTTTCCAGTGTAGCTTTTTCTTCTTGTTGCATCCTTTTCTACGCCAGTGCCCTCGCTCCTGGGTTGATGGCGGGTACTGTATCAGCTCTGTAAGACCTTCGTGCAAGGAATCTGTAGTAACTGTTCCATGCTGAATATCTGTTACACTTCAAACAAAAATCTGACTGTCCGAGTCTGCTAAAATACTGCTGTAACCGAGTGACTCAATAAAGCTGCACAGTGCTGTTATCCCGAGTTCCTTCCTCAGGAGCCGAGGGCTGGGTGGATGGAAAGGTCTGGAGTGGCTCCCTGCTGCCCTGGGCACGGCTGCTGTGCCCCAGAGCCTGGCATTGTCCGGCTGTGACAATCAGAGCTTTGTGTGACACCTCAGCCCTTGTCAGCTGTTGGGTGTTTGTGTTCTGAGGGCCCTGAGCCCCAACAAACGGCCCTTGTTCCCACAGGACCGAGGGGAGCCTGCACCTCCCCGCGCCGGGACACCCCAACAAATGGCCCTTGTTCCCACAGGACCGAGGGGAGCCTGCCCTTGTGGGGCACGGCAGAAACCTGCTCTGTGCTGGGAGGGTCGGGCAGCCCCGAGGGAAAGGCTCCTGGGGCGAGGGATCATTTCTGTCTTGGGTGTCACGCAGATGTGCCCGGGCAGAGCCCACCACCCGCCACACACAGCCCGGTCTGTGAGAAAGGGGAGGGGCTGTACTCGTGCTCTGAGGAAAGATGATTGGGGGAAAAAATTGCTGTGTTGCACCCCAAACCCTTCCCCTAAGGCCACCCACGGGTACTTGGGCTGCACTGGGGCTGTGAACAGGCACCTCAAACCTCCCCAAAAAACACCTTGGAGCTCCTGGGCTGTCCCAGCCCTGTGGAGGTGGCACTGGTGCCGCTGGTCTCAGGGACGCTTGCTCAGTCCTTCCTCTGTCCTCGACCCTTGCTTGGCTCCCGGCTTTGTTTTCAGTTTAGCTCCATACCCCGAGCAGCTGGTGCTGCCCAGGTGACACCTGAGGATGGAAAATCCGTAGGGAATTGGTTTTTTAAGGGACTCATGGAGTCCTGGACCACTTGCCTGTCGTGTGGGCTGTGATGGAGATGGAGCCTCAGTTCGGGAAGCTTTTCCCGTGTCCCACCGGGCCCTTCGGAGCTGTTCTTACCCCGGAGCTGATCCGCGAGAGGAGCAGTGGGGCACAGCCCTCCTCGATGGCCGGGAATGCTGCAGCGGCTCTGTTCCCGGAGGGATTGCCAGGAGCGTTCGGATCTCTGCGGCTCGAGGTAAGAGAGAGTCTGTGCTGCTCCCTGCTGGGGAGGGAGGCGGCGGCTCTGGGGCTTGGGGCGG
>NW_008238365.1:830576-831198 GCF_000691975.1 Corvus brachyrhynchos
GGCGGGGGGGATGGGGTCAGCGTCCGGCCGGCGGGGTGGGCGCAGGAAAACAGAGCTGAACTTTGAGCCCAGGCGTGCGAGTGCACCCAGGAGAGAGGCTGAACACCAGCAATCAAACCCGCAGATCTTCATTTTAATGTAGTCACCTGCTGAGGAAATAGTGTCCCACATGCCATGTGGGGTTTTTTCTCCTCTCTCCAAATGTGGGGGAGGAGAATGGCAGCACTGCCAAACCCCAAATGGCGTTGGAGCCCAAAGCGATGCTAAATGTGAGGTTTGAACTTGCCAGAGCTGTCAGAGCTCGGCACGGGGCCTTCTGTTCCCTCCTCTTCCTTCTGCTTCGCGTATCTGCCGTGCTTGTGCTGAGCTGGGGCTCCGCAGCCGGGTCTGGGGTCTCTGAGTGCTCCCGGAGGGGAATTCTGAGGGGTGGGAGGGAGACTGGGGGGTGCGAGGAGGGAGAGGACAGCAATGACCTGAGAGTGGGGCAAGGGAGGGGGATGCTCAGGGCAGGAAAACGGAACTCAGGGGCCCTCGGGGAAGGCTGGGCTGGGAGCAGATTCCTTAAAAAAAAGGACAAAAAACAAAAAGCTCCACAGCTTCTGCCACCTGTGGAGGAAGGGAG
>NW_008238365.1:831316-833464 GCF_000691975.1 Corvus brachyrhynchos
GGGGAAGGGGCCCAAAGCCCTGCTCATCCTCATCCCCACCCGCGCCCCGCGAGGGGAAGCATCCCCGGGGAGGGAGAACGATCCTGGGCTGCCCGGGTTTGGCAGGGCTGGAGCTGCGGCTCTGCGGGGGCTCAGGTGGGTCAGGGGCTGATCCCCGGGCTGGAGGAAACCCGGCGTGGAGATTTGAAAATGAAAGCTCTCTGTGCTTTGGGCGGCTGGGTGACGATGCGGGGATGTAAACAGCCGGGGGCGAGTCTTTATCATCACAGAAAAATTCAGCGGGAGGGGTGGATGCTGCTGGGGAAAGGAAGCGCTCCGGAGGAAACGCCAGGCGTTTGAGGCAGCGTTATCGACAGCTCGTGGGGAGGCGGAGGGTGTTTTTTGGAGTACGAGGCAGCTGAAGGATTTCCAGGATGTGCTCCCTTCATAACGGAGCGTTGCTCAAGGCTCGGTAGCTGGGAAGAGCTCGGCAAATTAAGTCCTGCTCCGACAAGTTTTGGAGGAGCTGAAGTAAACACTGCTCCTTTTCCTGCCTCGTGCTTGGCTGCTCCCCGCTGCTCCTGACACGGCATCTCCCCGAGCAGAGCCAGGGCCGCCTTTCCCGCTGGAATTTCTCTTCTGGGAGCCGGAACAGGGTCGGACACAGCCGGAGCTGAGCCCCCTCCCCTGCACCTGGGCGTCCTCGAGGGCAGCGGCAGCCCTGGCACCGAGGCAAGTTCTCTGGGCAGTGTTTGCTTCCGAACTGCCCGTGGAATTTAGGTCAAAACAGCTGAACTTGCGAGGTTCTGCTTTTGCCCTCTGTCTGTGGCAGCACTCGGGGCTGTTTCGGTTCAGAGCGGGAGCTGTGAGTCCGGAAGAGGTTCAGGGGGTGAATTTTTCCCTGGCAGCCCAAGAAAGTCGCAGCTTTTCGGGAGGGTTTGGGAGGCCAAGGGAAGGTTGGGATCACCCTTTGTGAGGTGCTGCCCCAGCCGGGGGGGCTGTTTGAGATGTGGGGCCTCTAATCAGGCGAGGTGGGCAAAGGGCAGTGGGGAGGGAGATCGAGCAGCAAAGAGCCTGGATTTTTGTGCATCTGTGCCCCTCAGATCCAGGCAGGAATGAGTTACAGCCTGTTTTTGATGAGGAAATTAGAGAGCTTTTAAAAACAAACAGTCCCATCCCCACCTCCTCCTGTTCCCAAACTTTGAAGAACTTTTCCTGTCCCTGAAATGATGGCACTTGCAAGGGCTTGAGGCATAAATTAGCACTGGAGGTGGAAGTGAATCAGGTTTTCTTCAGGACTTGTCTGAGCAAGAGCAGGTAACGTGGGGGGAGAATCTCATTTTGGGCATGTTCTGTTCAAGAAGTTCTTAGGAAAAGGCTGAACAAGCTGGCAGGGCTGCCTTTATCTGGGGTAAGGACAGCAGCTTCCAAAATGTAAATATGGAAATTCCTGCTCACAAAGATGACGCTGCTGGACCTCAGTAGTGCAACAGGATGAACTCACTCGAGCCACGTTGTTTTTGTGGGAAGCTGCTTGGAAAATCAGGAGCTGAAAAAAGGAGGTAAAACTCCAAATGCAGGAGTTGCAGCCCCTGTTAGTGGTGTTGGTTATTTCTGTTCTCAGATGCCCCTCGTGAGGCAGAGCAGGTCACCCTGATGCTTGTGGGAACATGGCTTGTTGGTATTTGTAAGGACAAACCCTGCAAACAGTTTACAGGAGGGGAAATCTGGAGTGGGAGGTTTGTTTGAGATGCTTGGTTTGTTTAGCAGTTCCCAAACTACAGGGAAGGGGGGTGAGCCAGGCACTGCTGTGTCCTGGTGTGTTCATTATTGTGTCATTTAACCCCATACTCATGTCCTCTGGGCTCCTCCACGCAGTCTGTGCAGCAGAGGCGCCTCAGGGCTTCTTAAATCTCCCTTCAGCCTTTCTGCCACTGTTGTGGGGGATTCTAGGGGGCAAAACACCAGGCCAAGCATTTGAACAGCCCCTGCTGGTCGATTTTTATGTTTAAATCCCTACTAAACCCCACAGCAAAACTTTCTTTCCTTCCCAAAGGTAATTTTGCACGGCGAGGACTCGGACTTTGGCCTCATCATGGCAACGGTGGTGACTGAGAAGCTCAGCCGGCTCTTCATCAACGTGAAGCAGCTCCCGCAGCTGCTGGGCCC
>NW_008238365.1:843002-851782 GCF_000691975.1 Corvus brachyrhynchos
GGGACGCGGCGGGGTCGGCACAGCCCCGGGGGACCCCCGCGGGCTCCTGGGGAAGGGTTGGAGCATTTCGCTCCACTGAATCCTGTATTCCATCGAGAAGGATTCATTCCGGGGTCTGGAGCATCGCCCTGATGAGGAGAGACTGTGGGAGCTGGGCCTGGTCGGTCTGGGGAAGGGAAGGCTGAGAGGGGATCCCATCGATCTGGAAAATATCCCCAAAGGGTGTCAGAGGATGGTGCCAGAGTGTTCAGTGAGAGGATGAGGAGCAATGGCCATAAACTAAACCACAAGGGCTTCCACCTCAACATAAGCTTCTTTTCATGAGGGTGGACAGAGCCCTGGAACAGCTGCCCAGAGAGGGCTGGAGTCTCCCTCTGTGGGGATATCCCAAACCCACCTGGACGCGTTCCTGTGTCACCTGCTCCAGGTGCCCCTGCCTTGGCAAGGGGCATCTCCAGAGGTCCCTTCCAACCCCAGTTATTCTGGGATTTCCAACCCCAGTGGCTCTGATGCTGTGTAATGGAGGTGGGAGCTGTGCCACAGCGATGGAAGAAGGGTAGAGCTGGTTTTATATTTATTAATATTTTTCACTTGTTTCTTCCTGCAGCCCCCCAGCGCCAAGATCAAAGCACCCACCCGAGTTCCCGAGAGGAAACGCACCCCGGTGCTGCTCCCACAGCCTGGCACCAAGCAAACCACCATCCCCACCTTCTTCAGCTCCCACACAGGTACCTGGGGCCCCGGGGGAAGGAGGTTCAGGTGGTACAAACCCATCTCTCATCTCTTGGCAGCTTTGCTGGGCAAGGAAAGTTCATTTTGTGGTGCAGAGGGTGAAGGTTTGAAGGCCCAAGAAGGAGGAGCTGGCTGTTTTTGAGAACTTGGATTTTATATTAAATGGTTTCAGAGGCAAGTGTGGGACTTGCTGCCTCCATCAGGCCAGGGCAGCTTCACAGGGGAGTTCTGTGGGGTTTTTTGGTAACTTTGAGCTGCTGCTTTTAAAGGAAATGCAGAGGGGACCTGGCAGGAAAGCCGAGGGAGGGAGGCAGAGGAGCCGAGGGAGGGAGCAGCTGAAGGTGCAGCTCTCATGTCTCACTTGAGGGGCTGATGGGAGCCAGAGCAGAGCTTTGGGTGCTGTTCAGAGCAGCCTCTGCAGCAGCACGGGATTATTGTGGGGTGCTGGGTGACAAGTCCTTAGGGACACACAGAGGAGAGCAGTGATGCTGTGGGTGCTGATTAACCCTGAGAAATGCGGCTGCTTTAACCAATTCCCTGTCGTTTTTCAGATGAAAGAGACAAAGAAAACTCCAGGCCGACTCCCTGCACCCCAAATAAAGACTGTAAGGACACAGGGGTTCCTCTGGCTGCCTGCCCTGTGAAGATCCTGGCCTTGCCACAGCTGGAGGGAGCCCAGGAAGAGCCCTCTGGAGCCGAGCAGGGGGTGCAGAGCACATCACGAGCATGGCAAACACCTCTGGAACCCCCAGAGCTCCAAATGGAGTCTGAGAGCCAGAGCAAAGCCTCCTGTGGGGCTGGGGGGGATTCCTGGTGCTGCAGCTTCTCCCAGGGCTCGGAGCACGACGGGATCATCGCTCCCAGGAACAAATCCTGGTTATTTCCTGGAGAAACGGCCTCAGGGAGCAGGAAACCACAGCACTGGAGCAGAGTTAATTCTGGGATGGGTTTTGCTGGGACTGAGAACACCAATCCTGTCCCAGGGGCTGCTCCCAGAGGGGTTTGTTCCTCTCCCCTCAAAGAGCGGGGCCAGAACACGGTGGGGGCCCAGGGGGGGTCCTGCAGGGAGCTCTTCTCCCAGGACTCCCAAGGGAACAGGGTCATTGCTCACAGGGCCAGGGGCAGCTCCAGCCCCCCGCAGAGCCAACCCCGGGGGCTGGAGCTGGGCTCGGAGGCCCTGTTCACGCAGGACTCGGAAGGGAACAGGGTCATTAAACACTGGTGAGTGAGCTCAGCCCGCCCCGGGCAGCAGCAGAGTGCGGCTGTTGTGAAGGAAGTGGTCAGAATTGGGGAAGTGAACCCCTTGGTGCAGCCCTCCGCACCTCTCCGTTCTCTGAACTTTGCTCTAATCCAAATAAAACGCTGGAGTTTGTAAGGGTTTGAGTGTTTCAGTCAGGATCACAGCCTGGGGCTCTGTCCTGTCCTGCCCAGGCTGCGCAGGGACCACGTTCCCAGGGCAGGGACTCTGCTGCCAGCTCCATCTCCACAGGCAGGCCCCAAAATCCACCCAGTCCTCGTGCAGAGGAGCCTTGTGGGGACAGGGGGAACAATCACCTCATCCAGGGGCTCTGGGGGTGCATCCAGGAGGGGAGGAGCTCCCTATAAAAATGATTAATTCTTACGTCTTCCTTCTCTCTGCCACAGAAGGCTCCTCTCTTGTTTTTAAGGTGGGGATGATGATTTAATTTTTCAAGGAAATCAAGGTGGATTAAGAAAGCCCCTGGCACCTGAATCTGTTCAGCTGCAGCAGCTGGGATTCCACCCCAGCCCAGCCTGCCCCAAACAAGCCCCACCCCGACCCCGGGCACATCAAGAACCCCACAGACCAGTGGTGTCTTATTAAGGCTCCATTTTATATAAAGGAAAAAAATCAAACTTTAAATACAGCCATGAGGGAACTGCAGGGAACGTGGAGCTGAGGGGAACCTCTCCGAGTGAGGAGGAACTGCAGCCACAGCCAAGGCCAAGCTCCTCCTTCCCTGGTCTGGTTGGGGTGCTCGGCCCTTTGCATTGGTGCGTCAATAAATAGACCTTTGGAGGCTAAATAAAACACAGGTTTGGGGTACAAGGACTGGTAATGGAACATTAAATTACTGCCAAGAAATTAAGGCCATTCTGTCATGCAACTGTGGGCTGATCTGTGAGATAAGAAACACCCAGGGCACACAAAATCCCTCAGACCCAAGTTTTTCCCGGGATTTTCGGGAAAAACGCCTTTTCCCACCATGATCCAACAGTCCCCAAAGCCCTGGAGAGCTGGAAGCATTCACGAGCTCATTCTCAGCAGCTCTGTACCGTACTCAGGACAAAGGGCTGGAGGTTTGTCCTGTCCATACTGGAAATGGGAACTGGTTCTATCCTCACAGGTTAATGCTCAGTTGGAACCTAAGGAAAAGTGTAGGTAGAAAGAACTTCATCCAGCAGCACTCCAGGAGATCCTCATCAATCACCAACAGCAAAACACAGGTGGAAAAGAGCTTCCATCTTCTTAAAAAGGTTTTTCTTAAATACAACAACACATGGAAAACACATCAAACCCGAAGGGTCTTTCCTAATTAAGTGTCCGGTGCACAAACCATGTCTGATTAATAAAAGAGGCGAAAGGCTCAATCCTTAGGAGAAGGCAGCTACTGTGGAGGAGATTTTGGGAGCATAAACACTTTTGCTTACAGAGCTGAGTGCCAGCAGCATCACTTCTCCTTCAGGGCCAGGTCTTCATTCTTCAGGGCAAATTTCCTTCTCAGGACCTCTGCGATGAGCACGGCCGGGTCCTCCTCCTTCATGGAAGGGCGGTTCCTGCAGGGGGACAAAAGCACTGGCACTCAGTCCAGACAAGAGCCAGAATTCCTGACTGACAGCTCTGCCTGGAGTCTCGAAGTGTTTTCCTGCAGCTTTTATCATCAGATGCTGTCACGAGTGGAGGAGGTGCAAGAAAGACACCACAAAACAACAAAAAGAGGGAAAATTCAGCCCTTTCCTGTTGGCTTGAAAAACCTGGAACTCACCTGGAGCTCGTTTTGTGGCTCCAGGGGCATCCTGGAAATCTCACCCTCAAAGCTCTGCCTAATTCTTATTCCACTGTGCTAATAACAAGTAATCAACCCAAAACTTCATTAATTATTTACAACCTACATCCCCTCCATATAAAGGACCCAGTGTTTGGGGGGGAAGGTCTAGAAGTGTCTATTTCTTCATTAATTTTGTTGCACTATGGATTTCTGCTTTCCTATTTCAATATTGGTGATTCCAGGCATTTTAAAGCAGGGCTGGTGTGGATTTCCTTCCACTACATGAGTTTTCCTGTTCTCAGAGCAATCTGCCTCCTCCACCAAGTTGACACAAGCAGCTCCTTTCAGAAGATTATTTTACAGGAGGCCTCACTTCTTTTCCCTCAGGTACCATGGTTTTGTTTGCAACCTGTAATAATAATTTCAGAGCTTTATTTTTTTCGTAGCTGAAGTCTTCCCTTGCTCAGAAAACACAATGGGAGTTTTAAACATTCCTAAAAGACACACAAAAAAAAAAATCCCCCTGGCCTATTTCCACCAGACACTGGAACAGGCTTCAGTTCACATTTGCTGAAACAGGCACATTTCTGCAAGTTCCTCACTCGTTCCTGGAGCTTCCAAGGCTGAGTTTAAACACAAAAGCTGAGTTTAAACACCAAAGCTGAGTTTAAGATGCGAGTCCTACACAGCAGCAGCAGCAGAGAAGCGTGGATGTAATTATCTCTTCAAGCATCTTTTGCATCTTTGAGCACCTTTTTTCCTCCACTTAAAGAGCACCTGACCCTCTTCAGGCTTCCCAGTGCTGCCCAATATAGCTGGAGGAGCACAGGGGCTGCTCCACAACTGCACCAGAAGTAGGAATTAAAGCTCAACAAATAATGAACATCAGTAATTAACTTAATTTAACAGCTACCTGCAACTTCTTCAGCCAGCTTTAATTAAGCTGTAATAACTCCAAAACACCACTGCTGTTGTGCAGGAGAGGCTGAGGCAGAGAAGCTGATGAGGGGGAAATGGTTCAGCTCCAGCCTTGGTGCTGCAGCATTCCCTGCAGGAGCACGGCCCAGCCCTGGATAATCAGCCAAGGATCGAGGGGATGGGTCCTGGGGTCCTTCTGCCCACCCTGCATCCCAGGAGAGGGATCTGGCAGCTCCCCTCAGGGAAACCAGAGCAAAGGGGTGAATTTTGTGGGAGATGGAGGTGTAACACCCCCTGATGCTCTGGGTGTGGAGGCTGAACGTGCTCCTCTCATCTGACTTTAATTTTTTCAGTGCTGAGAATCTGATTCCTTTCAAACCGAATTAGGCACAGCAATTGTGAACAGCCACCACCCAGCGGGGTATTTTTGGCCAGGAATCTCACACAACAGAATGGAAAATGTGGAGACTGAGCTTCAGCACTGAGATCTGAGCGTGTGAAAGGCAGGTGGCACAGCCAGCACTGGAGAAGGAACTTTCTCAGCTGGGCAGGATCTTGTCCATGGAGCAGTTTCAGGAGTTCTCATGATCAGAACTTGTCAATTCCTCACGAGACAAGTGCAAACTCACCCTGCCCACGCCCAGAGCTGAGCCAGATGAAGAACCACAGAAGCTGAGAAGCTCCACGTGTTAAATCCCTGTATATTCCATGCTGGAAAAGCTGCTGAGCTTCCCAACTGCCTGGGAATGTGAGGTGGGCTAAGACCAGCACTTCCTTCACTCTGAAAGCTGCCAACACACACAGGTCTGGTCTGCATCTGGGCAAACACAGCTTTCTGTCAGGTCAACAAGCTGGAAGAGCCAAACATTGGGCTAAGCAGTTTAAATTCCCCTCCACTATTTCCTATCCAGGGGAAAAAAAAAAACCAACCAAACCAGGAATGTGTTACCAAGTTCTGCTCCAAAGAGGTATTTCCCCCATGAAAATTCTCCACTATTTCCTATCCCAGAAAGGAAAACAGCCAGGAATGAGTGACCACGTTCTGCTCTGAACAGGCCTTTCCCCCAGCAATGAAGGACACAGAGCAGCACCAGCAGCCGGTGCCACGTCCAGGCTCTGCAGGGATTTGACACAAAATAAAAAGAGAGTTCAGGAAGCACTTACAAGTCCTTGCTCTGCTTCATCCTATGAATGTCTTTGAGAATTCCCATCATGTCAGCAAAGCTGCTGGCCTTGGAAAGGGACACGGAGTCGTCGTCGTCGGGGTCCTTCGGCTCCGGCCGGCAGCTCTCGGAGGCGGCGGAGCAGAGCACGGACACCGAGGGCAGCTCGGGGCTCTCCAGCTCGGCCTCCTCCTCCGTGATGTCGCTGATCACAAAGGACGTGGTGGACTGGAAAGAGGGTCCAAAACAATGTACAGGAGAAGAGGCATTTGAGCTTCCTGGAGATAACAGATCTGGTGTCATCTGGGCAGAGGCTGGAAGAGAAAACAAGAGGTGGATTGGTGAACTCACAGCAAACCACGTGGGACGGTTTCTCCCCAACACAACAGAACTAAACACAGCCCCTGAGCTGCCCCCAGAGCCAACATCCCCCCATGGCTCTGCTGGGAAACAGCCCTGAGTGAGCCTGCAGGAAACACCAGCCCCCAGCAGAAATAAAGCTCATCATGACCCTACCTGACTCTGCAGCCACGATCTTTGCGATCTGGCTCCGGAGGTGACTCAGCTCATCCTGGAGCTCTGTGGTTCGGCTCAGGGCTGGCAAGCCAGGCTTCTTCAGGGCCAGCAGCTTCTCCTCCTGCTTCCTCAGGTTGGGCACTGAGGCGTTTCTCTGGATCACCGTGAAGGGACTCGGCTTCCACTTGTGCTTCAGCGGGCGAGTGTCACTTCTGGGGACAAAAACCTGTCAGCCACAAGGCCCAAACCTCTCCATGACAAAGCTCGGCCTCCCCTGAGGGCAGCAGAGCCTCCAACAAAACAAATGAAGCCTCTGTGCACCACCAGAGGTGCAAATGTGCTGTGCTGCTGCACGAGCTCTCTGCAGCACAAGGAACAGAGGAAGCTGTGGCTGCCTCATCCCTGAAGTGTCCAAGGCCAGGTCCTGGGAGAACTCAACCCTTCCACTTCCTGACCAGGAAACACCCCGAAGCAGGGAGCTGCTCTGCACAGAGCAGCCAGTGACACATGGCACGGCACAGGCTCCTGGCACTTCCTACAGGAATTCCTCCCAGGGTACTTTATCACTTTTTTCCTCCTTCTCTTGGGAAAAACTTCTTTCAAGAGGCACCACATCAGACCCTGAGAGGACTGGAAGTTGTGGTCATCTGAGCAGTGTCTGGCCTGAGCTCTGTGACAGAAACCAGCAGATAAAAACCAACCTGACCCTGGCGTAGGTCTCCTCATCATCCGCTGCGATCCACACGATGTCAGCCAAGGTGGGCACGGGGGGCACATCATTCAAGTACAGATCTGAGACACTTGGCAGAACCTGGCAAGAAGGAAACGCTGCTCAGGACATGGTGTTTGCTCTCCTGGAGCTGCCCCAGGTGTGCTGTCAGAACCCCTGTCCTCGGTGGCAGCTGTGTCTGGCAGATGCACAGCAGCAGCTCCAGCAGGTTTCCTTCAGTTTGCACAACTGTTTTAAGTTTTCTGGGCTGGGAAATAAAGCCCTCGGTTCTGGGCACTGCTGTGCTTCCCTGTGTCAGCTCCTGCTCCTTCCTGCTGTGTGTCTGAGGCAGGAGGGGACACCTGATCCAGGCCAGGCGCTGCCAAGGCCACGTGCAACACTCTGCCACTCCAAGGGTGAGTCAGGGACTCCTGTGAGCGTTCAGGGAACAGGCCCACAGGGCACGAGGCTCCTTGGAGGTCACACAACAAAGCCCTGGCTCAGCAGCTCCACCATTCCATCTCTTCCAGCTCAGACACTGCCTGAGGAGGGATTTCCTTCAAGTTGTTAGTGATCACTTTACAAAAAGAGAATTAAAAAAAAAGAAATTTATTAAAAAAAAAAATCTTAAAATGAACTGTACTGGTGCAGGTTTAGTGGCTAAAAAACTGCAGATATCTGGGGGCAAACCAGCATCTGATGCAATGCCTTGTCCTGCCCCAGCTCCTCTAGCCACCCCCAAGCCCAGGGGTCACTCACCTCGAAGGTGGCCCTGGGACAGGGTTTCAGAGGGAGGTTGGAGCCGATCATCCTGACCACGCTGCGAGCTGAGCCATGGGGCTTGTTCTGCCAGATGGGGATGGTCTACAAGAACCCACAGCACACAATTAATTTCTCAAGTCGGTGCCCTTCTTGAATCCATTCTCATAAACTGTCAGGAGTCTGATCTCTGACTATTTATCTCTTCACTTTTAATTGAGAACCTGGTGATATCTGAGGTCCCCATTTCACAGAACTGTGTTCAGCTGGACACAGATGACAGTCACACAGGTACAGGGGCATTTAGAACGTGGGCGTAGTGTCTTCAGGACTGAAAACTAAAAGCACTCAGTAAAAGCACTCACTGCCAGCAGGCATTTTCACAAAGGAAAACTTGGCAAAAGGAGGAAAACAGCAACACATCAAGGGCCCAGGAGGAAAATGGCATCAAAATAAAGTGTCATTCAAGGGACACTCCTGCCTTCACACCATCTCTAATACAAGCAGCGCTGTTAAATATCCCAGAGCAGCTGTGAGTCTCCTTCCCTGCAGGCATTCACTGGACATGGTGCTGAGGAACCTGCTCTAGGACGTCCTGCTTGAGCAGGGGCTGGACCAGGAGACCTCCAGTGGTCCCTTACAACCTGGCCCATTCTGGGACAAGGCTGAACGTTTCTTGGGTGACAGCAAGGGACAAGTTCATCCAATGCCTGTCCCAGCCCTGGGCCATGGGGAACAGCCTCGGAGGCTGTTTTCAGAAATAGCAACTGCTTTAGAGCTCTCTGGACACTTCTGAACTGGGCCCAAAAGGTGAAATGCTCTGCCCATTTGACACTCACAGGCTCCTGTGACAAGAGGACACCGCAATGACAAAGCTCAGCCCACAACACACCCAAGAACTGACTTATTGCTGGAGCTCGTTCTGCACTCTGTGCCTGAGCACTGCTCCGTGCTGGCAGAGCTGAAATTCCTGCT